>NW_028292585.1:2878803-3231679 GCF_029948245.1 Actinia tenebrosa
CTATGTCTCAAACACCGATTACCCCAGCTTACCGCCACCGCGCCGTTTCACAAGAACCTCATAATCCGCTGGCGTTTTTCCAGATGTCTCAGTCCAAAAACAATCTTACCCATAATAACCTAGGCCATCAACTACCTTCGAGTCCTCGGTTCCAAGATAAGTTCTCCACAAGCCTTACCACCGACCCCCTTACCACCCTTAAAAACTTCATAATTAAACAAACCTTTTGAATTACCGAATGCACTATCTCTCTGCTTCTTGCTAACTGGAATGTATCTCCTACTTCTATCTTCTTCAGAGTCCCAACTTGAATTACATACCTTGGTGACATTGGGTATAAGTTGGTGAGAGTTTTTTTGTTAGTGGACACTCAAATAATTTGGACAGGCGACACATAATATGATATCTGAATTTGAAAAACAGTTTATTGTACATAGTTATTCCCATGTACTTTCCCCTCCTTGCTTAACAACACGTCAGTATTCCTTGACATTAATTTGAGGGGAAGGAAAGCAATTTATTGTCTTTTGTGTTGTAATTAGGTTATTTAACATTTGAAGAACTTATAGGGTACTCACATTTCCTCTGTGCTGGCTTTGCTGGTTCCTAAAACACGAAAAAAAAGTAAATAAAAACTGAAAAAAAAGTAAATAAAACTGAAGAATGGAAAAATGTTGTATGCAAATGTGAAAATAGATATCCTTGGCTTTGATGTAAGAAAATTGATTAAAGGCAGTCTGAACGTACTTGAAAGACCAAACCAATATGTAAAAGTACTTAATATTACCCTATATTCCATAGACAGTATCCATACAATTTTGGTATATAACTAGTGGAAATGTTTCAAATTATAAGTACTATTATATTGTTATACACCTAATTATTAATATTATACCTCAATGCCCTGTAGTTGTCCAGGGTCGTTGAACAATTGGCAATGGCATTCAAAATGCCATTGAAGTCTGCACCTGTTGACAATTCAGTTTTTATTAATAATTTAGAAGTTCCAGGGGGAGATGATGAGGTCATGTCGCTCCTTTTTGCCAGCATGAATATAAAATTAATTTTGAGAATACACAATTTTTTTGTTCCCTTGTTTCATTAAGACTGATTGATGAGGTTTTGAAAATTTTCTGAACCCCCCTTTTTTAATTCCTGGAGTCAACCATGAGTTCATTCAAAACCTGTCAGAAATACCATGTTATTATAATCACATGTTGCTCATGACTGTTAATTATGGCGAGAAGGAAGTCCATTTTGCTACTCATACATCCCCCATAAATAGCCAAGGAAATAGATATAACCTTTGTTTACCATAAGGTATTAACTTTATTTGCATTATTCCAAAACAGTTTTCAAAGATTGTACTTTGTCTCAGTGAAACCATAGTTTCAATGCTACTACAATATGCATCATTACTAACCATATTCATGAATCACAAGACTCAGGTCTTCACTCTGGTCTGGCACGCATAGAAATACATCCAGACCATGGCAGTGACCACTGCTGGTGTATCTTGATAAAACTGTTAAAAAAAATGCATTATTAATATTTCAAGAACTCACTGACTTTCTCATAAGGCTTTTGTACATGTAGGAGCCAATTTGCAATATAAGCATATGTTCATGATGTCAAACCTTTTCAGACCTTAATCACTCCACTAGGGACAAAATGCTTATACATTATCAATGATTTTTAAAGCTATTGGTTCATTAAACTTGCAGATCATGTTTTACCAGGGAAGGTTTCAATTGATATGAGGTTGAATATGAATATTTTAAAGAGAATGAACATGAATATTGCATGGAGGGGACTAAATCTTCTGAATGGCATCATTTCCTAATACGCAAAAAACAAATATTACAAAATCAAATAGGATTATGATAGGAGCCAGTCAAAAAGATATTAACTTACTTTCTTCACCATCTACTGTTCCTGCTTTTGCATAGAACAGCAGAGGAAAGTTCTGCTTGGCCATGGAAGCGTCTTTGCTTATGATATTTAGAGACCTTAAATTTTTAAAACACATCCGATATTTTAATACTATTGGTTTTTAATATTTCATTTGATATAAATTTTACCTAAGTCCCATTTACCTGCAGAGACGTTCGAATTCGCCACCCATTCCTGTGGTCACTATCGCCAAAAATGGCCTTGCCAGATTGATGGCATGATAACAGGCCTGTAAAAATTTGAGTAACAAAAAAAACATTAACATGAGAACCATTTATGCATCCCAGAAAAAGTTGTTGAAACGAAAATGTATAGCTTCATATATAAATTATAGCTAATAATAGATAAAAATTACAGTACCTCATTATACCCTGGAGGAAGAAAAATCAGATCCCCTCCACACATGCTGTGGATGTAGTCCAAATCATGCACTAGATAATAATTATTATACCTTATTAATATACAGTAACTATCAATTGATTTATAAGCTTTATTCATCGGTGAACACAGCATTACACATTGTTTGTTGATCACGCACAAAGCAATTCAAGACGAGTCTCAAGGAAAACAAATAGGTAAACCTAATGTACTATTTTGTTTCCCTGGTGCCTCAGATGAATTGCTTTGTGCGTGGTTACTTCCTTATACTATCAAAAACGGACTGTAGTAATTACAATAGCATACCAGCTTTGTGTGATTCTCTAATGAACTGTGCAGAGGTTTCAGCCAGGGACCCAACTAAGAGAAAAGCACAAAATGTTTTTTGAGTTAGAAACTTAATGATAATAGATAAAAGAATAAGCAGAACATGAATATAAGCAATTGGCATAAAATAATGTTTAATTTGGAATTGTAATTGATTCATATCTAATAAGGAAAATAAGCTTAATTATTTTCATAAGAACAGAATCAAGAAACTGGAAATGAAGAAACAAACAAACAAATACAGCAGACAGAAGGTGTATGACAGTTCTTTACTGAAGATTATTGGCATTTGAATAAAAGGAACATAATCAATACCTATAGATACATAATTTGAAATATTACTTAATGATACCAGGACTGAATATGTTATGATATTATCAAACAATATTTATTTTTACTAAATAACTTGCAATATTCTTACCCTTCATGCCCCTCCCAAGAAATCCCACTTTCGGGCTGCACGGGATCAGCTGTTCTATAAAAACAATAAAAACAACAGTGTATCCATTTCTACTCTTCAAAATGTTCTGCGTTTTTTGTCATATTCAGGATATCTACTCTATTAATAACCCATGGCCAAGCTCGTCAGTAAGTGGCATCAAATAACAATCCTAGAGCTAACATACACTGTATTAATCTTATATAAAGAATACATTGAAACAGCATCTCCAAACCATCTCAAGGACCATATAGCTGTCATATAACCAGGATATAATAATTGGCATTATTTTTTCCTGTCGTAAATAGAGTATGTCCATTATAGGAACACCTCCTACCAAGCCCTTGTAGAATAGTCCCCGGTGGAATAACAACAATAATGAGCAATATCAAATTATCCCAGTGATACTTGCTAATGAAATAAAAAAAGGAAGAGTTTGAATAATAACACATTAAATAAAGGTTTTGGTTTTAGAAATACACAAACCTTCATCCGTGTCTTCCTCATCTGTTTCAATATCTAATAAGGATAAGTGACGATGTTTAGTATACGAAAAAGATATAAATACAAATATAGATACTGATTTAGAGCATCTAAAAAGCAATAATTATCATAAAAACATTTAATTTCTTCATATGTCCAATCTCTTATTCATGTACACTCTCACCATTTCCGGAAAAACCAGCTGCTCTTGCTCTCCTGTTGCCCACAGGTGTGATGGGGGGTGGCGATGGAGAACCTATGTAAAAATAAAACAAGAAGTTATTCTAAGAAATAAATAATGCTGTAGAAGTACATATCAAGTAAATATTAAGAAATTATCCTGGAACATATTGCCATAAGTGTACTTACCAGCTGCTCTTGCTCTCCTGTTGCCCACAGGTGTGATGGGGGGTGGCGATAAAGAACCTATGTAAAAAATAAAACAAGAAGTTATTCTAAGAAATAAATAATGCTGTAGAAGTACATATTAAGTAAATATTAAGAAATTATCCTGGAACATATTGCCATAAGTGTACTTACCAGCTGCCCTTGCTCTCCTGTTGCCCACAGGTGTGATGGGGGGTGGCGATAAAGAACCTATGTAGTAAAACAAGAAGTTATTCTAAGAAATAATAATGCTGTAGAAGTACATATCAAGTAAATATTAAGAAATTATCCTGGAACATATTGCCATAAGTGTACTTACCAGCTGCTCTTGCTCTCCTGTTGCCCACAGGTGTGATGGGGGGTGGCGATAAAGAACCTATGTAAAAAATAAAACAAGAAGTTATTCTAAGAAATAAATAATGCTGTAGAAGTACATATTAAGTAAATATTAAGAAATTATCCTGGAACATATTGCCATAAGTGTACTTACCAGCTGCTCTTGCTCTCCTGTTGCCCACAGGTGTGATGGGGGGTGGCGATGGAGAACCTATGTAGTAAAACAAGAAGTTATTCTAAGAAATAAATAATGCTGTAGAAGTACATATTAAGTAAATATTAAGAAATTATCCTGGAACATATTGCCATAAGTGTACTTACCAGCTGCTCTTGCTCTCCTGTTGCCCACAGGTGTGATGGGGGGTGGCGATAAAGAACCTATGTAAAAAATAAAACAAGAAGTTATTCTAAGAAATAAATAATGCTGTAGAAGTACATATTAAGTAAATATTAAGAAATTATCCTGGAACATATTGCCATAAGTGTACTTACCAGCTGCCCTTGCTCTCCTGTTGCCCACAGGTGTGATGGGGGGGTGGCGATGGAGAACCTATGTAGTAAAACAAGAAGTTATTCTAAGAAATAAATAATGCTGTAGAAGTACATATCAAGTAAATATTAAGAAATTATCCTGGAACATATTGCCATAAGTGTACTTACCAGCTGCTCTTGCTCTCCTGTTGCCCACAGGTGTGATGGGGGGTGGCGATAAAGAACCTATGTAAAAAATAAAACAAGAAGTTATTCTAAGAAATAAATAATGCTGTAGAAGTACATATTAAGTACATATTAAGAAATTATCCTGGAACATATTGCCATAAGTGTACTTACCAGCTGCCCTTGCTCTCCTGTTGCCCACAGGTGTGATGGGGGGTGGCGATAAAGAACCTATGTAAAAAATAAAACAAGAAGTTATTCTAAGAAATAAATAATGCTGTAGAAGTACATATCAAGTAAATATTAAGAAATTATCCTGGAACATATTGCCATAAGTGTACTTACCAGCTGCTCTTGCTCTCCTGTTGCCCACAGGTGTGATGGGGGGGTGGCGATAAAGAACCTATGTAAAAAATAAAACAAGAAGTTATTCTAAGAAATAAATAATGCTGTAGAAGTACATATTAAGTACATATTAAGAAATTATCCTGGAACATATTGCCATAAGTGTACTTACCAGCTGCACTTGCTCTCCTGTTGCCCACAGGTGTGATGGGGGGTGGCGATGGAGAACCTATGTAGAAATAAAACAAGAAGTTATTCTAAGAAATAAATAATGCTGTAGAAGTACATATCAAGTAAATATTAAGAAATTATCCTGGAACATATTGCCATAAGTGTACTTACCAGCTGCTCTTGCTCTCCTGTTGCCCACAGGTGTGATGGGGGGTGGCGATGGAGAACCTATGTAAAAATAAAACAAGAAGTTATTCTAAGAAATAAATAATGCTGTAGAAGTACATATAAAGTAAATATTAAGAAATTATCCTGGAACATATTGCCATAAGTGTACTTACCAGCTGCTCTTGCTCTCCTGTTGCCCACAGGTGTGATGGGGGGGTGGCGATAAGAACCTATGTAAAAATAAAACAAGAAGTTATTCTAAGAAATAAATAATGCTGTAGAAGTACATATTAAGTAAATATTAAGAAATTATCCTGGAACATATTGCCATAAGTGTACTTACCAGCTGCCCTTGCTCTCCTGTTGCCCACAGGTGTGATGGGGGGTGGCGATGGAGAACCTATGTAGTAAAAACAAGAAGTTATTCTAAGAAATAAATAATGCTGTAGAAGTACATATTAAGTAAATATTAAGAAATTATCCTGGAACATATTGCCATAAGTGTACTTACCAGCTGCTCTTGCTCTCCTGTTGCCCACAGGTGTGATGGGGGGTGGCGATAAAGAACCTATGTAAAAAATAAAACAGAAGTTATTCTAAGAAATAAATAATGCTGTGAAGTACATATTAAGTAAATATTAAGAAATTATCCTGGAACATATTGCCATAAGTGTACTTACCAGCCTGCTCTTGCTCTCCTGTTGCCCACAGGTGTGATGGGGGGTGGCGATAAAGAACCTATGTAAAAAATAAAACAAGAAGTTATTCTAAGAATAAATAATGCTGTAGAAGTACATATTAGTAAATATTAAGAAATTATCCTGGAACATATGCCATAAGTGTACTTACCAGCTCGCCCCTTGCTCTCCTGTTGCCCACAGGTGTGATGGGGGGGTGGCGATGGAGAACCTATGTAGTAAACACAAGAAGTTATTCTAAGAAAATATAATGCTGTAGAAGTACATATCAAGTAAATATTAAGAAATTATCCTGGAACATATTGCCATAAGTGTACTTACCAGCTGCTCTTGCTCTCCTGTTGCCCACAGGTGTGATGGGGGGTGGCGATAAAGAACCTATGTAAAAAATAAAACAAGAAGTTATTCTAAGAAATAAATAATGCTGTAGAAGTACATATTAAGTACATATTAAGAAATTATCCTGGAACATATTGCCATAAGTGTACTTACCAGCTGCCCTTGCTCTCCTGTTGCCCACAGGTGTGATGGGGGGTGGCGATAAAGAACCTATGTAAAAAATAAAACAAGAAGTTATTCTAAGAAATAAATAATGCTGTAGAAGTACATATCAAGTAAATATTAAGAAATTATCCTGGAACATATTGCCATAAGTGTACTTACCAGCTGCTCTTGCTCTCCTGTTGCCCACAGGTGTGATGGGGGGTGGCGATAAAGAACCTATGTAAAAAATAAAACAAGAAGTTATTCTAAGAAATAAATAATGCTGTAGAAGTACATATTAAGTAAATATTAAGAAATTATCCTGGAACATATTGCCATAAGTGTACTTACCAGCTGCCCTTGCTCTCCTGTTGCCCACAGGTGTGATGGGGGGTGGCGATGGAGAACCTATGTAGTAAAACAAGAAGTTATTCTAAGAAATAAATAATGCTGTAGAAGTACATATCAAGTAAATATTAAGAAATTATCCTGGAACATATTGCCATAAGTGTACTTACCAGCTGCTCTTGCTCTCCTGTTGCCCACAGGTGTGATGGGGGGTGGCGATAAAGAACCTATGTAAAAAATAAAACAAGAAGTTATTCTAAGAAATAAATAATGCTGTAGAAGTACATATTAAGTACATATTAAGAAATTATCCTGGAACATATTGCCATAAGTGTACTTACCAGCTGCCCTTGCTCTCCTGTTGCCCACAGGTGTGATGGGGGGGTGGCGATAAAGAACCTATGTAAAAAATAAAACAAGAAGTTATTCTAAGAAATAAATAATGCTGTAGAAGTACATATCAAGTAAATATTAAGAAATTATCCTGGAACATATTGCCATAAGTGTACTTACCAGCTGCTCTTGCTCTCCTGTTGCCCACAGGTGTGATGGGGGGTGGCGATAAAGAACCTATGTAAAAAATAAAACAAGAAGTTATTCTAAGAAATAAATAATGCTGTAGAAGTACATATTAAGTAAATATTAAGAAATTATCCTGGAACATATTGCCATAAGTGTACTTACCAGCTGCTCTTGCTCTCCTGTTGCCCACAGGTGTGATGGGGGGTGGCGATAAAGAACCTATGTAAAAAATAAAACAAGAAGTTATTCTAAGAAATAAATAATGCTGTAGAAGTACATATTAAGTAAATATTAAGAAATTATCCTGGAACATATTGCCATAAGTGTACTTACCAGCTGCTCTTGCTCTCCTGTTGCCCACAGGTGTGATGGGGGGTGGCGATAAAGAACCTATGTAAAAAATAAAACAAGAAGTTATTCTAAGAAATAAATAATGCTGTAGAAGTACATATTAAGTAAACATTAAGAAATTATCCTGGAACATATTGCCATAAGTGTACTTACCAGCTGCTCTTGCTCTCCTGTTGCCCACAGGTGTGATGGGGGGTGGCGATAAAGAACCTATGTAAAAATAAAACAAGAAGTTATTCTAAGAAATAAATAATGCTGTAGAAGTACATATCAAGTAAATATTAAGAAATTATCCTGGAACATATTGCCATAAGTGTACTTACCAGCTGCTCTTGCTCTCCTGTTGCCCACAGGAGATGAAGGTGGTGAGGGAGGTGGCAATGGAAAACCTATGTAAAAATAAAACAAGAAGGTATGCCAGAAAAATGAGCTCATATTCCTGTAGAAGTAGGTGGTTTAAGTCAGACACTTATTGTCATACATGTAATTACCAGTTACTCCCAATCTGTCTGGAGATGATGGTGGTGACGGCAGTGGAGAATCTATAAACAAACAAAAAAGGAAGGTATTTTAATAAATGTATAATTATGTAGAAGTAGATAAGTTTAGCAAATATGTTCAAGACAGACACATATATCTTCATCAGCTTATACATGTGCCATTGGCCGCCTCCCCCTGATGAACAGAGCTATACGTATAAAGTAATATAGTATAGTGATTTCAAAGTCTTGAAAACCATTAATTAGTTGAAGGAAACTTTTTATTGAAAAAAATGACGAAATCTTGTAGAAATATACACAGTAACGAACTAGTCAATAGCATTTTAGAAATACGGTTAAGGAAAAAGCCCTTCCAATAAGTTTGAAAATCCCTTAGTTGATAAATTAAACTCTCGTTAAGGATATTTCTTATTGAATAACGTATATGTCTCATCCGTTTGGAAGTTAGATCCTCCACTTCTAAACAAGCCTTCCACCATTGATAATAAAAGAGCCATACGATCCATGCTTCCATGCAGTAATAATATAACCGTATTTCATTTTCACTTGTACTGATTCTTGTGTCAACGCCCGCGCTGTTTTGTGTCAGTGTTATTTCACAGGTAGTCCAGTTTAGATTCTTTTGTTTACTTCCCCACTCTCCCCCACCCCTCCCCCGTAAGGATATATGACAATATTTTTAGATTTTTAGATTTTTAGATGCTACTGACTTACCTGAGGATCTCCGTGGTTCGTTGAACATCAAGACCTTGTCCGACTTCGAACCTTTGAGGCCGGACAAGAGCTCTCGTCCCCCAACGATGCCGTTGGAGATTCTCTCCACAGAAGTTCCTCTGCTGCTCGATCTGAACAAGCTTATTCTAGGCGAGGAAATATTCCAAATCACGATCACTGAATACTTGACGAACGCGTTAATTATAATAAAAGCTTTTTTAAAGAATATGTTCCGCGATAACATTCATCACTTACCCGTTTGGATCAAGCTGGGCAGCAGCCGGTATTCCAGCCTTGATGAGGTCAAACATCTGTTGGCTGGAAAAGCTGGAATAGAAGGTGATGTCCCTCACCCTACCGGCTGCTACCAAGCTGTCGAAGTTGCCCCCTCTTGGTATGCAAGCTACCATTTCTTGTAGCAATATGAATTTTTTTTTATAAGGCCGACCATTCGCTGAAGAAGGACTGAAATCCATTGTAAAATAATGTGCGCGATCGGGAGTATTCTTAGCACGTTGCCGTCAAGTTAGGGAATGATGCTCAAGGATCGAATTTCTTTTTTTTTTTTTTTTTTTTTTGTAGTATTGAATGACATAATCAAAAAATATGCAAAGCATGTGTAACTAAAGGGTGCAGCACAGTGAATTATCTTTTAGCTAGCCACTATGATTCATATAGGATACATTTTTTTATACTTCGGATACATTTAATTGAAGATAGCCAAAAAAAGTTTTTGATATTTTATATATATCTGAAATATACCAGTTACTGTTTATTTATTAGGTTGGACTTTAGACTTAATAACTTTACTTTTAGAACATTCATTGACAAGATGCGTGCGGCCGGAAATGAGAGAATACGAAAACCGATGTTGCAGGTGACGAGTTTGGATTACGCGCTCTTTCTTTTGCATAGAATTTTCATACCTTGACAGGAAATAAATAAATTTTACATGGAATAAATATTTTCTGTAATTCTAATTTGAATGGAAGTATTTATTTTTTGATTCTCCCACCCCCTACTTATAGCTTTGTCATAGACTGTCATTTGCGACTAGAAATAAATATTCATTTTCCTAATACTAGTGGTAAGTACAATGAAAAAGATGAATGTGTGAAAATTCTAATTTTTTTTTCAGCCTCAAAGTTCCAAGAAAGTCCTATAGAGCATAAACCACATTTTATTAGTAAAAACATATTTACATACTATAACCAATCCAGCCCTCTGATTGGCTGAGCTACTAGTGGTATATTAGTGATAGTAGCGAAAAGTGTCGATTTTGAGATCAAAATTTCAACGCTTTTTGCATCTTTTATTGGACGGATTACTAGGTTTTTACTACTGAAAAAAATTAGACCTCTCGCCCTCATGGTGTACGAAACAAGACTCGTAGAACATGCGGACTCGATGACTAATTGTTAAATAGATGTATTTGACAGTCCCCAGTACAAAGGTCAAACATAACCTGGGTATCGGGTATCCAGCATACCACAGCACATGCGTGACAACTCAACTGATCAAACACTCATTGCAGTTATATCTTGGTTTACGGTCTCGATTATATTCTATCTGTTTTATTCCTACATTCTACATTCTACATTCATAATAATGTATTCAGGCGATGAAAGTAACTGGACTGTGGGAGAGTGCCTGGTCATGGAAAGGAGCCACACGGTGGTTATTTGCGATGTCTGGTAAGAATTCAATGATTATTTGGGATCTCTCAAGGATACTGGTCTTCGAGTCTCGATTTTCAAAACGAGTCTCGATTTTCAAAACGTGTCTCGATTTCCATGAACGAGTCTCGATCTCTAACGACATGTCTCGATTCCCAAGAACGAGTCTCGATTCAATCGAGGGGGCTTTTAATCGAGGGACGATCGACGATCGAGGAGGCTTTTTGGAAATCGAGGAAGTATTGAGTTCAAACCGAAATACGTACGTTATTTAAAAAAGCAAAGCCTTATATACAAGCTACCGCTATCCTATTATATTATATATTGAAGAGATATTGATAGAAAACGAGCGCGCGTTGAGTTATACAAGCACGCGAGGAATTGCGTGAGTCCGAGAAAAGTACTATTAATATCATATAGAAAGTAAAATTAAATGTGTCATTATTTTGGCCCGCTTTTCACGTAAATTATGGAGGACTTATTGGATATTTTTTCGTTGTGATTTAATTAAACAAAAATATCCCTGCGTAATAATTAAATCCAAAATTTCTAAATATACTGTAGGGTCGTTTTATGGCAAGACTGGAGGGCTCCTATTTGCAATTGCCTTCAAAAAAACGGGAATAAAAAATGGGAATATGAAAATGTTTTTATGATGAAAAGGTGGAACTTTGGGAGTTGGACTCTTTTCGATTATTTCGAGCCGTTAATCATTCGAAGTAAAAAATTGCACACTTAACACAGACGCGTGATCTGACGCAATGTAAGGACCTCCGTTTTATTTTTTATTAACTTAGTATACAATTATTTATTTATTTTTGTGGCATTAAATTTTTAATAAGAATTCATAGTTGTACAGTATCTTTTTTTTACATAACATGTGCTAATTTAATACTAGTAATTATCTCGCAAATATCAGACTCCTATATTAACAAATCTCGTTTCATATTTCCTACAAACTGTAATTGCTCATATTCAGAATACATATAATATAAAAATGGCAGCAGTACTTTTTTTAAAATGCTGTAATGATATGTGTTACAGAATGTATCCCAATTCCCAATGAAAGTTTTAGTGGACATCAAAGTTTTTCCATGGCATATATATTTGGAAATTATTTTTTTTCATAAGCATGTGTCCTGTCCGTGGAATGTTGTGGTATGGCCTTGATGACGTCCACCAAAACCGAGTTTGTTTGACCGAAAATGAAAAAAAGCCAGTGACGAATTAAGTAGACTAGTTATTCTTCATACGTTTAGCTTTTTCCCTCCTCAATATTCTCCTTCTCTTTTTCGCTGCTTCTTTTGTTTCTTTGTTTTCCCTTTCCTTTTCCCTTCTTTCCCTTTCCTCCCTTTCCTTTTCTTCGTTTTCCCTTGGTTCCCTTTCCTTTTCCCTAATTTCGAATTCCCTTTCCTTTTCCCTTTCTTCCTTTTTTCTCTTTTCACCATTTTTTCTTTCTTTTTCTTGTTGTTTAAGGTTCACAATCAAGTCATCTGTAAATTAAGAAAAAACATCCAACTACATTAATTGTGTACTTATAATTTATTGTTTATACTAATTTTTTTATTTCTTTTTTTGGAATGTTTTGAGGTAATAAGCTTTGTTAATAATTATGAATATAATAGACATATTTTACCATCACAAAGTAGTAAGGTCGAGTCATCTCCTTTATCATATTCATTGGGATCGTTTTCCCTGAAAACCACCTGAAATGGGAAAGAAAAAAATGGGCAGCAACAGAGGCAGTATTCTCTACTATATAAAAAAAGATATAAATAGATAATTATTTGAAAAATAAAATGAAAATATTCAAGAATTAAAACATTCACAGAACCCCGTTCAAAAATCCCCATCAAATTGTACTATTCTACAATATCCACGCCAAGGCATAATACAGACATGCCAGTCCTTCTGCGTGCAAAACTAGCCGTTGTGTTTGACACCCACCAGTCCAGGCCAGTCCCTCCGGATGCAATCTCAGCGTTGTGATTGACACCCTCCGGTCCAGGCATGCTGCAGACATGCCAGTCCCTCCGGGTGCCAACCGTGCTTTGTGCTTGACACCCTCCGGTCCAGGCATGCTGCAGACATGCCAGTCCCTCCGGGTGCCAACCGTGCTTTGTGCTTGACACCCTCCGGTCCAGGCATGCTGCAGACATGCCAGTCCCTCCGGGTGCCAACCCTGCTTTGTGCTTGACACCCTCCGGTCCAGGCATGCTGCAGACATGCCTGTCCCTCCGGGTGCCAATCCTGCATTGTGCCTGACACCCTCCGATCCATGCCTGTCCCTCCGGGTGCCAACCCTGCTTTGTGCTTGACACCCTCCGGTCCAGGCATGCTGCAGACATGCCTGTCCCTCCGGGTGCCAACCCTGCATTGTGCCTGACACCCTCCGGTCCATGCCTGTCCCTCCGGGTGCCAACCCTGTGTTGTGCTTGACACCCTGCGGTCCATGCCTGTCCCTCCGGGTGCCAACCCTGTGTTGTGCTTGACACCCTCCGGTCCATGCCTGTCCCTCCGGGTACAAACCTGGCTTTCCGCTTGACACCCTCTGGTCCAGGCATGCTGCAGACATGCCAGTCCCTCAGGGTGCCAAACTTAAGCGGCCATTTTCCAGTCCCAAAGCATGCCCTTAACTTATGCTCACACCTTGAGGTTCAAGCATTCAAAGATGATGCCCTCCTCACCAAGTGTTTAAAAAAGTAAAGAAAACTCAACCCTGAAACTGCATAAGTACAAAAGCACTTACCTCCTTCTCTTCACTGTCAGGAACATAATGCGGCTGTTGAAAAAGAATAATAACGTAATAAATTTAATATGCCTTTTAAAGTTTCTAACCAATCTATCAAGTTTGACCTTTAACAAAATTATTTACTGGATTAGTGCTGGCTGAGGTATGAAATTCAAATTCAAGGAGTATTCAGGTACATGTTCATCTATAAACTAAGCCATCTAGACAGTGTTTGGACCAACGTTCAATTAATTTCCAGTTTGCTAGAATAATTGTAGGCCGACCAATATGGAAACACATTGAAAAATATGGGATGGCTAGTTCTATTTAAGAACTATGCAAAAAAGTAAATTTTAAATTAAATTGTGTTTTTGTAATACTCACATCTACCAATAGTTTACTTTGTTTCTTTTTCCTATGAACATCGCAATAAAATTATTATTATAAAATTACAGCAACAACAAAAACATTAATAATAATGAAATGTATGCTTTATTGTTAGCTGAAAAAAACTAAATGTTCCTACAATCTAGTCTTCACTCAAGAAAACTTGCCCTTCAATATTCCATATTCAAGCCTTCCCAGGCTCTTAATTTTTTTTGGGGAGGGGGGGGGGGGGGGAGGGGAAGAATATAAATGTTTAAAAAAAAAATACTTACTTCAGTTGGGGTTTGCGTCTAGAATATTGTAATTCCTCCATTGCATTTACAAATCTTTGTGTATATACAAACCCTTCAACAAAAAAGTGACCATTCCATTATTAATGAAGTCAAATATATTTTATAAATATTTATATTATACAAAAAGTGTAAATAATAATCACTGTACCATGCAAACTTACCAGTTTGTATCAACTTTATTTCCATTTCATGTTTATTCAAAGGGAAGCAAAGGATTAACTTCCCTTTTCCTTTCATGGAGAACTTTCTGTAAACTACATTAGGATCCAGATTGAAAAGAAATTCATTTTATAAATCGGTTATGAAACACTAGTTTAATTTCATATAAATGAATGGCCATGGTTTATATACCCAACTTTTTTCCCCCTGCACAATTCCACTGCTATACGTTATAGTAATAATAAAAAGTTGAGTTATACACTGTGAAAACATGAAAAAACGAAAAAAGTACGTTTTTTCATCTTTTCACGGTGTATAATTCAACTTTTTATCATTACTGTTTCATTAGAAACACCGAGGCATCTCACACTAGATTTTAGCTAGTTATCTCGCCTTATATTACAATAGTGAGTGCCAGTAACAGCATTTCAATGACTGTAAATCACTGTGCATATAGCTATTGAACATTGTTTTTTTATGGAACGTACCATTGCTTTCTCTATTATACTAATAATCAACAAATACTTTTTTCTTACGTTCTTCACTTGCATGGGAGCCTTCCTGTATGAAGACAATTAGCGGAAAGTCGCCTTCCATTTCTTCAGCAGAATTACTGAGTGATCTAGTAGTGATAGTCGTTTGTTACTAAATGTACTGTCCAATAAATTTTATATTCACAAGCATGATAAGAACAAAAACATATATCTGCAACAACATGCTGTGCAAGTTTTTTTGAAATGGCTTCCAAAAATTTGTCTTTGTTAAAATATATTTCATTGATGTCTAAATGGGAAGTTTTGACTGGATGGACATTTTTGTCAGCCCATACGTTCGACAATGTCACCAGTCATATATCATGCTCATATCAAAATAATTGTGCCCTCAGAGCACTATATATAGTACCTTAAGAATTTGTGGAGATCTTCATTCTCCTCCTCAGCAATCAGAAACAACATTGGCCTCTGTAGATGGAAGGCTTGGAGACATGCCTGAACATGAAAATAGCATTATTTATACACTTTGGTGACATACATTATATAACTATGGAGAAAAAAACCTATAACTACCTCATCCAGATCATCCACAGGAAGGATGACAAGCCCACTGACTTCATTCAGTCTATCCAATGCTGAAGCTGGTTGAAGGAAAAAATAAAAAGGGAAGGTGAAAAATATAACAAAGCATTAGTAATAGTAAAGGAAAACAATTAAAAACTATTACTTTCAAAATAGAATTGATATGGTGTACATATATACCTGACTCATTTATATGACTGAATATGCTGCTTTCTTTTATTTCACCAACTGAAGTAACGAAGCAGAATAAAAAAATTAATAAACTGGAATAACAAAATAAAAACTGGTGTTACAAGCTTTTAATTGTAATACCTAAAAAAATAACAGCTGTACTTAAACAGAGTTGGAACATTATGGAGATTATGGGGAATAAGGACTTTGGATGACTATATTTGTAATATTTAGAATTTTGGTTTCAAGATGGCTGCTTCTGTCATACAGCACGTATCAATTTCACTTTTTGCCAAATTTCCTGACTTTCAAGTGAGAGCTAGTCGTTCATCAAACATCTGAATTATCTGTCTTTTACATATTTGTCCACACAGTCACTACTATGCACATGCAAGCTTTTTGCTGCAAAACAAATATTTCAAAGTCCATGGTAAAGCAAAGGATTCTCAATTTCTGTCAACTAACATGGCATGCAGCATATGAACACTGACATAGCGAACCTTAACACATTGTGGCCTATTAAAGCATGAATCATGATCACCCACTTACCAACCAATCCTTCATCACGATCCTGAACAAATTGCACCTGGTTAGGATCTAATCAAAGCAATTCAAAAGATATAAATCAATGAATGGTGACTCTTTCTTTAAGAGAACTGGGTCTTCTATTTAAAAAAAACATATGAAAGGGCTGAATTGAATATGTTATTAAAAACACTGTAAATGTTCAGTTCAGTTCCAGGAAAATCATTCGGATTTCTCACACAAAACTTCCTATGAACAGTACATATTATAGGACCTTTAGGGCTGTTGTTGCAAAAAGTGCTTACAGATGCAGGGTTGTCAATAACATTTTTGGTGGGTGGGTATGAAATTGAAATAGGTGGCTGACACTCACACACAATGGGAACCGAATTGGTTGAACAGGTGGTACAATCTGCTGGTTGCTGGCTTATATTGACATCAATAAGATGAGCATTTTAAACATGTTTAGGTTTCTGCTTCTTGAAGGGTAAAGTTAACTATTGCACAGGTATGTAGCTGGTCTCTACTAAGCTGGTGACCTTCCGATCTAGATATCACTGTTGTTGCTATGTTTAGAATGATATTTTGCTAGTTTTATAGCTGATATTAAATTCCTTTCTTGTAACTGAAGTCTATCAATCCCACAATAACTTGAAATATGCATCTTAAAGTAACCATGGAACTTGTTATTGCACGTCTAATGTAACTAAGCCTATACCATTACTTACATGATGGAGATGGCAATTGCGTTGCAGGACTGTTTGCAGCTGCTAATTAAAGGGAAATAAAAATACGAAAAAAAAAATATTATAAATATATTCTGCATAGTTGATTAGAAGTCTGTTAGCAAAAACAAAATTGTAACTTTATTTAACTTACGTGAAGTTGATTCATCTAGCCACGGTGAAGATGAACCTGAAAATGGTAGACGAAATATAACATAACATCATTAAAATCAATGATGTACTGTACCAATGTAAATGTTACAAACTTTTTTATTTTTTTGCAAGTTTTTATTTCTTTATTGGCCCTGCAGTGTTGGTAATGTTTATCCTATGACCAGTGATTTGGTCCAAACTGGAAAGCACACAATGAAGAGATAAGAAGATAAAACATACCACCAAGTTCAGGGCTTTCTTCACTACTGTCTGATAAACCTATAAAAAGGATAAAATAAATTAATCCTTGATATGCACTTGTTATCTTAATAACAAATGATTTCAAAAATATATAGCTGGTACAACTAAAAAATTAAGTTCTTAGAGTATTGGAATCACATAACAATGTTATCATTATCTCCATCATCTAATTCTTCAAAATCACTGGCATCTACATTATTACAATACAATAGTTATTAAACTATGAAATCATTATCTTTCTAATGGATTCAAAACAATGTCATGGGGATTGCTAGCTGGTGTTTCCTATATATGTCCCCTCCTAAAAATTCCTATGCTACCAATTTGAATCTAAAGGAATAACATAACATGAAAAAAAATTAAAAACAAAAAAACTTTTTTCATCAATATTCATTTATTTATATGGTTATGAATATATATATAGAACCATATCGAATAACGAAAAAAGAGCCCCAGAAAGTTTTTTTTGTTGGAAAACACCTAATACATACATGTTAAATTTTTTTTGGCTGCTAATCCTCTTAGGCCAGGAAAAGACTTTAATGGTGTACCTGCAAAAGAACACAAATGTAGTCTCGTAAACCAAAAATTAAGACAAAAAAGAGAGATACATATATAACTGGTTCATTATAATCTTAATGCTGTCAGTGTATCTCTTTGAAGATAATTGAAGAAACTCACTGATAACACTCTTTGCAGCTGTGGCATGCTTAGTATTCTTAGTACTTTTGCTAACTACAAAGTTGAAATATAGATACATGTAGTATAATAGGCAATTATTTATAAATAACTATTCTACAAGGAATTTTATTTAAAACATTTTAAATAAAATAAAAATACTTACTGATAGTACTCCTATTAGTTTCTTTTTTCGTGTCGTTTTTGGTACTTTTTCCAGCTGCAAAATTGAAAAATAGATAGCACAATTAGCTATAACAAGGGCTCATTTTTTTCCTCATTTCTTTCAGAAAGAGGGAGGAAAAAAGCCTTTATATAAAAAATACATATATATATATGTAAAATGAAATATAAAAATGTTGATAAAAAATTTATGTTATTTTGTTTATAGTGTCCTAGTAGAATGTACGAAGTAAATTATAAGTCAATTAGTAGTTAAATAGACAAAAAAGGACAGTGGACTTTAAGGTTTATTAAACATTACTTAGTCTGATATCTATTTAAAAGGTGTAATGACTTCACCCTATAAGCTTGAAAATAAACTTTATTTTTTTATCTGATCTGAGCAAACTTTAATACGTACACGAATTTTTTTGGCTTCCTGACAGCCATGGTGAACCTATGAAAAATGGAGACAAAATCATTAATGTATAAAAAACAAGAATAAAAATGTATATATAAATGAAAGTGGAGGGCAATAAAAATTGAAATATAATGCTTTGGCAAATAAATAAAGACAAGTATGAGTGATCATGGCTTCTTTGCATATAAGACGGTTTTCATCACTACTATACTGTAGAGGAAATTATCACTTGAAATTGAACCTCGTTTTCGTTTCCACAGGAGCCCCACTTCAGTTTCTAACAAAAACAGATAAAAGGTGGAATTCAAGGCACCATATATAACATTAAAGTTATCCCTGTTCATACTCTTTCAACAAATGTAAAATCTTTCGTTATTTTCCTGAAATGATGAACGCGCTAGGTTTTTTTAACCGGATTTCATTATTATGCAAATGTTTAAAAAATTCTAGTTATAACTACAGTAGTTATATATAGTTTCTAGATATATGAAATTGTAAAGTAATTTAAAAATGTAATCCTTCTATGATGGTAGCATACAGTGGAGCATGTAACATCCAAGTACTGAAAGCACAAATGAACTATAAAAGAGCTGTAACCGTGCCCAACGTAAAGAAACCGCTATAACAAACTGAGTGTGACGAATAATTCAGCCTGCTCACCTTTACAACCTACTTCCATTCCTTGTTTTGGAACTGGAATTGCAAATTAAAACCTTAACTGATTGCGGTGTTAGATATCAGTGTAACTGATATGTATATCAAAGATATATATGTGGATATCAAAGTCCAAGTTTTTCTTTACATCACACATATTCATAAATATATTGATCATACATTTGCTATTTTTCATGTAAAGGTAAATCCTTGGCGATTTTGTCCCTTTAAACAATTGTAGCAGCTCCTTGGCGTTAGGGAGATATTCTGATAGCCTTGTAAAGATATTCCCGCGCGAGGTTGTTCTGAAAACTCTGATTCTAATGGAAAGGAGAAAATAAGTATTAATATTCACGAAGTTTTTATCAACTAAAAGTAGTTTTGAAAAAGAAGAATTGGATTCACAGTGACTTACTGGTTACGTTCTTTGCTTTGAAGACAAGGGAAAACAGCTCGAAGCTGGTCCATTAACATCTCGGCTGTCCATAATGTGTTGATCCCTATGTACCTGGCTTCGCCGCTCGTCTTCATGTCTTCCCACATAGAACCCCTTGGAGCAGAGACAAATTTCTTTTTTGTTACAACTATCCATTTCATCACCGTTTTTCCAATGGATTTTTTAGGCGGCGAAAAATCCACTGCGTCATCTGAGCTAAAACCGTCCATGCTTGTTGGTGGCTATACGATAGTGAATTAGGCGGTACACTCTGCTTTAATACATTGACACATTCCAGAACTTCCTGTTTATTTTCGTTGGGAGTAGCTTTCATGAAGGAGTTGAGAAAAAAACTTATGACATCCGGGAAACATGATCATCAAATTTCAAATCAAATATTGCAATTGAAAAGCCATCCGTCAGTGACATAGGACACGCCCGAGAAAAAAATATGTATAATATTAGCCAGTGCTTTAATATGTGAAACGAGGAGATGTACTTATCGCTGGACCGATGTATCATTTACAAAAACAAAGCAAGATTAAAACCAAAATACCATACACACATACAGAACTAAACTAACAAAATAACCGAAATAAAGGTGATTTCACACCAAGAGAGGGAAGTGTCGAAATACTTCTAACAAATACCCTTTGTTCTAATTGTCTTGCGTCAGACCTCATTACCCCGTGGGAAAGCTGAAAACAGTCTTTTGTAGCTGCAAGTCCTTACAGTAGAGAAACCGCATAATTCTTCAATATGGAAAATATTTGTCCATACTTCAGAAAAACACAAGACAAACATAGAATAAAAATGTGAGTAGATATCCCTTTACTCTGAACCAGTATATCATGATCAGTTTAGTTATAACTGTTTTTAAATAGTCTTATCTTCGGCGATTGACATACATGTGAGCACGGCGTAAGTCCAATAAAAATTATAATTTATTTTAAAACATCTTGGTACAAAGTATCGAATATAATGGTCAATACTATATGTGTTTATTTATTAAAATTATTATTGTTGAACTTCCCCGGAACATTATATTTGAACCAACGAGGGAGACTCTACTAGCTAGAAATTTTGGCAGTGTACTCTGCAGGATAGAGAAATGTGTGATTAAGAGTGAAAGTTTATAGAATATAAAATCACTGAGTTTTTCTTTTAACTTAACTACTATTTTAGGAGTGCGGCTATGGAACATTTAATGTGTTGCGAGGAACGGATTCGTCCTTGTGACGTACCACTGTGCACCTTCCATGGTAACTCAGAGGAAATGGAGGTGCACGCTAAAAATTCTTTGGCCCACCACAACCTCTTGCTGGTCAAAGCGCACGAAGAGTTATTGTACCAAATAAAGTTTAAGGTAATTAGTTTGTAACTTCGTTTGCTATTTTCTTCACACCACTGAGGTTACGGCTTCAACGCGAGTATATTTTCATAATTTAGCACAGGTCGCCCAAGCTCTGTATTTGTAAGATAGTATAAGAGAACGTAAATCGAAAACATAATAAAGAGTCAATGCAATCGTCTATATCATTTTCAATCATTCCTTTTCTATCCGATAGAAGCGAATTGGTCAAGGATTGAGCGAGTTGAATAGACTTTTCAAAATGAACGCTTTCCCCTGCCCTAAATAATTGGCCTCATAATAATTGATATTCAGAATCACCTATAAATACATTTTTCCGGTCTTTCAGTCAGCGGATGCTGGAAAGCGATATGTGCCTAGACCATGTGGTATGTGGTCCACCTGCTGGACCATTGACAACTTGGCTCTGCATATGAGACGCTCTCAATGCGTTTCACTGCGGAGTCCATTATTTGAGAAGATGGGCCAGGTCTGGAGGTTGATGCTCCTCCTAAATTCAAGTTTAGAGGTCCACCTCGAGCTTTTTTCATCCAAGCAACCCGTGGATGTATTATTGACGTAAGTTTTCTCAACAGATACAACCAAGCCAATAAAAAACAGATCAGTAAAGTGCGGTTGATACATGGGTGTAATAAATTATTCCTGGGGTCAATAAAATATGCCATTAACTAATACCATATGAAACAACCAATAAATAAACCTTGTTTCTGACTTTCATTACTCTCTTCAGTTTCTCTGTAGAAAATAATGTCTACGATACCATACGTGACGTCATCGAAGAGGGAGAGGCAATGGGAAGGACAATCGATATAAACAATTTGAAAAGTGTCGACATTCATGTGGCGGTTACGATTGTAAAATACCAGAAAATAAAGGTACTTGGTAAAATGGCATGTAAGCTCCTCCGCAGCCGTCACATAATTTTCGCGCCTATAGCAGCCTGGAAATACGCTTTATAAAAAAAATATTACGAATTATTATTACTATTATTATTATAACTATACATAATACATAAGTAATAAGGCGGTAATAAGTTCAAAAGTTAACTAGTATGTATTTATCATATTCTTAGACTGAGAGCAACAAGACGAGTGCTGTAAATAAAAAGTAGGTAAAGTTCAATCAAATCCAGATTCCACCCCCTTCGAACTGCTATCATTTGGAATTCCATGGATAATATGTCTTGTGCTTTATTCACAGGCGAGACAACGAAGCGGACCAGACTGGAACTGAACGTATAGAAGAATTCATCGATTCCTTAGTAAAGGAGGGGAAACTCGATAGAATTTTAAAAGAGGCAGACGCAGTGGCGAGGAAATTGCCAAAAACGTTTGGTAGGGGAGGGAATATTGGGATGGCCAGTCTGAAGGGCCTTAATGTGTCAATAAGGGAGGTGTTTGAAGCACGTATTCAAGCACCAGACACCCTCGCTGACGAAGTTGACGATATTGTCATCAAACGTTTCATGACACATGACAGAACACATCCAGATAATCTGTATAGCTTAGCTAATGATTCAAAAGACACTGGCTTGAACCTCAGATTATATGGAAATAAGAGCTCTTATATTAGTGGTTCTATCATTAAATTAATGAGTGAAAATAATATAACTTTATAGATCTATTTTAAAACAAGTGTAGTGTCAACGTGCGGCATCTAAATTGTTTATTAAGTGAACGCATGGTTTCTCAATTTGCTTATTTCCTATGTATTTTCTATAAAAAAAGCCTGACAAAGCAACATTCTAACACAAATACAACAAAGCATCTTTGTACTGTTGAAAATACCGCTTCAAACAGGCATTTTATCATAGTACATCAATTTCTAACTGTTAAAAAGGGTTTTGAGTGTTAACCCAAAACGAGAATTGGGATCAAAACCCATACGAAAGTCTAGTTTTTGGCGCTTTTTGCCATTATTGCTCATTATGGAAAACAATTCCTCTTAACGTACTCCTCATGTCCACTCAGATTCGAGTAATTTTGTAGAGTGTATTTTAAGTTTTTTAAAAATTAAAATGTCCAGGCGCTGTAGGTTATGGAAGTAAGTCTATCCATGCTAAAACGTACCATTAATTCGCGACAGTATTTTTGAGTATTACTTTTTCTTTATTCATCAATTTAAATAAAGATACCATTGTGTTACAATTAATTATTTTTACAGAACATGGCTCGCTTTCTACAAAGTAAAAATATTCATTGAGGGAAAGCTATTCCGTTTTTAACTCTTACATTGTGCATAATTATTGAAGTGAATCACATATCTTAACGAGCTGTATGAAGCGGCCGGACAAAGTAGAAATACTGCCAGTTTAGAAATTGCAAAAACATTAAAGAAATTTAAGCGATAATTATTTCAAGCGTGAGTGGAACAGCTTAATTATCCTCGCAGTATCCTTCAAAACATTTATGTTGCTAGCTGGTATCTATACTTTTTATTCTTGGAAACAAGTACCACTAGAACAGCGACTACGCTTCGCTCATGTGAAACTGCGATATACACTCTATTGAATGTTTACTTATTTATGTAGCCGCAATCAAAACTGCGTGACAGTATTTCTTATTTGTTTCTCGGCGTATTGGTAAAATAAAAAATGATAATTGTTATAAGTCAAACAGAAACAGTTGTAATGAACTTTAAAGATATCGATGAAAATAAATTAACTAGGCATTCATCATCTTTTCCGTTCCACTCTCTCCACATTCTTTCGTTCAAATAACGTTGCAATTCGTCCCGCGAAACTCCCATCCTTTGCTTTTGTTTCAACTTCAGTTGATTCCATTTGGACTCAATCGTTTGGGTGTGGACTCCAGTTGCAGGATCTACAAAATTAAGTGAGTGGTTAACCACTTGGTGGCTTGCCACTTGCAAAGGTAGATGTCTTTCCAATTGTTCGTAGGCCCCCCAGTCGTCGGTGTGTACCACGCTTCCAGGCTTTAAACACCTCTGTAATATGGGCAACAAGCATTCGCGGTTTCGTCGAAGATTGATGGTACAACTTCTCTTTTTAGCAACTGACGTCCAGAATCAGTGGGAGGATTGTAATCTTCCTCAGTGAAGTGTTTTGAGCACACTCTGGTACTTTTGTTAACCTATTATAAATCAAATGTCCTTTTAATAACAATGTAACTGTATTCAACTATTTTTATCTTCATTACAGTTTTTTAAAGATCCACAGGCAATTCGTATTGTGCATTGATATTGTTAGATTCCTATATACCTTGAAGTGTGGGCCCACATCTCTTCGTATCTTCACCAGCCATTCCTTTTTCAATTGCTCATCCCTTGCACGGCCTGGTAAGCGGTGAAACTTTAAATCAGGATGATATCGAGAATCTCCGTTACACAAGGGAACACAACAATGGTACGAAGAATTTTTCTTGGTATGTGATGGCTCGTCGGGAGTTCTAACATCTACAGCGAATATATGTAAACATGGGTTAGTCTTGACTTTAGACGTGGAATCACTCTCACAAAAAATAAACAAATCGTCCATTAAAATGCCGTCCAATTACAATCGATCACCATTCACAATCTAAACTGTTATTTTAGAGATTTTAGAAGTCCAATAATTGAAAAGAAACCAAAAAAAAGGAGAGTTTTGAAGTACATACCTTGCGAAGTCGCCATGTTTTTCAGCCGTCGAGCGGGCCGGCGGTGACAATTTTTTCGCGATAACGCGAAGAATATCGTTACTTCGAACCAAAAATCGAGTCCAAAGGAGAGAATTTAAGATTATCTTACTGTGTTTGTAGATAGGGCAAAAGGATTAAGCGTTTTGAACGATGAAACTATCGTATAAAACCACGCGTGCTTGACCTATTACAACTTTTGTTTACTGGAAGGCTTGCTCTCCAGTTTTGTGTTGCTAAGCGGTATCCAAGCACGTGACCACTAGCTGCAAAGGGCCTATTAAACTACCCACGCCATATAATAGGCTATTAAACAAAGCTGAAATGACGCCAATTAAGTTAGCGACGCGAATCATCTCTTAACTTCACCTATTGTTCTTTTGTTTATTGTGGCAGTATAAATAAGACCCATATCTGACTTTTTTCTCCACTTGACTCTGAAGATGACTTCCGCACAGGTTGTCGAAACGTCAGTCACATCAAACAGTCCTTCTAAGGATTACATCCACCCGGATGATCATAACATAAATATTATCTCTTCGAGAAATATTGTTACTTCGAAAAATATCCATTCACCTGGGTTCAGACCATTCATTGTAATACTTTAATTCTGCTAATCACTCTGAGCTTAATGCTATTGTTTTTGGTCTTTGCTTAACCCACGGCAGCAACCATCATCGCAAAACAAAAGAAATGCGTGTTATTCATTCACTTGGCACCGTTAATCCCCACGGGATGAACGAACGCTTCGCCTACATTTAAGTTTTTTTTGTTTTGTTTTTTCTTTTCTTTTTCCTTTTTTTCTCACCTATTGTTGCTTTCTATCCTTTTGTTTTCTTTCTTTTTGTTTTATGGCTTGTTTTTCTTCTTATTGGTTTGTTTTCTCTATCCTCTACTATGTAAACATCTCTCGCACTCTTACTTTCTATTGACTCCGACGAAGGACTAACGTCCGAAACGTCAGTTTCTATTTTCACTACGGTGTTCAACTTATAATTCTACGATAACTTGTACGAAAAATAAACTGCACTAGATATTGTCCACAACAAGTCTGTTTATCGTTGTTACACTTTGTTCCACTAGTCCAGCATACAAAATTCATTTTTTTCCCTTCTCTTTTTGCCGTCACTGCCACATTTATAGTTTTCATTTCACACATTCAGGATCATTACTATTTGTTTCTTAAATCAAACTAGAGGAATTTCCGGAATACTTCCTCGATTTCCAAAAAGCCTCCTCGATCGTCGATCGTCCCTCGATTAAAGCCCCCTCGATTGAATCGAGACTCATTCTTGGGAATCGAGACATGTCGTTAGAGATCGAGACTCGTTCATGGAAATCGAGACACGTTTTGAAAATGGAGACTCGTTTTGAAAATCGAGACTCGAAGACCAGTATCCTTGAGAGATCCCCCTAAACCTGGACTCGGACTCGGACTCGGACTCGGACTCGGACTCGGACTCGGACTCGGACTCGGACTCGGACTCGGACTCGGACTCGGACTCGGACTCGGACTCGGACTCGGACTCGGACTCGGACTCGGACTCGGACTCGGACTCGGACTCGGACTCGGACTCGGACTCGGACTCGGAATATCAAAAAAAAAAAAAAAATGTAAACTTTATTTCAATTTTTTCTTACACACAATTGTAAACCTCATTATAACCTAGGTAGTTTCCAATTTTCTACTTGAATCGATTAAAAGAAAAGTTTGAATAAAACAATCAAACAAACATAACAAACAATTAAAAAGAAAAAGGAAAAAAAAAAGCTAATAGCTCAACAATTCAGGATTTGACCATTCCTTATTCCTATACAACAAAATATGCAATATGTTGCTCTTATTGCAATGGATGCATGTAATGTTCTTGATTGTATGCTGAATGATTTTATTATCGAAATAATAATAATGATAATAATAATAATAATAAATGATAATAAATGTCTTTATTCTTCATAAGATAAAACATATATATCTTAAGTAACAAATTCAATGTAGCACGGTTACATAAGAATACATTTAAACTGATTAATTATACACTTATTTCAATAAAGTTAGTCAGCTGAAAAGCTATAAAGCTGAGGCCGACAAGGATTATGGGTAGATTCATTTTACACGTTTAACCGCTTGATAACTGTTCATGGACTTGCGAATCTTTTACCAGTTTAATACAGTCCCACCTCTTCTGAGCATCATCGAGCTGCAATTTGTATTAAAAAAGCTTTGTATATATATGCTTTTTTGATATGAAAAGTTTCCCATGATGCTCAGCGATCCCAGCTTTCTAGGTTTTTGGTGACTAACTTTATTGAATTAAGTGTATACAATTAAAAAAATATATATATATATATTCTATATTACCATATATAGTTATACCTAAAAATAAGCCTATTAATAAAATATATAAAAATGTATCATATGCACGATACTTTTCTAGACCGTGACCTCAGGACACGACTCATCTGGCGTTATTTATAATTACAACAATAGCCGATCTGTAGACGGGGCCAGAGTGTTTGAATATTTACCACTGAAAATACCTTAATGTGTAAGAATCGTGGATCGAGTTGACCAAGACGTGAAATGATTTTCTACAACTTCCTTCAGAAATATTATTCAACTTGTCTTTATTAGGGACTGTACATCACTTTTTTAAGCCTGACGCAGTTCCACACACAAACACGTTACTCGGGCTTAGCCTTGTATCAGTCTCAAAATAATAGGCAAATGCCAAAAGTTAAAGTAAAGATTAATGAAAAGCATGAATTATCTGCACAAAATCAAGGTTGACCCCGAATAACAGAGTTCTCGGAATTAGAGTATTCAAGCATGCAAGCAAACCCTTTATTGAAGTTGGTCTCCCGCACAGGGGAGGGGGGCGGGTCTACTCTCGTATCTCAATTGGCCTCCAAAGTTATATAGCGTCTTTTTTGCTTGTTGATAGTGAAAAGAGTTAATTTTCAAATTTGTTTCGTTTCTTGATGCATAAAATGTCAACTGACTGACGAAGCGTCGCTCAAACATAACCATGGTTATATAATGCAAAGTTTCCCACAACACCTGAAAGTTGATACGAGAATATGTTGCTACATAGGTAAGGGTTTTTCTAGATTTTGGCATTATATTGAATGTATAATCAAATTTACGTTAAAATCTTCAGGACTGCAGTAGTGATATAGGTTTTTCAAATGAGGGCTTTATATGCTTTAGACTATTTGCAACGCTACAATTCATATACAACAGCTCTACAGCAAAGGCCTTATTAACAAAAACTTGTATTACCTTTGTACCATGTTGCTGAATAGGGACCCTGGGTGCATCGGAGCGTTTTGACTAGACTCAGTAGGACCTGTCGAATATCTTTAGGCTTGTCGCGTTTTTCGTCGTGATCGGTGACTCCAAGTAATGGAAAAAGTAAGAACCTCATTGACCCATGACCATTTAATTGGATTCATAAGTAGAGTCGAGATGCTTCTCAATAAAAGACATTTTATGCAAAGGACAATAAATTTAGGCCAAAAAGTATTCGAAAATGTCTATCATAGTGTATTACTCGTGCAAAGGCTCAACTTTCATTATTCAAGTCAACGTTTATCGTTAAACTCGACAGACAAAAGAATCATTCGTTCTTCGTCTCCCGATATCCACATTCCGAACAAGACTTACATCGAATTTATTTTGGAACATTGTGAACGTCATGGGGAGAAACATGCTATTGTGAGTACATTATTGATTGCTCTAAAAAATTAGGACTAACCTACATTGAATTTATATTGGAACAATGTGAACGTCACTGGATTTGCCACTGGATCTGCCTAAGTACTTAATTTCATTTTCCCGAGTTTTAACCAGACATTTTTATGAATGATAATTTTTTCTGTGTTGTTACTGTAGTTCAACTAATGATTCAAAGTTGTTGACGGCAGTTATCATAACTTCTATAGTCTATAAACTCATTTTATCAAATCCAAACAATCGATAAAGCAAATACAATTTATATGTTTGACCTTCCATCATCAGGCTGATTACATGAATGAAAAGTTATTTACATACAATGACGTCCATGATCTTGTAAAGAAATGTGGATCAGCCTTCAAACGCATGGGTAAAAACCAGAAAGATGTTGTCGCCCTCTTCATGCCCAACATACCTGAATATCCTATAGCACTATATGGCATCCAAGTTGCCGGTGGAACTGTAACTACAGTGAATCCAACGTATACTGCAGATGAACTTGCATATCAGTTGAATGACACTGGTGCAAAATACCTCGTTTCATCTTTGGAACTCTTACCCAAGGCAAGAGAAGCTACGTCTAAAGTAAAGTTATCTATGGACAATGTTCTTGATATTGATACCTTGTGGAATCTGATTCTGAGCGATGACGGCTCTTATTTACCTAACATCCACAGCACAAAGACACCAAGTGAAGATGTAGTTAATCTTGCTTACTCTAGTGGAACGACAGGTCTTCCAAAGGGGGTCATGTTGACTAGTACAAACTACATCTCACAAGCCGTTATTATGGCTTGTGAGAGATTCATGCCCAAACGACCTGAGATACCTCAAGAAATAATATTAGCGTTTCTGCCATTTTTCCATGCTTATGGACTTGCTTATATTATGGGAGTACACTTTTACCTTGGATCTAAGCTCATCTGTTTGCCGAAGTTTGAACCAGAGCTATTTCTAGATGCCATCGAAAAGCACAAGGTAGGAGTTTTTGGGCAACATATATTGTTGTAAGTAATCCCTAATGAAGAGGCAGCCAAACTTTTGTCACAAGAAAATAAATTGAGGAAAAGTCTTGGAAACTTTTTAGATGTATGAATCATTTCCTTTTTTTTTTACCCTTTGAATTTATTTATTTATTTTTTTTCCAGGTTACTTTCCTGCCTCTAGTTCCACCAATTGTATTATTTCTAACCAAACATCCCATGGTTGAGAAGTATGACTTATCATCTGTAAAGTATATTGTGTGTTCAGCAGCCCATCTGTCAGGCGAACTGGAGAAAACACTGCTGAAAAGGTTCCCCAATGTCTGTTCTGTACAGCAAGGTAACGTAAACTGAGAAAATGTTCTAAGATTATCTTTCAATATTGAGCCACCATTGCTTTGTAAGTATAGTTTACTGCAATTATCCGGACTTCACACCGCTCAGAGCTGCCAAATAAGATATTGCCATTAACAGAGATATGTCATCGTACTATCTCTTATAACTTGTTTTACATCTCTTAAAACTTATTTAATTGATCACAGCACACGCGAAATCGTTTGTGTTCTATCATCGCATCAAAATAGGGTTTTGGTAGACGTCAATCAAAGTGTGTTTCCAAGACACCATAGGAAACTGAAACAAAGTTTTCAAAAGGGCACGTACTCGAACATGTGCTCATGGAAACGGCTTGATTGACGTCCGTGCTATTGAGAGGCACTGTAAAGTGAAAGCCCAAAAAATCGAACTTAAAAATTGATTTTCATGTAGGAAGTAAATTAAAACCGACCCTAGTTCCTGCGAGAAAACTCACTCACAAGCACACGATAGAATCAGCAAAATATTCTACGTTTTGACTGATAGGGTACTTTGGATGATATGTTTTACAGGATATGGTCTGACAGAGACAGGAGGAGGGACCATGGTCAATCCATTAGACAAACCACCTACTAAAAGTGGATCCATTGGGATTTTGCTTCCCAACACAGAAGCTAAAGTAAGAGTTTAACAATTAATGTCATTAGTGGCCTTAAAGATTCTTCATACTATTACTATGAGTTTATTTCTCAGTTTTTTAAAGGTAGGATCAAAAAAGCTTCCCAGAATTTCTTTCGTTTGCACATGTGAAAAGCTCTGTTATTACCTGACTTTCTTGAGTTGAGGCGAGAAATATGGACCTCCCCCTCTTCTCCCCCTGTCACAAGACTTGACGTGCCTCTGATACATGCACGAAATCAGGTAGGTGAGTTATCTTTGTTTGTTTGTTTGTTTGTGTATGTGTTTTTTTAGGTAAAAGATTTACAATCTGGTAAAGCGCTTGGACCAGGCGAAGATGGTGAAATATGCTTAAGGGGACCTGGTATTACAAAAGGTACGAGAGGCTGCTATTTTCCAGCCAGAATTTTGGCAAAATTCCTGTCCCAGCACAGGCTTACCAGACTAAGTAAGTTTTCTTAAGGGGTAACTTACCCTAAACGACTTACTTAGCCTGGGAAGCCTGTGGTCCCAGCTAAAAATTTCAGTGGAACAAAAATCAAGTGCCATACACAATAACTTGTAACCTCCTTCAGGTTACTTGAATAACCCGGAGCAAATTGCACAAGCCATTGACCAGGACGGCTGGCTTCACACGGGAGACATTGGCCATTACGATGAAGATGAGTATTTCTATATTGTCGACAGAAAGAAGGAACTCATTAAATACAAAGGCCTTCAGGTAGCGACGAAAAATAGCTATTGGAATTTGCTACTTTAACTTTTACTTGAAATCGTGATCATCATATCGTCAGTTTCCCAAAATGCGGCTCATCCAAATGCAAATTATTTAGTTTGGCGTATAATGATTGCACCATTTCATATCCTTTTGGAAATGAGATTCTACGTTTGAGTTCACCTATATTTCTTCTCAAGAGCAAAAATAATCTTCAATGGAATAACATGTATGAATATTATGGAATAATGCCTGGGAATACACTTCACGCACATTAAAAGCAAGTGCATGGGAAACTGAACTTCTATATTTTAACAGCTCATTGGGATCCCCGATGAAGAGGCGGGGGAGCTCCCCAGAGCATTTGTAGTGGCCAAAGGTGGGATCACTGCAGAAGAGGTCCAGCAGTACGTCGCTGATAAGGTGGCACCACACAAGAAGCTGAGGGGTGGGGTGGAGTTTGTGGAGAGCATTCCAAAGTCTGCGAGTGGGAAAATTTTGAGAAGAGTGTTGCGAAAGCAATATGAGTAACAATAGAAATAGAACCCGTGTTTTACTCTCCATTGGATACTAGTTAGCTAATTGTATGGCTCTTGGTTTAAGACCATAAAGTTAGGAAGTACGTGCTTATAATAATTGTAATTATTACATTTACTATGTAATATATACAGTATGAGTGGCCGTATTGTATCCGATATACAAACTCAAGGCGTAGCCGAGAGTTTGTATATTGGATACAACACGGACACGAATACTGTAGATTGCTTATCAAACGTCTAGGTTAGTTCCTTTGTGTTTCACTAAAATTTTCAAAATTAAAGTGAATCTTCCCAAGAAAATCCAAATGATCCAAGTTTATGCAAATGAACACAATTCTGTATATGATTTACAACACTCTTCACGGTCGTGATTTCTGTTGTGTTTTCCTCATGAATTATTAATAGCATTTACACTCATGTATTGTATTCCTAAATTTGGTGATATCACCAAGGTTTCAAAGGCTTTTTTTTCCCCATATACAAAATTACAATTATAAATTAGACATTCAGTATCGAAGGTAGTTTCAGGTTTTGATATCCGTACTTTGCAAGGAGAAATCCGTTTTTACCATCCACGTGCACCCTTGGTCAAAACCCCTTTGGGTGCAAAAGTACCGTCGACATAGAATCTTGCCTGCAATAGTTCGCTACTTCTCGTATATAGAACTGTTGGATATAGGTTTACAACGTGATCACGTGCCGTCAGTCATGTTTGATGATGAGAAAATGATCGTATTGTTACTGTCATCCTCTATTAGAGGTTAAATATTTAGAACTACTTTCAGTAATGTTAATTATCCAGAAACAGCTACGGAAAAGGTCACTAGCGAACGTATAATTTTCAGCTGAATAAAATAATTTTAAACCGCTTTAAATTTATTCATTCTATTTTAAAATTCTTTATTATTGATAAATGTTTTTCTTCTAAAAGCTATTTTTTAGCAGTAAAAATTAAAACCGTTTTTTTTTGTGTGTGTGTGCCTTCTTTCCACCGTTGTCTACACTGGTTCGCCTGCAGAGCGTTCAATAAAGCTCAACCCGATGCCTGACTTTGATTTGTGATTTTGCTTCGCAACACAGCTAAAAGTAAAGTAAAGGTAGCACCACACAAGAAGCTGAGGGGAGGGGTGGAGTTTGTGGAGAGCATTCCAAAGTCTGCGAGTGGGAAAATTTTGAGTAAGAGTATTTGCGCAATTATCAAGGAAATAATGAGGGGTAATGAAATGTCATCTCAAACCGTTATCGGATCGAATTTTGTCAAACGCGAGATATGTACAGTGTCTGGCCCAGTATCCTGCCAAAAAAAATTCAACTTAAAATATCTCGTCGGCTTTATTTTTCTACTTAATCCGAAGCTATCCAATGATTAGCCGAACACTTCCTGTTTCTGAAGACAGTTTTGACGGGCTTTTTGGACAACGCATTCGGGAACGAGGAGAAGAAAAGAGCAGTTAGGTAAACTTTATCATGGCTAAAATTAGGCTTTTTACTGCGCAGTGAAATTACCAATGATTATAAATGAACTCAAAACATGCGAAACGCGACTGGGATCGCTATGACTTTTCATGTGATGAAAGAATGATGATGAAAACATTCATAAACTTAGGGAAAGGTCCATTAAATACGTTTTTGTTTGAATACTACGCTCTAGAAACAATGACAAAGGTTAGGCTTGGGGGGCCCTTTTTCCTGCCAGCTCATCGTTCGACTTCTTCTTTGTCTTCCTTTGCCTAGGAAGTTCTTAAAGCTATGTACTGATATTGATAAAGCAGTAGAAGGGCTGTATGTTGCTTTGGCTGTTTTATTTCTGCAATTCTACGACCGAAGAGCAGGAGATGAATGAATTAAAACAAGATAGAAACCCCAATAAGCTAGTGCTTGACAAGTCATTCTCATCGTTTTGTATAGTAAATGAACAGCGAAATATATTCGTAATAAGTTGATAATGGCTATGTGAATAATGTATGCGATATGTTAGCAGGATATGAAGTGTGTTTTAAATGAAGTTAATGTAATTTATCTAGTTGTTACCAAGCGAGACACTTGTGCATTTCGCGCGCGTTCGTGTTAATTATGCATTGTGTTCGTGCTGTTTATGCAGTAAATAGATAAATAAAGTGGACTCGTAACACGCTTAATTTCTTAAATTTACAATTTTAAAATTAGAAATAATCATTTAGGAGTATTAAATTGATAAGAACTTTATTTCAAACTGGGATCTATTTGTTTGTGTCTCAGATTGTAATATCAATAAGCGGATCTTATAACATGAAAATTTTGTATTGCGAGTGAAAGTCACAAGAGCCGTTTGGAATTATTGCTCAAGGCGATGAATGATATCTAACTTGTTTTGCAATTTTTAATGAAAGAAACTATTAAGCGCGTATTTAGAAAGTGCCTTTTTGCTATTTAGCACCTAAACAACTCAGGGATCTCAATAAACCGCACGGTTGTTGGCAGTGGCAGGATTCTGGACCAGGTGGCAGGATACTGGACCTCCAAACCACTTTGTTAAAACTGCGATGCAAACCAAAGACAAAGGATACAAATGAAAAATTTGTTCTTATTGTGTTGCAGGTTAATTGATTCATAATTTGATCGGGTTTCAATGCAGTAGCTTTTAATAAAAGGGAGTTACGGTGATTTTTAGCTGAAGTGGCAGGATACTGGGCCACACACTGTATTTCCTAGCTACCCTTTTCAAATAAAAAATATTATTCGTAATTCTAAATATTGTGATGCCGACGGTGACGGCGATAATTATTCCTTTAAATATTAGTGTACGAAATATCCTGCAGAACTTTTGTTTTAAGAAATAGAAATTTTTTTGTGAAGCTAGAAACATCTAAACAACGAGTAATTGACTTTTATACGTTTTTTTAAATGAAACAGGTCAGAAACGAAGACAATTTTAATATCTGTTTTATTACTTTCTGAATGTTTGACTGAGTACAGTGAAGTATGTAGAGAGCATTCCAACTGTTATCACAAGATATAACTAGCTAAAAACTAGTGTGAGCTGCGTCGGTGTTTCTAATGAAACAGTAATGATGAAAAGGTAAATTATACACCGTGAAAAGATGAAAAAACTTACTGACGTTTCGGACGCTAGTCCTTCGTCGGAGTAAAAGAGGAGTTCCTTGATGATGTTCGGCATCTGAAATAGAATAAAAATGGTCGCAGTATATAGTAATAAAAAGATATAACTAGCTAAAAACTAGTGTGAGCTGCGTCGGTGTTTCTAATGAAACAGTAATGATGAAAAGGTAAATTATACACCGTGAAAAGATGAAAAAACTTACTGACGTTTCGGACGCTAGTCCTTCGTCGGAGTAAAAGAGGGGAGTTGTTCTTTTACTCCGACGAAGGACTAGCGTCCGAAACGTCAGTAAGTTTTTTCATCTTTTCACGGTGTATAATTTACCTTTTCATCACAACTGTTATCACGGTATCTTAAAAAACTCATTAATAATTCATGAAGGAAACACAATAGAAATCATGACCATGAAGGAGGTTTTATATCTGATATAGATTCGTCTTCATTTGCATAAACTTTAACTTGGATTTTCTCTATCAAACTTGGTGTATTTCGTAAAGCATTCGGTACGATATGAGAAAATACATCATGTGTTTTTTTAAGCCGTTTAATAAACTCGTTAAATAACTCGGCTGCGCCTCGTGTTTTATACCCGATAAAACACTCCTGCTCGTTGATTAAACAGTACATAATCATTAGTTGCGTAGTCACGTATTTATAATTCACTGATCAAGTAATTAAAGGATTGTTTATATCAATGTTCAGTGAGGCTTTTAATGATAAATTTTCTTAGAATGTTCCTTTTTTAGGATGTACGATACTATACGATTCGATTTTAACGGCATATCAGTAGCTTTCTTTTGAAACTAAGACACAAATGTTTTCAGTCTGCAGGCCACATTTTAGTAAAAAATGTTCAGGAAAAAATAAAACTTTCTTAATATTTCCTACTTAAATTATAGTCATAAGAAAATTAATTTTGTCCAGACTACATTCTATGTTTAATTTTTTTTTAAACTTCTAAACAAATGTTTTCAGTCTGCAGGCCACATTTTAGTAAAAAATGTTCAGGAAAAAATAAAACTTTCTTAATATTTCCTACTTAAATTATAGTCATAAGAAAATTAATTTTGTCCAGACTACATTCTATGTTTAATTTTTTTTTAAACTTCTAAACAAATGTTTTCAGTCTGCAGGCCACATTTTAGTAAAATTTTCAAAAGACACTTGATTGATAAAGAAGCAACATAGTTTTATTTAGCGAGGCATGAGGTGATTTGTTTCAACTCGTTTTGTGGTTGCTTCAGGCAAAAGAATTTTTTCAGGAAAAAAATAAAACTTTCTTAATATTTCCTACTTAAATTATATTCATAAGAAAATTAATTTTGTCCAGACTACATTCTATGTTTAATTTTTTTTTAAACTTCTAAACAAATGTTTTCAGTCTGCAGGCCACATTTTAGTAAAATTTTCAAAAGACACTTGATTGATAAAGAAGCAACATAGTTTTATTTAGCGAGGCATGAGGTGATTTGTTTCAACTCGTTTTGTGGTTGCTTCAGGCAAAAGAATTTTTTCAGGAAAAAAATAAAACTTTCTTAATATTTCCTACTTAAATTATATTCATAAGAAAATTAATTTTGTCCAGACTACATTCTATGTTTAATTGGATAATGTCGGGTCAATATTGGCTTAAAGACAGGGAAAACCATTCTATGTTTTATTTCCTGTAAACAACACATCACGTGACCCGTGTGTCTGGATATATATGGTTCTTGTTTATCTCAGATATCATATCTGAGCAATTTAACGACTAATCACATGAAATGTTTTCACTGTAGAAAGAGACATGCTTCTGGCGTTTATTCTTTCTCTTGTAGTTTTGAAGCTACACTGTTGTCAAGGTAAGCTACCTCTTTAAATGGAAATTATTTCTAAATGGAACATTTAAGGTGGCTGGACCCCCTCACGCTTCACCGCTACCTTAGTGGTAGTGCATAAACGTCTTTTATCCGATTGCAAATCTTTTTTGCACATAAGTCACATAAAGATTGAATTAATATTTGATGCAATTTTTAGTGAGATCGGACGTCATAGCATGTGATTATGATGAAATATTTGTTTTCGTTTAGAAAATAAATTTAGCCTTGCAGAGCGTTCAACACTAAAATGCTTCGTACCACATAATTATATACTGGATGCCTCCATTTGTGGGGATTTTTGAAAAAATCTATCTAGCTAATAATGAGATATTTGAGATTATTTAAATATAGTGCATAATCTACTTCAAAACTAAACAATGGATTTCATACGGCCGAAATTAATATTTCAGAGCTATATATTCACAAAAGTCATTGCTCATTTAGTTTTACTCTGTATCAGCCAAGCGAGATGAGACCGTGCATGGTGCGAAAGAATTTGGTGTTCCCAGAGCATCAAATCGTTGGGAAACGATCAATGTTTTCTGTATTTCTCGTTCGCTTTAGATCGCTTTAAATGAGTTCAATAGTCTTGCAATTTTGTGTAATATTAGTTTAAGTTCAAATTTGTATCCTGACGTAATTTTGAGAGAAATGATCAGCGAATTTTAGAATAATGGAAGATCTAGTAAGATTGACTAGAAAACTGCGATGAAAAGTGCGCATCAAATGTTTACCCCGTCTTCTGCACTATACGTTTTCACAAAATCGCATAAGTCGATTACCTTCAAAATGTTCCTTTTAAAACTAGATACAGAGTAAAACTAAATGAGCAATGACTTTTGTGAATATATAGCTCTGAAATATTAATTTCGGCCGTATGAAATCCATTGTTTAGTTTTGAAGTAGATTATGCACTATATTTAAATAATCTCAAATATCTCATTATTAGCTAGATAGATTTTTTCAAAAATCCCCACAAATGGAGGCATCCAGTATATAATTATGTGGTACGAAGCATTTTAGTGTTGAACGCTCTGCATTATTTTCTAAACGAAATCAAATATTTCATCATAATCACGTGTTATGACGTCCGATCTCATAAAAAACTGCATCAAACACATCAAACATTAATTCAATCTTTATGTGACTTATGTGCAAAAAAGATTTGCAATAGGATAAAAGACGTGTTTATGCACTAGCGTTCCAAAAGTGGAAGGTAGCGGTCAAGCGTGAGGGGGTCGAGCCACCTTAATAACAATGCAAAGTTAACGAAAATTAACAAGTACATTTGTAAAGTAAAAAGAGGATATCAACAGGAAGTGAAGTATTCTTGGTAAAAAAAATCGAATTCCTTTTCATTTTACTTGTATTTATTAGTATTAATTCTCATCCCGACCAATAAAACTATTTGATGTGCATTCCTCAGATTCCTTTATGGGGGCATCTACGCGGATTAATGCGCACTGCCTAAAAAATGTAGAGAAGACTGAATTAAAAACTTGACCGGACATAACAGTAGTGAAAAAACAGCAGAACACAAGTTAATCACATGAAAAGCAATATTACACTAAAGTCGGACACTAAAACAGGGTGTTTCAAGAGGGAGAGGGAGGGAGACAACTCGTATCCTTTGGTAGGCTGTTGCGATAATAGACGAGACATTTTTTTCTCATATAAGCACTTATCTCGCGTACTCGGATCGAGACAGCTCAAAAATGAAATGCGTTTGCATAAAACTTGGGTCTCAAGGAAACAGATAGCTGAAATGGAATTTTTCTCTAGGGCAGGTTCAATCTCGTACCCAGAGCCTGCGTTTCTTCTGGCCTGCGGTGAAGAACAAGGGCTCTGGCATAATCCATATTTTGATACCAGGCTTTCTTGGACTTCCGGTATAACAGCGCAAGCGTTCAAAGACTTGCCAAAAATTCAAAATACTTTTTCCCCCGATTTTTGATTTTTACTTTGATTTAATTTTTACTTTGATTATTTTGACTTTGATTACTTTGACCGGTTATATCTAACTTTCCGAGAATTGCGCATGCGCCAAAATATGGAATATGCCAGAGCCCTTGTTCTTCGCCGCAGGCCAGAAGAAACGCAGGCTCTGTGTACATTCAATGCCTGATTGCTTTCCGAAACCCTTCCGACTATGAAAATTTGTATAAGTAGCAAATAACAAAGGACTTTATTTAGTATAGTATTTTTTTAGTCTTTAGAGTACTATAGTTGTGTGCCAAGCGTTTTTCTAAGTCCTTTGTTATTTGCTAGCTCATTGAAATTGCTACTACAAAAGTTATCATAGTCGGAAGGGTTTCGGAAAGCAATCAAGCATTGAATGCAAAGCGTGAGGTATTGGAATGCACGACTTTGGAAATATTCTGGACAATAGAAAGGCGTAACGATATAAACAAACTGCGAGTGAAGAAAGCGGTCGCACATTTAGCATTGGGATACAAATGTTTATGGAATTGAGAATATTATTTGACGGTTTTAAATTATTTCAATGAACTTGAAACTTTAGGGTATGTAAATGCGCTATCTAAAGTAACTGACTTGGAAGTTAAAAAAAAATTCATCATCGGATTATTGAGTTTGACCGTTTTTAGTAAAGAGAAGTGAAATCTTTGACAGGATATCAAAAGGCACAACTTTACTAACTAGGCTTGAAATCATATTTCTCGAAATCGAATAAAGCGATTTCTTTCCGTTTCTCAGAAGGACTAGTGGAATATTAACACAACACTATGACCCCAAAAAAAGCTTTTCCCAAGTCCAGTAAGAAGAGGTTTCGGTCACATGAACTAATTGCTTTGGATTGTTTTTTTATTTGTTTAATATTTTTGTTGCCCAAAAGTTGCGGTGGCAATTATTTCAAAACGCTTCCATAACTTCGTTAACTTGAAGACAAACATATGAACTTTAAGAGCTCTTAAACCAGTTTTCAAACAAACGTCTGATTTCGCCAAAAACGGAATGTATAAAAAAAATGACATGACGTCACTGTATCGCTATGGTAACTCCGATCGCGATAAATTGTATATCGTATAAAACTTGAATCTATCTCTAGACATTTCATAATGATTTATTTGAACTTAACTTATTGGCAGCGACGCATTTTCCCTTCAAACTTCGAAGGTACGCCACTAACAAAACCCAGTCGAGCCACCTTAATGATTATGAAGTTTTGGATCAAAATTTTGGCTTTATCTGTCACTGAGCGATTTTGGAGTGTCAACGTAATACACAGTAGTAGATACAAATTGTTTTCTTTTGCTTTACTTCGATTGTTAGTCACTAATTATACAACTTTGCACAGGCCAAGTAAAATCAATCTAGGATGCCACCATTTTGGTATAATAACCAATGCCATTTGGTAGTCATAACCCAAAGTTAATCATTTATATTAACTAATATTATTATGGTTTTATTAAATAATATGTTTGGATTTTATAACCAATGTCTCTTGGTTGTTATGACCCCAAGTTAAGAGCGACTGTCTGTAAAAATCAAACAAAATCAGAAATATGTGGAAAGGCTCAAATTTTCGAATTCGCTCTACTTTTGGATTTTAGTAGTGTATGATGAAGTACGAAACGCTGTGTGGTTAGTTTTGAAAAATACTCTTTAGTTTTCGAGAAAAAGGGAAAAATCGGTTTGAGCTCCAGGGACGATTTTCGCTGCCAAAAGATGGCTGAAAATTGCTTACTTTCGCTTGGTCCGTGTATCAAAACTATTGATCCAAATAGCCTTCTAATACTTTCTACCAAAAGTACAACTCTTATTTGCTAAATTAAGAGTAGTTTCATAAAAATCGAACAACTCAGAATTATTTACACAATAAAAAGCAAAGGGCACTGAGTTACAATACTTGTCAATGCATCTCGAAAACTGCGAGTTTCCCTATGTGCCATCTTTCCAAATCTTATGAGATTACAGTCAACAACTATTGGGAAACTGCTCTTTTGAAAAATGTATTTTTTATTTTGGGGAAATAATTGTGCGCTTTTTGCGAGAGCTTTTATTTTGACTCATTAACTATGCAGAAATCATTGTTTGGTGATTGCCTGACTAAAGACTTCTCGAAATAAATTCCCTTGAAACATCATTGTTTTTCAAATCTAGTCTATACAAATAAAAGAAAACATTAATATACTAACCCTCAACACGAAAAGGTCTTTTCCGTTGCTCCATTCATCGGAGTTATCAAGAAATTAGAATTTGCAACCGTGGCGTTGGCTTGTTTTATGCAACCGATTTCCGAAAATACCATCTATTAGTAACTAGTCAGATTTCAATAAGAAATATAGAGAACAGTATAAGGCCAGGGATCCACCTTTGGCTATTTCTTCCAAGAACTACTAGTCAGTAGCGCTTTGATAAATTGGTCTTTAATATTTAACAGATCGATAGGCAATTGTTTGCGAGTGACTGTCAGAAACTTATACCGAGACAGCATTCCAGCGTGCAGATCGTGTTATGGGACCATAGTGCGTGCACCGACCACTGTTCTTTAACGAAGGAGAAAGAAAGAAAACAGGAATTTGTCTTGCAACAAGCTGGCTTCTTTCATGTAAAGAGAAATCTAGTGCAGGAACTATTCACAGGAAACAAAATTATTTAATGAATTATATCAAAACGGAGCAGTATGGCATAGTAGCTCGCACAGGTGCCTGTAACCGGCTTCACCATAATCTATTGAGAGAACCACTTTTAAAATTGCTCACAAAGGGCTTTTCATGTTAAAATGGCATAATAATGTATATCTCGACTCTTTTTCTTGCCAAGGATAATACATAAAATTCCAACACCACTAGGGTATGGACAGAACCGTGTTAATGGGTTACCTGTGGAGTGAAATTATGGGATAGGAGCACATGGTCGAGAGCGGAGACAAGGGAGGTTGGCGGGCAAATGGTCGAACCCTTTATGATCTTTCATGACCCTTTATGATCCTTTATGATCCCTTTGATTCCAATTTGGGATCCCTTTTTTATTGTTGATCAATGTAAATCGATGTAAACAAGAAAAGGTTAAAGTAAAGTTTAAGATTGTTGATCAGAAAGGTGTTATTCGTCGATCAAACCGCTCGCCGAACGCAAACAACGTCACAGAACCGGAAGAAACTACGGTACGCTCTTTTCTCGCGCCAACTGTGACTTTTCCGATAATATGCAAACTAGAGACACTAAATTGCCAGTGAAGTTAGAATAACCTACTGAACTCTGTAGGAATCGAATTTATAAATATACTGTTCTGTATATTTCTTATTGAAATCTGACTAGTTATTTGTAAAGAAACACGAACTGTCGACTGGTACTGATAGATGGTATTTTCGGAAATCGGTTGCATGAAACAAGCCAACGCCACGGTTGCAAATTCTAATTTCTTGATAACTCCGATGAATGGAGCAACGGAAAAGGCCCTTATGTGTTGAAGGTTAATATATTAATGTTTTATTTTATTTGCATAGACTAGATTTGAAAAGCAATGATGTTTCAAGGGAATTTATTTTGAGAAGTCTTTAGTCACGCAATTGCCAAACAATGATTTCTGCATAGTTAATGAGTCAAAATAAAAGCTCTCGTAAAAAGCGCACAATTATTTCCCCAAAATAAAAAATACATTTTTCAAAAGAGCAGTTTCCCAATAGTTGTTGACTGTAATCTCATAAGATTTGGAAAGATGGCACATAGGGAAACTCGCAGTTTTCGAGATGCACTGACAAGTATTGTAACTCAGTGCCCTTTGCTTTTTATTGTGTAAATAATTCTGAGTTGTTCGATTTTTATGAAACTACTCTTAATTTAGCAAATAAGAGTTGTACTTTTGGTAGAAAGTATTAGAAGGCTATTTGGATCAATAGTTTTGATACACGGACCAAGCGCAAGTAAGCAATTTTCAGCCATCTTTTGGCAGCGAAAATCGTCCCTGGAGCTCAAACCGCTTTTTCCCTTTTTCTCGAAAACTAAAAGGTATTTTTCAAAACTAACCACACAGCGTTTCGTACTTCATCATACACTACTAAAATCCAAAAGTAGAGCGAATTCGAAAATTTGAGCCTTTCCGACGTATGTTTGATTTTTACAGACAGTCGCTCTTAATTGTTTATAATAACCAATATTATTATGGTTAGAATAACCATATGTTCAATGACCAATAAATATGGTTATTTCAACCATATTGAAAAACTGGTTTTCTCAGTTGCATAAATTTAACAAATTTTTTTGGTTGTTTCAAACAGGAAGTTATTACAGTGTACGTCTGGTTGGCGGATCATCTTTCTATGAGGGTCGTGTAGAGGTTTTCTACAATGGTCAATGGGGAACGATCTGTGATGACCATTGGGATCTGAACGATGCTAATGTGGTCTGCCGTTCACTGGGTCTACCAAGTGCTACAAGTGCGCCACACAGCGCATTCTTCGGCCAGGGAAGTGGTCCAATCTGGTTGGATAATGTTAACTGTCATGGAAATGAAACTTCTCCAAGTCAATGCTCACATGGTGGATGGGGAACACACAACTGTGGGCATAGTGAAGATGCTAGTGTTATCTGTGGATTACCTGCCTGTGAGTATTTGTATAGTTAAGAATTATTTCAAGTCACGAAGTTAAAATTTCAAATTTACTAGTTATTATAACTATTTTTGAAAAACAGCTTTGAGTTTATCTGAAAAATTGACTTATGACACCGCAATTTTCATATTGCGATTTTAGTTTGCTCACTGGATGGTAAGCCGATAACCAACCAATACAACCTCATGGGAATGCAGGGTTAATGGAAACAAAACTGTCATCATTTGTTGACTTTGCGTCCTTTTATTTTATTCCTGCAATTTTGCGTGTGGGCATCTTCATTCACTTATGAAAACTTGATTTTTTAAAATATTTTTGCTTTTTTCCATTAAGTGTTTGCTAAGTTTCTTGCATTTGCATTTTGGTTTTAACTCCTCATTCGGTGGAACTAAAGTTGGAGATATAAACTCAAAAACGTCTTTTTTGACATACACTACTGAGTTACTAAGTAGTAAAAACTTAAACTTAAAATCAAACATAATATATATCACTGATGTTAAGCTTTTTTTGCAGCGAGAACTCGTATTATGGGAGGAACAAATGGAAAAAGTGGTCGTGTAGAGGTTTTCTACAATGGTCAGTGGGGAACAGTCTGTGATGATTCTTGGGATATTAACGATGCAAATGTGGTCTGCCATTCTCTGGGTCTACCAAGAGCTACAAGCGCGCCACACAGCGCATTCTTCGGTCAAGGAAGTGATCCAATATGGCTGGACGATGTTAACTGTCAAGGAACTGAATCTTCACTGAGTCAATGCTCACATGGTGGCTGGGGAACACACAACTGTGGTCATGGAGAAGATGCAAGTGTTATTTGCTCCCTACCACAATGTAAGTGCACGATATGAAACGAATAGTAACCATAAGGTTGGTATCATATCCGAGCCCATCCCACACGGCGCACTGCCACATCTATCTAGTACTACTTTTTCGTGGGATTGCCAGCTCACTAGATACACTGTGCTGACGAGGCCCAATACAGGCCGAAACAGCTGTCCACAGTTTCTAGTTGAGCTGGCTCATTTTTTACGCGACTTGAAGTTGTGAAAGGCTTGTATGGCACTCTTCTTCAGTCGTTTCATCTAAGGCTCGTAATTTATTTATTACGCATGTTCTTGGTTGGTATCATAGTAAAGCATGCATATCTAGAATCTCTTTGATTACTTCGGTTTTAGGGTTGGGAGCCACAACCTTTTACCGTGAACATTGGTCAAACATATAACATGGCCTACATGAAAACCAGTCGATTTGATATTATTTTATTTATTTTATTTAGATAATTTGCCATGAGGCAGATGCTACACAAAAGAACAATTGATGAAGATTTATAGGAATTCATATATATAAGAAAATAGAACGCGCGCACATGTCTCTGTACTATGATATAAACACGCTGGGAGCACGAGAGAAGCAGCCTTAGGATTAACGACGATGCGTAGACGAGTGCTCTCTTGCTTCTCGAGTGCTCTGCAGCTCCCAGTTCTTTTATATCGCAGTACAGAGAGATAAGCAGCCGTTTTATGTTGCTTTTAGGAAACATTTTTTACACACATGATAAAATTGAGAACAGAAATTAATTATGAAAAATCTCCTTTTATAGACACCTTACGTCTTGTTGGAGGATCAAACGAAAATGAAGGTCGTGTAGAAGTTTTCTACAATGGTACATGGGGAACGATCTGTGATGACCATTGGGATCTTAACGATGCCAAGGTTATTTGTCGTTCTCTGGGTCTACCAAGTGCTACCAGTGCGCCACACAGCGCATTCTTTGGTCAAGGAAGTGGTCCAATATGGCTGGATAATGTTTACTGTCAAGGAACTGAATCTTCTCCAATTCAATGCTCACATCGTGGATGGGGATTACATGATTGCAGTCATGGAGAGGATGCAAGTGTTATATGCGGTTATCCCCAATGTAAATATTATTTTTTATTATATTTGCGAATATTTTTCTTTTTTTGCTTTCTTCGTTTCTTTAAAACATGTATAAACTTCAAGAACTTTTCAAGTATATATTTGAAGATATATTTTTGCTACAACTAATAATAATCTAGTAATTAAATTCTTTGTTAACGGCATTTCTCATTTCATTTTTAAAATATATTAAAAGAAAAAGACTATTTGTATACTTTTTATAGACACATTACGTCTTGTTGGAGGATCAAATGGAAATGTAGGTCGTGTAGAAGTTTTCTACAATGGTCAGTGGGGAACGGTCTGTGATGACGCCTGGGATCTTTACGATGCTAAAGTGGTCTGTCGTTCTCTGGGTCTACCAAGTGCTACTAGTGCGCTACAAAGCGCATTCTTCGGTCAGGGAAGTGGTCCAATCTGGATGGATAATGTTTACTGTCAAGGAACTGAAACTTCTCTGAGTCAATGTTCACATAATGGATGGCGATCGCATGATTGCAGTCATGGAGAGGATGCTAGCGTTGTTTGTGGTTATCCCCAATGTAAATATTGTACTTTATAACCTGTATTTTTATCGTCGTGTAGTGCAGTTTTTCCGTAAAAAAACGTAATTCAAATTTGATTTCAAGTTTCATGTCAACTTCAATGGTGGATTACCGAATAGTATTTTCTTCCTTTGTTAATTAGCTCCGACATTCTTTTCCTGCTTTCCTCTTTCAATTTGAACAATTGTATCGGATGGTTTTCACGGCGGCCATGTTGGAGGAACTTAAACTTAAACTTAAACTTAAACGTGATCGTAATCTCCGTTCTTTCTTGGTCAAGGGAGTTTTTCCCTCTAACAAAGAACCTGGTACTTTTCGCTGTTCTCGTAAACGTTGTTATACTTGTCCTCACATAGCCTCTCACACTTCTGTTGTCGGTCCTAAATCAACTGTTAAAATCACTGACCATTTGGTTTGTACCACTTCTAATGTTGTATATTGTATTTAATGTACCCGCTGTAATCTTTTGTATGTGGGCGAGACTGGCCGCCGTCTTGGTGATCGCATTTGCAATCATCTTTATGATATTCGCAATAACGATCCCACCAAACCAGTTTCCCGCCATTTTAATCTAGCTAACCATTCTCTTTCTGACTTCATTGTTTTCGGTCTTTCTTTGCTTAACGGCAACAATGATTGTCGCAAGACCAAAGAAATGCGGCTTATTCACCTATTGGGCACTCTTAGTCCCAACGGGATTAATGAACGCTTTATTTTCAACTAACCTTTTCTTTTGTCTTTTGATTGTTCGTCTTTTGATTGTTCGTCTTTGTTTCCTTGCCTACCTTGCTCTCATTGGTTTCTTTTGTCTTATTCTATCATATATACACTCTTTTCTACCACTTCTTTCTCTTTTACTCCGACGAAGGACTAGCGTCCGAAACGTCAGTAAGTTTTTTCATCTTTTCACGGTGTATAATTTACCTTTTCATCATTACTGTAACAAAATAATTGTCAATTCTTTTGTTATATCCTCCAACATGGCCGCTATGTCTTTTGTTATTTTATTCTCTTAATACTATTAGGTCGTTATACATTCAAAAACAAAATAACTTTCCGAAGCTGTAAAGAGCTTATTATAGTAAATCAAGTCTCTTGACAATTATTTCGGGCTGCATATGCACTTAAACTAACGTGATTTCCTTCAAATTATTGTCATATTATATTTTTGCTGGAAATCATGCATGTAAATATTTTAATCACCCAGATACGTTACGCCTAGCTGGAGGATCAAAGGCAAACGAAGGACGAGTAGAGATTTTCTACAATCAGCAGTGGGGGACGATTTGTGATGACAGCTGGGATCTTGATGATGCTGATGTTGTCTGTCGTTCTTTTGGTTTCACAAAAGCAATAAGCGCAGCGCACAGCGCAGCATATGGTCAGGGAAGTGGTCAAATATGGCTGGATAATGTTAATTGTCAAGGAACTGAATCTTCACTGAGTCAATGTTCACATAATGGTTGGGGAACACACAACTGTGGTCATAGTGAAGATGCTAGTGTTATTTGCAGTAAGTTACAACAATATGGTATTATCTCTTTCCTTAATTTCATTTGAACGCAAATATTAATAAATTGTGAACTATCCTTGAAGGAGGAATTATAGCGGAGATCCCGCACGGGCCGAAGGCCCGCATGAGCGGAGTACCATACTTAAGAAAAAATGGTAAACAATCGAGTTGATTTTTTATGGCTTGGTTGACGTCACTTCCGTCCGTAAGTACGGTATTCGTGCACACAACACAGTAATCCCACTTGATGTCAAAGCAAAACTACTCGCAAATGCGGATCAGTCAAATGCACAGAAAAAATAGGTTTAGGACTAATTATAGACCAACAGCAAATGAAAACAACTTCCATGTAGTCAAAGATGGATCTAGAAGTGTTTTTAAGATTTGATGCTGATGTTTCGTAAGGCTCATCCGCAATACTTGGAAATAGGTATTTGAAAACTTCGAGGCAATCCATTCAATGGTAATGCTTCTGCAGCGCGATGTCTTATATGCTTCAAATTTTGGATCGAATTTTGAAGCGGCGTCATAACTTTTTTCCTGCCCAAGACGTTCCATCCAAATTTATACACACGCTGCAATAGTACTAGATGATAAGATTCTGAAAATTTCAGAAAAATCGTACATGAGAATGAGGAGAAAAAAGCCAAAAACTAAAAATAGCACAGTTTGATTTTTGGCCGTAATAGGCTAAACATTTTAAAAATCTTAAAATAAAATACACTGTTAGAATCTAGGATAATCCAAGCACATTATATGAAAAATACAGTTAAATTGACTCACTAGTTTTGCGAAGGGAGCGAGAATAAAATTGTCCAAAATTCGCTCTGAATGAGTTTGGTTCCACCCTAAGTATGGTGCTCCGCGCATGCGGCCTTCGGCCCGCGCAGGAGCTCCGCTAATAGAGAGTTTTAGATTGACTTTTTTTTTCTCCCCGCAAACGGCAAACGTGACCACGTTTTCATAGTTTTCCTGTATTTTACATTACCTTTTACAAATCTTCTCACCAAGCGCAAATACTCTTTTGTTTTTCTACTATACTTGGACTTTTCTTGCGATTCTTTTTCAGTGATTTAAAAAAATGTTTTACTGGTCAACTGACGTTTCACGTTTGCCGTGAACGTAAATCTAAAACTCTCTAATAGTCTCGATTTGTCCTAAAAGAATCGGGAATCTCTACAATTTCGATTTCAATGAAAGATGTCCAAGGTAAATTTTACTAAACCTGATGTTGTGTTGGATTATCTGTAGTTATCTTTCGTTTTTTTTAAAGGGCCACTTGGACGAAAATCGCTCCAAAATTAAAACTCTTTCATTCGAGCTGGAACTTTGCTGAAATAATCTTGAATACATTAAGAACCACCCACTGGAATATCTTTCTGATATTCGAAAGGAAAGGGCCAAAATTTTACGATTTATTTTCGTCCGCCATTAATTTCTTTGACTCACAGAATTCGACTCAAGAAGACTGGCACGAGTACTTATGACGTCATTTACTCAACCCAAACCAAAACATTGGTGGGTAATGTATGTGCCATGTTCGTAAAACTCGGTTTATTTGGTTTATTCAGAAAATATATAATGTTTCATTCGGTTTCCTAACTACTATATGACCAAACAATGTCTAGGCGCTGAAATTTTTCAGTTTCATTAATACTGACGATCATAATTCGAAAATTTCAATACATCTCGGCACGCCAAGAATCACAACAAAGTAGGACGCATGGACGAGATTCTAGCGGTTCCATCGCGCGAAGTGACTAAGATATTCGGGATTTATTCGAATCATTTAAAGGATAACAACTTTTCAAGGTACATTTACATACAAGGGCAAAGAGCAACCCCACAATTTGGGTCCGCGAGACATCCGACACAATGAAAGAAAAATCTACGAGCTGAGTAACAGACGCCGCTGTCGCGCGAGTAATAAATAAGAAACCGTATGTTTGTACCTATTCAATGCATAATAAACATTTCGAAGCAAATAATAACCGTTCTGTAGTTAATCAGCTAGGAGAATTACGAGCTCACATTCTAAATTATTCGGCACATAGGTCTAAGTATATTGTCACAAATCTTTATATCACAACGCAGAATTCAAAAGGCAATCGGTTTTTTTCATAACATCAATCACTATTAGATTACATTTAAACTTCAAATTTAAGATCTTTATATCATGGACAGTACGTAGCTAATACAAATAATGAAATGAACGTAAGGAATTTTTATGAAAACCTCTTCCCAAGCATTGCTTCTTCTTCTAGTTCGGCTTCATCTTCATACATTATAACTTATGGTTCTAACTCTTCAGGATTGACAAATCGAGCGTCCAAAGGAGTTTCCATCATATTTGAAGAGGTATCAAAGGTTTAAAAAAGTCTGTTTAGAGATTCTTTTCACGATAACGCGTTTAAAACATCAAATAAACTTCAGGTAATCTAACAAGAAATGTATGGTCAAAACGACGCTAACATGACGGTGTTGAGTAAATGACGTCACAGCGTAAAACTGCTGTACATAATGACTCTTTGGCCGTGACAAAGAAATTAATGGCGGACGAAAATAAATCGTAAAATTTTGGCCCTTCCCTTTCGAATATTAGAAAGATATTTCAGTGAGAGGTTCTTAATGTATTCAAGATTATTTCAACAAAGTTCCAGCTCGAATGAAAGAGTTTTAATTTTGGAACGCTTTTCGTCCAATTGGCCCTTTAAGTAAAAGAGATTCAAAGCCTAAAAATGTCGGCAATGGAAAACTTTGTCGAATAATCTTTCAAGACCAAAACTAGCTCCTGGGGTAGAAGTGAGTTGTGTACAAAATTCCTAAGTGGGAGAGTATACTCGCGCATAAAAAACAATGTACTGCATTTCGATTCGATTTCAATGCATGGTTTTTATTATGGGATACGTTATCTTTATCTCGAATAAAAATAATTGAAGATTTTTTCCCGATCTTATTTTTACCTTTCAGATTCATTCAAATTGGGCTCCCTGGCTCCCTAATTTCGTATCGGGAATTCCGCTTTTAGGCAGTGCCTAAATATATATTACTTGTGTATTGTGATAACGTAAATAATTTAAGAAAACGAAAAAATCTCGATTACATAATTATATGTATCATGAATTTAATTTAAAAAAGACAATGACCTCTGCAACAGAAGATATCCTTATTTTAAATAACTCACGCACTGGCTTTCTTCCACAGCAAATTTACGCTTGGTTGGAGGATCAAACGACAATGAAGGTCGAGTAGAAATTTTTCACAACGGTGAATGGGGAACAATATGTGATGACTACTGGGATCTCGACAACGCTAAAGTTGTTTGTAGATCTTTGCGTCTACCTAGTGCTACGAACGCACCACACCGCGCATTCTTTGGTCGGGGAAGTGATCGAATATGGTTGGATAATGTTAACTGTCAAGGAACTGAAACTTCGTTGAGTCAATGCTCACATGGTGGATGGGGAACACACAACTGTGGTCATGGAGAGGATGCAAGTGTGATCTGTGGATTACCTCGCTGTGAGTATAAGCACTGAAAGATACTTTAGGATTTTAAACTAAAGAATAGTATATGGCCGAAATTGTGAATTCAAAATAAACTCAACTTGACTCCAGCAAGTCAGCCAGTGATATGGAAACCAACACATAGCGGGTAGGGGTCGACCTCAGATGGCTTTTCAGTTGGTGGGACAATTATATGATATGCATGAGGACTGGATTAAAACGCTGGGCATGCATGCATAAACATGTTGGTAGATAAATGATAACAAAATATACATCTTTATTTAAGTGTTTAGTCGTTCTCGCGCTTTCACACTCATTAGGGAAACCTTTCAAACAGACTCACTATCGCTACATCAGTTCAATGTTTTATGCACACAACGCTCAACTAACGTTGATTTTTACGGAGGGAGGAATCCGAAGAACCCGGAGGAAATCCTTCGTAGCGTAGAAGAGAACAACACATCAAAAACACTCAATTCACATATGGTGTCTACAGGGCTCGAACAAAGACCCGAACCTTTGGGACCACAGTGATGAAAAACGACGAGTTAGCAGCGTATGCCACCCATGCTACCATGTGGACATCAATTTAACCAGTGCCTTTGCATATGCCCTCTCTGCCTCGAAAGGAAAAAAAATCGTAACTGCGAGAAATTTGAGTATTCCTAGTGAAGTATCCAGAAATCCCCTTTTTTGAGAGCTAGATACAACTAATGAACCTAACCACCATTAATATCAATATCGTGTTTAAAACTTTTCAAACTTGGTTATTTAACAATTTTTCAAATAAAATTGGAAAATTTCATTCCGATTGTCCTATTCTTTAGTACTTTGGCACACTCAGAAACGGTCTATTGGTAAACTGGTTTTGTCTTCTTTGTTACAGCATCCTTACGTCTAGCTGGAGGAACCGACAGCCAAGAGGGTCGCGTTGAAGTTTTCTACAATGGTCAATGGGGAACGATCTGTGATGACGCCTGGGATCTCAACGATGCTAATGTGATCTGTCGTTCTTTGGGTCTACCAAGTGCTACTAGGGCGCCACACAGTGCATTCTTCGGTCAGGGAAATGGTCCAATATGGCTGGATGATGTTAACTGTCAAGGAAATGAAACTTCTCCAATTCAATGCTCACATGGTGGATGGGGAACACACAACTGTGGTCATAGTGAAGATGCCAGTGTTATTTGCAGTAAGTTACAACAATATGGTATTATTTTTTTCCTTAATTTCATTTGAATGCAAATATTAATAAATTGTGTATTGTGATAACGTAAATAATTTAAGAGAACGAGAAAATCTCGATTATATAATTATTCGTATCGTGAATTTGATTTTAAAAAGACAATAACCTATGCAACAGAAGATATCCTTATCTTAAATAACTCACGCACTGGCTTTCTTCCACAGGAAATTTACGCTTGGTTGGAGGATCAAACGACAATGAAGGTCGAGTAGAAATTTTTCACAACGGTGAATGGGGAACAATATGTGATGACTACTGGGATCTCGACAACGCTAAAGTTGTTTGTAGATCTTTGCGTCTACCTAGTGCTACGAACGCACCACACCGCGCATTTTTCGGTCAGGGAAGTGATCGAATATGGTTGGATAATGTTAACTGTCAAGGAGATGAAACTTCGTTGAGTCAATGCTCACATGGTGGATGGGGAACACACAACTGTGGTCATGGAGAGGATGCAAGTGTGATCTGTGGATTACCTCGCTGTGAGTACCGGCATGTAATTGGAATGGTTCACACAAGCTATATTTTTAGACACAAAAATGGCAGGAAATTAGTATTCTTACAAATTCGTCCTTTCGCACCCCTAAAAGGCGAAAAATAAATAAAAAAGACACAATTTATGTTACAGTTCTAGATTTGTGAACTAATGAAAATAATATTTGAACTTATTGCGACTGTACATTTTGCTTCATCAAGGTGTAAGAACGTAGTGTAAAGTAGCATTTAAATATTGTTCAATTGGTGTCGATCAAACAGGAATTCGAAGTGATTCCGCAGTATCTCAAAGCCAGAAAAGCCATAACCAATTTGTTGGAGAGAGAGGGGGAGGGGGGAGACCGTAGAACCTGGAATGAATTCCCTAAACCCTATATAAAGAACAGGATTCTATGTGATTATAATCACACATTTTCCTAACTTCAATCTTTTATCATCTACAACAAAGAATTGCTTTTGGTATCAAAATATAGTCGTAGCAAAATATCACGACAATAAAGCTAATTATCATTATTTAAACATGAACAGCAACCTTACGTCTAGTTGGAGGAACAGACAGCCAAGAGGGTCGAGTTGAAGTTTTCTACAATGGTCAATGGGGAACGATCTGTGATGACAGCTGGGGTCTTAACGATGCCAAGGTTATTTGTCGTTCTCTTGGTCTACCAAATGCTACAAGTGCGCCACACAGTGCATTCTTTGGTCAAGGAAGTGATCCAATATGGCTGGATAATGTTAACTGTCAAGGAACTGAATCTTTATTGAGTCAATGTTCACATAATGGATGGGGAACACACAACTGTGGTCATAGTGAAGATGCTAGTGTTATTTGCAGTAAGTTACAACAATATGGTATTATTTTTTCCCTTAATTTCATTTGAATGCAAATATTAATAAATTGTAACCTATCCTTGAAGGAGGAATTATACTTGTGTATTCTGATAACGTAAATAATTTAAGAAAACGAGAAAATCTCGATCATATAATTATATGTATTGTGAATTTAATATAAAAAAGACAATGAACTATGCAACATCCTTATTTTAAATAACTCACGCACTGGCTTTCTTCCACAGCAAATTTACGCTTGGTTGGAGGATCAAACGACAATGAAGGTCGAGTAGAAATTTTTCGCAACGGTGAATGGGGAACAATATGTGATGACTACTGGGATCTCGACAACGCTAAAGTTGTTTGTAGATCTTTGCGTCTACCTAGTGCTACGAACGCACCACACAGCGCATTCTTTGGTCGGGGAAGTGATCGAATATGGTTGGATAATGTTAACTGTCAAGGAAATGAAACTTCGTTGAGTCAATGCTCACATGGTGGATGGGGAACACACAACTGTGGTCATGGAGAGGATGCAAGTGTGATCTGTGGATTACCTCGCTGTGAGTACCGGCATGTAATTGGAATGGTTCACACAAGCTATATTTTTAGATACAAAAATGGCAGTATATATAACTATATATTTCAAAATATATTTTTTGCTACAACTAATAATAATCTAGTGATTACATTGTTTGTTATCGGCATGTCTCATTTCTCATAAAATATTTAAAATGTAATAAAAGAAAAGGACTATTTGTATATTTTTCATAGACGCATTACGTCTGGCTGGAGGATCAAATGGAAATGTGGGTCGTGTAGAAGTTTTCTACAATGGTACATGGGGAACGATCTGTGATGACCATTGGGATCTGAACGATGCTAATGTGGTCTGTCGTTCTCTGGGTCTACCAAGTGCTACAAGTGCGCCACACAGCGCATTCTTCGGCCAGGGAAGTGGTCCAATATGGCTGGATGATGTTAACTGTCAAGGAACTGAAACTTCTCCAAGTCAATGCTCACATGGTGGATGGGGAACACACAACTGTGGTCATGGAGAGGATGCGAGCGTTGTTTGCGGTTATCCCCAATGTAAATATTGTACTTGGTAATCTGTGTTTTTGTCGTCGTGCAGTGCAGTTTTTTCCGTAAAAAAAACATAATTCAAATTTCATCTTGTTTATCAAGGTCCACGGTGGAATACCAAATAGGATTTTCTTCCACCTTTGTTAATTTGTCTCGACATTCTTTTCCCGCTTTCCTCCTTCCATTTGAAGGAGTGTATACTATTAGGTCGCGATCGTTAAGCATTCAAACACAAAATAACTTTCCGAAGCTCAGAAGAGCTTATTAGTAAATCAAGTCTTTTGACAATTATTTCTGGCGGCATATGCACTTAAACTAACGTGATTTCCTTCGAAACGATTTGATAAATTTTAATTATCGTCATATTATATTTTTACTGGAAATCATGCATGTAAATATTTCAATCACCCAGATACGTTACGCCTAGCTGGAGGATCAAATGCAAACGAAGGACGAGTAGAGATTTTCTACAATCAGCAGTGGGGGACGATTTGTGATGACGGCTGGGATCTTGATGATGCTGATGTTGTCTGTCGTTCTTTTGGTTTCACAAAAGCAATAAGCGCAGCGCACAGCGCAGCATATGGTCAGGGAAGTGGTCAAATATGGCTGGATAATGTTAATTGTCAAGGAACTGAATCTTCTCTGAGTCAATGTTCACATAATGGATGGGGAACACACAACTGTGGTCATAGTGAAGATGCTAGTGTTATTTGCAGTAAGTTACAACAATATGGTATTATTTTTTCCCTTAATTTCATTTGAACGCAAATATTAATAAATTGTAACCTATTCTTGAAGGAGGAATTATACTTGTGTATTCTGATAACGTAAATAATTTAAGAAAACGAGAAAATCTCGATTATATGATTATGTGTATAGTGAATTTGATTTAAAAATAATAATAACCTCTGCAACAGAAGTTATCCTTATTTTAAATAACTCACGCACTGGCTTTCTTCCACAGGAAATTTACGCTTGGTTGGAGGATCAAACGACAATGAAGGTCGAGTAGAAATTTTTCACAACGGTGAATGGGGAACAATATGTGATGACTACTGGGATCTCGACAACGCTAAAGTTGTTTGTAGATCTTTGCGTCTACCTAGTGCTACGAACGCACCACACAGCGCATTCTTTGGTCGGGGAAGTGATCCAATATGGCTGGATAATGTTAACTGTCAAGGAACTGAATCTTTATTGAGTCAATGTTCACATGGTGGATGGGGAACACACAACTGTGGTCATGGAGAGGATGCAAGTGTGATCTGTGGATTACCTCGCTGTGAGTATAAGCACTGAAAGATACTTTAGGATTTTAAACTAAAGAATAGTATATGGCCGAAATTGTGAATTCAAAATAAACTCAACTTGACTCCAGCAAGTCAGCCGGTGATATGGGAAAACAACACATAGCGGGTAGGGGTCGACCTCAGATGGCTTTTCAGTTGGTGGGACAATTATATGATATGCATGAGGACTGGATTAAAACGCTGGGCATGCATGCATAAACATGTTGGTAGATAAATGATAACAAAATATACATCTTTATTTAAGTGTTTAGTCGTTCTCGCGCTTTCACACTCATTAGGGAAACCTTTCAAACAGACTCACTATCGCTACATCAGTTCAATGTTTTATGCACACAACGCTCAACTAACGTTGATTTTTACGGAGGGAGGAATCCGAAGAACCCGGAGGAAATCCTTCGTAGCGTAGAAGAGAACAACACATCAAAAACACTCAATTCACATATGGTGTCTACAGGGCTCGAACAAAGACCCGAACCTTTGGGACCACAGTGATGAAAAACGACGAGTTAGCAGCGTATGCCACCCATGCTACCATGTGGACATCAATTTAACCAGTGCCTTTGCATATGCCCTCTCTGCCTCGAAAGGAAAAAAAATCGTAACTGCGAGAAATTTGAGTATTCCTAGTGAAGTATCCAGAAATCCCCTTTTTTGAGAGCTAGATACAACTAATGAACCTAACCACCATTAATATCAATATCGTGTTTAAAACTTTTCAAACTTGGTTATTTAACAATTTTTCAAATAAAATTGGAAAATTTCATTCCGATTGTTCTATTCTTTAGTACTTTGGCACACTCAGAAACGGTCTATTGGTAAACTGGTTTTGTCTTCTTTGTTACAGCATCCTTACGTCTAGCTGGAGGAACCGACAGCCAAGAGGGTCGCGTTGAAGTTTTCTACAATGGTCAATGGGGAACGATCTGTGATGACGCCTGGGATCTCAACGATGCTAAAGTGATCTGTCGTTCTCTGGGTCTACCAAGTGCTACTAGTGCCCCACACAGTGCATTCTTCGGTCAGGGAAATGGTCCAATATGGCTGGATGATGTTAACTGTCAAGGAAATGAAACTTCTCCAAGTCAATGTTCACATGGTGGCTGGGGAACACACAACTGTGGTCATGGAGAGGATGCAAGTGTGGTTTGTGGACATCCAACAAGTAAGTAAAGATAAAAGTAACAAGTTTTGACACGGGAAAACGTGTCAAATGTGCTGGGCATATTGGATACTTTGAATAGAGTAGAAGACTATTTGGGATTTAGTCATTGTAAGACAGAAGAAAGTCCGTGGATTCGGTTTGACTAAAATAGAATATTTTGTAATGCTGATAGAAGAAATTTTTTTACGGTCAAATTGAACCAGCATAAACGAGTCTTGGTCGCAAACCCCAAAGCATGCCTCCGTCTCTCTGAGAACCAGTGTTATGGTGGCTCCATCGGCTCAAAAACACCACACAAAACACTGAACAGAGAATTCTACTTGCAGAAAAAGTTTGGTCTCGAAAATGTACCTCAGAATACCCTGCGAGCAGAGTCTCCTTTACCTTCCCCCGAGTGAGAGAAAGGAAAGAAGACTCTTTCCTTTCTCTCACTCGGGGGAAGGTAAAGGAGACTCTGCTCGCAGGGTAACCTCGGAATGGAAATATTACGAAAAACGTATCTCTTGTGTGAGTAATCTTTTTATATGGTAAATCTCGTGTGCAGTCATGGAGAGCGAACGTATTCCTCAAAACTGCCGAAACTTTGGTCTTTTGCTGCTGTTATACCTCCTTATTTGGCATAAATTCTTGATTTCTAAAAATTTAACCGAATATCCAGAATGGATTTCCTCATCATCTAGACCACATGTTACATCACGATTTGATTCGAAACTAGATGTTTTACACGAAGCTACAAAATGGCGGAGAAGTGTCACTACCAAAGTCAAAAGACTTTAAACGCCCACAGTTTACTACAGCAATTCAACGTCAACCTTCAGGCCAATTATTCAACTAATACATGATATTGAATTGAATCCTGGACCTGATCATCTGGTTTGTGACCTCAAGAAGAAATCGAATAGCAATTTAACAATTGCACACCTCAACGCTCGATCTTTGAAATGCAGAGATCATTTTGTCATTATGAAAGAAACAATCCTTGATAACAAGTTTGATGTATTTACTGTTTCCGAATCCTGGCTTGATAGCTCCGTAAATGACCTGGAGATTGAAGTTCCTGATTATAATCTTTATCGCGTCGATCGACAAAACAAGAAAGGTGGAGGGATCTGTGCACTGATATGTTTCAAGAAATTACAAGACTGAGGTACTTCGAGATATCTCCCACGTTGCCCCATCGGGGTTTCACCAACTCTGGCTAAAAGTTCAAGTCAGGAAAATAAAATCTATTGCGGTATGTACAACTTATAGACCTCCAGATACCCCTCTGTCTTGTTTGGATTTGGATTTAGCTACTAGCTTTACTTATGTTTCATCGCTTAACCTACCAATTTACATACTCGGGGACCTAAACTGCAATCTCCTGGATAGTAAAAGTCAGTCCTCTAAGGCTCTCTCAAGTTTCTACCGCTCCTTCAATTTATCACAGCTTATTACGACTCCGACCCGAGTCACAGCATCTTCAAGATCGCTGTTAGATGTTATTTTAGCATCTGACATAAAACCAGTTCAAAAGGCAAATGTTATGCATAGCTCTGTCAGTGATCATGACCTAGTTTATGTTATGCTACGACTCAAGAAGACGCGTTCCAAGCGTGTGTATGTCACCACAAGAAGTTTTAAGAATTATAAGCCTGATGCATTCTACAAAGACGTATCTTTAGCCCCTTGGTCTATTGTGGACATTTTCAATGAAGTCGATGATAAATTGCATGTATTTAATTCATTATTTCATAGTATACTTGAACAACATGCACCTATCAAAACCTTTAAAGTTCGCGGAAAGCCAAACCCGTGTGTGACCGATAACATTCGTGGATTAATGAAGACAAGGGACTATTGGCGCAAAAAGGCCTAAAAAGACCAACGACCCTCTAGCCTGGTCCGCCTATAAGAACTTTAAGCGCGAGGTGAAACACGAAATTAGATTTGCAGAGAAAGAGTTTGTAGCAGACCAAATCCAAAGTAATCCTAATGACTCGAATACTATCTGGAAAGCGATCCGTCTTTGTATACCAAAGAAATCATCGTCAAAGAGAACCTTTAGCAAAGACGACAAAACTGTTGCAGAAGAATTTAATCGTTTTTTCGTCTCTGTTGGCCCAAGTTCTGTCGTTAAAATTAAATCTATGGCCAATGACTTCAATTTCGATCTTAATGATGAAAGCTTTGTCCCAAAATAATACTCTTTGTCTGAACAGTTTACTCTCAAAACAATAGAATGTAAAGACATTGAAGCCATAGTACTGTCCATGCCTTCCAATAAGGCCCCTGGGATTGACAAAATCCCAGTTCGTTTCATCAAAGATTTTTTTTGTACCAATTCGACCTACAATCACATCTAATGCTAATGCTTCACTTAGCTCTTCTTCATTCCCATCTTGTTGGAAAACAGCTGAAGTAACACCCATACCGAAGGAAGGCGACCACGAACAAGCAAGCAACAACAGACCCATTTCACTTCTACCGGTTTTGTCTAAAGTTTGTGAAAGGGTCGTCCACAATCAGTTTTCGTCGTATTTAACTTCAAAAGCATTGTTATCAAAGAATCAAAGTGGGAATTAAGCGTGGCATTCGACTGAGACCTCTGTCATCAAAAGAACTGATGAAATTTTGAGCGCAATGGATAAAAAGAAATTATCTGCCATGAGCAAAGCCTTCGATAGTATCAGCCACAAGATCCTGCTGACGAAGTTACAAGATGTAGGGGCTTCTCATTCACTTATCCAGTGGTTTGGTAGTTACCTTAGTGAAAGACATCAAGTCGTTAGGATCAATTCAGCAGTCTCTGAGCCTCTCCCTTTGGTCAGCGGTGTTCCCCAAGGAAGCATTTTGGGCCCTCTTCTTTTCAGTATTTACACTAACGACCTCCCTTCTGTGTCTAAGAAATGCAACTCACAATGCTACGTAGATGATACGAAACTCCTCATATCTTTTCAAGTGCAAGACAAACAGTCCGCCATTTCTGACCTGAACGAAGACCTCCTTAACGTTAGGAACTGATGTTTTAACAACTACTTGCTCCTAAATCCAACCAAGCTCATGGTGTTTGGTAGTTGCCTAGATTACAGGACTTTACTGTATCTCTACTAGGAAAAGACCTTGTTCCTGTTCAAGAGGCCAAAGACTTGGGTGTGACTCTCGATCCTCATTTATCATACGACGAACATATCATCAATACTTTTTCTGCATGCATGTCTCGCCTTGGACAGATTAATCATGTTAAACATGCATTTGAAAAAAAGACTCTCTTAACTGTTATAAACACTCTAGTTTTCAGTAAATTATATTATTGTTCTAATGTTTGGGCAAATTCATCATTGCACAACCTCCAAAAATTGCAGGCCGTCCAAAACTTTGCATGTCGAATTGTATGCGGGGCTAGGAAATATGATCATATCACGCCTTTCTTAAAACAATTGAAATGGCTTCCAGTCGTCCGCCAATTATATTATCGTAGTGCTACCTTGGCGTTTAAATGTATGACCGGCAGTGCCCCAGAGTATCTTTCGTCGCAGTTTGTTAAACGCGCAGAAATAAGCAATCGCACTACTAGAAATTCGCAAAAACTGAATATTCCTCTCTTCAAGACGGCCAGTGGCCAAAGAACATTTTATTATAGAACAGTAAATCTCTGGAATTCTATCGAATCGTCCCTTAAATTGTGCAGAAATGTTAATATTTTCAAACAGTCGCTTAGATCTAAGTTATTACGGGAGTTCTTAGATAATTAGCTCTCCAGTTTATTAGTTTATTTATTTATATCTTCATACTTTCTTCATTATTTATAGATAACTATTATTTTACTGGACCGGGTTGTTCGGGGCTGGATTGGCGCTAATCCAGGATTGACTCTATAGGTTTTAAGAGTTAACCCGGGATTGGCGGTGATCGGGCTTTGAACAGCTGGGCCCTGTAAGATATTTTAATATATGTTTTTTTCTTAATAATGATAATTATACTTTTATGAATTAGTAATTAGATATTTAGCTGATTTTTTAATTGTAATATATTGTCTTTGAAAAGCCCTTATGGGGAAAGATAATAAAGTATGTATGTATGTAGGTAGGTAGGTAGGTAGGTAGGTAGGTAGGTAGGTAGGTAGGTAGGTAGGTAGGTAGGTAGGTAGGTAGGTAGGTAGGTAGGTAGGTATGGATGGATGGATGGATGGATGGATGGATGTGTGTGTGTGTGTGTGTGTGTGTGTGTGTGTGTGTGTGTGTGTGTGTGTGTGTGTGTGTGTCGTCCAGTTTGTGTATTTTATTGACTTTTATCGATCGATTGAGTGTTTGTTTTCCTTGGAAGGGATGTACTTCATGGTAGAATGTCATATAGTCGCTCATACGTATAGTCTCCCATAGAAGTATTCCACACTTTTACCTCACCTCTCCCTTGCTATGATTACCTGTTCCTAGCTATGATCAACCGTCCCTACCTATGATCAACTGTTCCTAGCTATGATCAACTGTCACTAGCTATGATCAGGTGGTTTCAAGATGGTTTCAGGTCATTTCAGGTGGTTTCAGGTCAATTTATCTCGTTTCAGGTGGTTTCAGGTGGTTTCAGATGGTTTCTTGTTTTAGAGTCTTCTTTCCTTTCTCTCACTCGGGGGAAGGTAAAGGAGACTCTGCTCGCAGGGTATTCTGGGGTAAATTTTTGAGACCAAACTTTTTCTGTAGATTGAGAATCCTCTGTTCAATGTTTTGTGGTTCTCAGAGAGACGGAGGCATGCTTTGGGGTTTGCGACCAAAACTCGTTTATGCTGGTTCAATGTGACCGTAAAGAAATTTCTTCTATCAGCATTACAAAATATTCTATTTTAGTCAAACCGAATCCACGGACTTTCTTCTGTCTTACATTGACTAAATCCCAAATAGTCTTCTACTCTATTCAAAGTATCCAATGTGTGCAGCACATTTGACACGTTTTCCCGTGTCAAAACTTGTCGATACTGTGTTTGGTAAGTTATGGTTTTAATTTTTTAAGTAAGCACTTTTTAAAATCTGCAGGAGCTTGCAAGCTCTAAGACATATGTATCTCTATTTATTCAATTCTAGTTGAACCAACAACAATGACTGAAGAAACAAGTACCACAGCCTCAACACCAACAGGTATCTCCACCGTCATTCAACTGCTACTGCGAACATGATCTCTGCTCTAAGACATATGTATCTCTATTTATTCAATTCTAGTTGAACCAACAACAATGACTGAAGAAACAAGTACCTCAACCTCAACACCAACAGGTATCTCCACCGTCATTCAACTGCTACTGCGAACATGATCTCTGCTCTAAGACATGTGTATCTCTATTTATTTAATTCTAGTTGAACCAACAACAATGACTGAAGAAACAAGTACCACAACCTCAACACCAACAGGTATCTCCACCGTCATTCAACTGCTACTGCGAACATGATCTCTGCTCTAAGACATATGTATCTCTATTTATTCAATTCTAGTTGAACCAACAACAATGACTGAAGAAACAAGTACCACAACCTCAACACCAACAGGTATCTCCACCGTCATTCAACTGCTACTGCGAACATGATCTCTGCTCTAAGACATGTGTATCTCTATTTATTCAATTCTAGTTGAACCAACAACAATGACTGAAGAAACAAGTACCACAACCTCAACACCAACAGGTATCTCCACCGTCATTCAACTGCTACTGCGAACATGATCTCTGCTCTAAGACATATGTATCTCTATTTATTCAATTCTAGTTGAACCAACAACAATGACTGAAGAAACAAGTACCACAACCTCAACACCAACAGGTATCTCCACCGTCATTCAACTGCTACTGCGAACATGATCTCTGCTCTAAGACATGTGTATCTCTATTTATTTAATTCTAGTTGAACCAACAACAATGACTGAAGAAACAAGTACCACAACCTCAACACCAACAGGTATCTCCACCGTCATTCAACTGCTACTGCGAACATGATCTCTGCTCTAAGACATATGTATCTCTATTTATTCAATTCTAGTTGAACCAACAACAATGACTGAAGAAACAAGTACCACAACCTCAACACCAACAGGTATCTCCACCGTCATTCAACTGCTACTGCGAACATGATCTCTGCTCTAAGACATATGTATCTCTATTTATTCAATTCTAGTTGAACCAACAACAATGACTGAAGAAACAAGTACCACAACCTCAACACCAACAGGTATCTCCACCGTCATTCAACTGCTACTGCGAACATGATCTCTGTTCTCTTTTATTTACGGGATTAGATTCAAGTTATCTTAATTCTTCTTCTTCTTCTTCTTCTTCTTCAATATCATTATGTATTTGAATTTTGTAATCTTCTTAACGTAATACGGATTTCACCAAGCTGCAATGTTATTGACCAATAAATCACCACCATCCATCTTAGTTCTTTCTTATCATTTAGAACCATTAAAGCAAATGTACGATTATGGTACCTCTGTCGGAGATAGTTTTATTCCACATACATGGGAGTATTCTTGGCGTTGTTTTGATGTTGCAATCAATGACGATGGAATTCTTCTACTTCACAAAAGATACTACGAGCTTTATGTACGTATTTCGAAGTTTTTCTCCTTAAAATAAGATTGATCTACGTTCTGGAAATATTTCTGTTTGTTTATGTTAGTTAGGTTCTTGTTAATCAATTAGAAATCATAAATTATATTTTTTTAAAGACAACTTACAAGTAACTTTTATTTCCTAACTTTTGTAAAATTATTTAGAATATAAATACATATGGAACAGCTATTATTCAACTGAATTTTAAATTTAGATTTGCCGGAACGGATTGATTAAGTTTGATACACCATGGCATGTACATTGGCCATCTCTATTTGGACAAAACACTGATGTTATTATGCTGGCTCCGTATTGGGCTTTGACCGACGACTATCAATCATTTATCAATGAAAGAATATCCGATGTTTACTATCAAGTGTACACTGAGCTGAATAATAATGCAAAGTCAACCAAGGTTTTAGATCAAGCCACTAGAGATGTTAATATACATTTCCAACAACTTTTACCAACATCTTTCAAAGCTTCTTGGGTACTGGTTGTCACTTGGAGTAAGCTTCGCCACTCAAACCTGAATATGTATACTCGCAATCTGGTAATTCATTTCAGTTTCATTCATTCATTTATTCATTTCAGTTTCATTAATTAATTGTAGGAGGGCCATAATGTAAACTACGGGGCTACCAGTAATGTATGTCACCCTCGTTAAATAAAGTTAATTAATAAATTAATTTATATAATTTGCTTCAAAACATTTTTACATATATTAAAAACTATTTATATTTTTATGCAACACTAGATCACGATAGTATATCGTTCAGTATATCGGCTTGTTTCAGTTCTGTTTGCAGCTTTCTACATAACATAACATAAATTTCGCAATAGATTGGTATTCGTGACTTGGGAATTTTTCGTCTAGTATTCAGTAATGTATGATGATGTGTTTCTAAAAATTAAGGTACGCTCGGTTTATGATGGTTGATATAACATAACATCTTGGTTTTCGGCTTGTAGTACAACACCTTCCAGGCTGTGATCATCACAGATGGTGTCTACACCTTTGCGATGTATAACTACCAACCTGACGGTATTCAGTGGTCAGCGCCAACTTCGAGGTATGAATCAACAAATATATTGACCAATGACACTAAATATCTTTAAAGTGGCTCCATATAGTTTTTGTTCGCGCGCGCCAGGTTGTGCACGAGCATGCGCAGTACCAGAACCTGAAGAATTTTTATTTTGATGACGTCACGAAAAGTCTGTGGCATGCGTTATTTAAAAAAAAACAAAAAAACTCGAAAACTAAGTGGTCAAATATCTTTAAATTTCTACAGGTTTTTTTTCGTAAAATAATAAGGCAACTGACGCAATATCAAAAATATTTGGACTACAGAAAGTGTATTTGCTATGAAATAATTTCTAGTTCTATTACTTTAAAGCCCGAAACTATATGAAGCCACCTTAAAATCCAGTTGAATGTAAAACTGGACCCCTCTACTATATAACTATGAATAAACGATAAATGTCTAAATATTGTCAAATTATTGTGATGAAATAGATTCATAGCTACTATTGCCAAAATTTAAAACCAATTATGGCAGCTGTCTCGTAAATGATAAAAACGAGCATATTATTGACATTTTTGCAAAAACTATTTCAAAACATATTTTGTGTGTGTGCTCGCGTATTTCAGAGAAAATTATCGTCGATTTTGGAATTCTCGAGGCCTTCCAGTTGTTGGATGGAGAGTTGGAGCTATGACCTACTTTAATATGCCAAGGTAAATTGATTTTGTGTTTTAATATTCTCTTTATTGTGAATACTATTACTTTAGACTTATCAAACATACTGTCATGTGCTCAGAATATACGTTACGTGGCAATAACACTCATCCCTTTTTTACAAGAGAAAATGAACTAGTATTCTCTTGCTTTTTATGATTGTTCGCAAATATCGGTGACTATTAAAACGATTAATAGAAATCATAATTTCTAATTTCACATCTACCTACGGCTCAATAGGTCTGGATTTGTCAACATCGAAAGTATTGATGATGACATCGCTGGGAAAAGCATTAAGATCTCTCGTGGACCTGGGTACAGTGAAATTTCCCATGGCATAATAGGAAAGTGGTTCTTCCGCTTAGAGGCAACAACATTAGAAGAGATTTCAAATGCTGAATCAAAGTGCAAAAAATGGTTTAAGGAACAACCAGATCCGCGTCCCATGATAGAAAATCTTGAACACTGCCCGTGCACGCGCCGACAGGCCTGGTGGGACGAGCGATTTAATCTTCCTGTTGCAAACTGGTGGCAAGACTCGGATAATTGTGCTTCCCTGATATCTAGAAAAGACGACAGTTGGGGACAAACATGTTGTTATTCTAACGACTGGAGAAGTCGGGGGGCCCTAATTGTTGGTCATCCAGGTGGAGGGAGGGCTCAAAGATATACTCGAGAAAAACAATGGCAGTTTTACATCAGTGAAGAACTAAGCTACATGTATTGCTGTATAAATTCTAATTTATGCCATCTTTACTATCAAAAAAGACCATCTGATGACTGCAGTCGATATGAACCACCTGAGTGGAGTAAGTTTAGCGTATAATTTAAAATTTTGCTAAAATGTTTGCTGCAGCTGCAATCTTGGACAAAAGATTGTTACCTTTTTAGTTCTTATCTTCCTCTGACCCAGCATTCCCCCGAATAATCGTCGTTTTTTTTTTTTTTGCCTCATTCAACTTTTAGCCAGTCAAGCTTCGAGGGAAGTGGGGATTTATTCATGTGTAATAACTAATTTTCCTAATTCTGTCCTTGTAACAACTAATTATTGTCTGAAATTTACTTTTTTAAATTTAGGTTGGATGTGGGGCGACCCTCACTTTGTCACCCTTGATGGTAAAAACTACACATTTAACGGTCTTGGTGAATATGTGATGCTGGATGCAAAAGACGGCTTCTTTCAAGTTCAGGCAAGGACAAGACTCGCTAAAGGAGATGGAACTGCGACTGTATTTTGTGCTGTCGTGGCGCAGGAGAGAAATGCAAGCAAAGTGCAAGTCAATTTAGAGAGAGAAGGTAGGAAATAATTCTTTTCCTTGTACAAATTAACTATTGTTATTTACTTCCCGTGCATTTAACATGCAGGTAGCTTTACGCTTTTTGTCGATGGAAAAACCTTGGATTACAACAGCCTTACCAACCAATCGACCAGACTCAATGGCTCTGTCGTTGTCTCCCGTCCTAAAGATAACATATTCAGAGCAACTTTCCCATCTGGAATCTCGGTTACTGTAACAGAAGTAAAGGGTGCCTTGTCCATCTTATTGGCAATGCCCAAGTCATTCAGGAACCAGACGAAAGGGTTGTTAGGAACCTGGAATGGGAACCAAACAGATGACCTGACAACACCCAGTGGAGATGTTTTACCAGCGAATGCAAGCAGTAGGGATATTCACTTTCAGTTTGGACAGAAATGTAAGTATACTACTATTAGTATTTTTATCTTGGCAGTGGCTTTTCAAATGTCTTACTAAAATGCAATAAATCTTGTTTCTTTCCATCATATGACTTTCGCTAACGCAGGGCAAATAGATAAAACGACTTCGTTGTTTATTTACCTTCCGGGCGAGGACAGCTCTACCTTCTCAAATACGTCATTCGTGCCCATGTTCATAGACGAACTGAAATTCTACAATGAATCTTTGGAGAAACAAGCTCGCGCTGCTTGCCAAGGTGACATCAACTGCTTGTTTGATTCTGCTTCAACCAAAGACTTGTCTGTTGGAGTAAGCACGAAGGTTATTGGGTCGCAACTCATCAACGAATCAATTATGCTTAGTAAGCTTTAGCTTTTGTTTTCTATATGAACTGTTTGTTTGTTGGTTGGTTGGTTGGTTGGTTGGTTGGTTGGTTGGTTGGTTGGTTGGTTGGTTGGTTGGTAATTGGTTGGCTGGCTGGCTGGCTGGCTGGCTGGCTGGCTGGCTGGTTGGTGGGTTGGTGGGTTGGTGGGTTGGTGGGTTGGTGGGTTGGTGGGTTGGTGGGTTGGTGGGTTGGTGGGTTGGTGGGTTGGTGGGTTGGTGGGTTGGTGGGTTGGTGGGTTGGTGGGTTGGTGGGTTGGTGGGTTGGTGGGTTGGTGGGTTGGTGGGTTGGTGGGTTGGTGGGTTGGTGGGTTGGTGGGTTGGTTAATTGGTTAATTGGTTAATTGGTTAATTGGTTAATTGGTTAATTGGTTAATTGGTTAATTGGTTCGTTTGTTTGTTCGTTTGTTCGTTTGTTCGTTTGTTCGTTTGTTCGTTTGTTCGTTTGTTCGTTTGTTCGTTTGTTCGTTTGTTCGTTTGTTCGTTTGTTCGTTTGTTCGTTTGTTCGTTTGTTCGTTTGTTCGTTTGTTCGTTTGTTCGTTGTTCGTTTGTTCGTTTGTTCGTTTGTTCGTTTGTTCGTTTGTTCGTTTGTTCGTTTGTTCGTTTGTTCGTTTGTTCGTTTGTTCGTTTGTTCGTTTGTTCGTTTGTTCGTTTGTTCGTTTGTTCGTTTGTTCGTTTGTTCGTTTGTTCGTTTGTTCGTTTGTTCGTTTGTTCGTTGTTCGTTTGTTCGTTTGTTCGTTGTTCGTTTGTTCGTTTGTTCGTTTATTCGTTTGTTCGTTTGTTCGTTTGTTCGTTTGTTCGTTTGTTCGTTTGTTCGTTTGTTTGTTTATTTGTTTGTTTGACAAAGTTTTATATTTCCTTTTTGGTCCCTTTTTATTAACTTCCCTTCTTTCTTTCTTTTCCTCTCAAGAAAACTCACCTCCCAGGTTTTACAACGCTTCTAAAGAAATCTATTTGACTGTCAACACCACAGCAATAATAACTTTTAACGCTAGTGATCCGGATGGAGACATTTTGGTGTTCAACGTTACTGGAACACCAGATGATGCTGTCTTCAAGAGAAGTGATACCTCGATTTCTGTAATATGGAAGGTTACGACTAATCTAGTAAGTAAAATAAATAGGTCCATAGATTCAAACAGCCAAATTATTGTTATATATATTGTTATATATTCTTCTTTTTTCATTTTTGAAGGTTGAGTTGGAAGTTATTGTCAAGGATAACAGTGAAGCTAGTTCTGTCTTAAGGCCAACACTATACCTTTGCGCATGTCACAATGATGGTGTTTGCATTAAATCAACGAATCAAAACAATGATCGTTTTAGCATCATGTCTTGTCAATGTCCAAGTGGTTACACGGGTCGATTCTGTGAGAGTGATATTGATGCATGTGAGGTCAATATGAACCCATGTTACCCTGGAGTACAGTGTAAGGACTTACCAGCTCCCGCTAATGTCACCGGATATGAATGTGGACCGTGCCCGTCTGGATTCGCAGGACAAGGAGATTCTTGCTCAGGTACTTGAATTAAAGTGCTAGCAAAATTGTTTAAGGAAAATAATAGGAGTCAGCTGACATTCTCAGTTGGTTGGTTGGTTGGTTGGTTGCCAAGTTTCAAACTTATATTTGCCAAATTATCGTGACCTTTTCATATATATTATCAAACCTTCTATATATTTTTCGTAGATATTGATGAATGTGATGGCTCTTCACACGGATGTTCACAAATCTGTGCCAACACTCCTGGATCCTTCACGTGTGATTGTAGACGAGGCTACCTGCTGAATATAGATGGCCGCACATGTGATGGTGAGTCGTTAAATCATTTTTTTAAATTTAGGCAAGTGAGCAGCACTACTGCGAACTGTGAATTAAACAATTAAAAAAATAATTGTTTTAAAAATTGCTTAAAAAGAATAACACACAAGATATGATAATTACTGCATTATCTCTTTCTCTCTTCATCTCTTATTCAATTTCGGTTGACCACGGTGAACCCGCACAGAAAAGGTGCTTACAAAGCAAAATAAAACCTAGATTACTTTATTTATAGATGTGAACGAGTGCGATCCATCCAGCGACTGTATGCAAGGATGTGTGAATACTCCGGGTAGTTACAGATGTACCTGTGACGAGTTCTTTACAGTAGATCCTACCAATCCCAAGAGATGCATACGTAAGTGATTGTAATGGAATAGAGTGAATAGCTATAGGGTAGTTACAGATGTACCTGTGACAAGTACTTTACACTAGATCCTGCCAATCCCAAGAGATGCATACGTAAGTGATTGTAGTGGAATAGAGTGAATAGCTATTGTTGTTGCCTCCTGTCAAAGCCGGTCAATTAAAGCTGCCATCACGTGATGGTGTAAACCTCCATAATCGATAGTTCTGTATGCCTATCATGTATTTGTTAGAAGTATCTATCTGTTAAAAACTAAAGGTACAATTTATATTGTATTATTTCTAATTTAGCGGAGTCACCCTGTAAGGACGGTAATCATCAATGTCAGCAGTTATGCTATGTATCTAATGGTGTCGATCACTGCACATGTACTACTGGCTATGAACTTCAGGGTGACAACAAAAATTGCATAGGTAGGGCTTTGAAAAAAGATATCTTTTCTGAATTATTCATTTTTCTCTGAGTTTGAATTATAATATCTTGGAACTGTCATTGGTCAGTAGTCATTACCCAAAACGTATGAATCTGATTATCTTTATTATTCCATTCTTCTTGCTTATTATTGCTGAAGACATCGATGAGTGCAAAACAAACAAGCACCGATGCAATCAAATATGTCGTAACACAGTTGGATGGTATGAATGCGCATGCATCCCTGGCTTTCGTTTAGATGCTGACAACATGACTTGCTTTGGTACGTATTAATAAGTAATGCTGCACTATAATCCTTTTATTCGGATTATAATAGTGAACAAAATGTAATTGACCTATCCATATTTTTATTCCAATTACTATGGGTTTTGGTTTATAGATATCGATGAATGCATCGAATGGACATTTAACTGCTCATCCACAACGAGATGCCAAAATACGATTGGCTCTTACGAGTGCCAGTGTGAAGAAGGAAAGTACTGGATCAACGACAAATGCCGTGGTAAAAACTAATCTTATAAACTCATTTATAAGATTTATGAATCCTATAAATAATTTAACCCATTTCTGTGGTAAAAATTTCGCAAAATAGATAAGGAATTGTATTTGAAAGGAATAGGCAGATTTCTCGATTATTTAAAGACGTAATGTGAAAAAAAAGAAACACCCAAAATTATTTTCCTTTCTTTTCCTTGTAGTTATTGTACCCGTTTTAAAAGAGCATATTTTTCTGTGAATTAACGTTAGGTAAAAATTTCGGAATATAGATAAGGAATTGTGTTTGTAAGGAACAGGAAAATTTCCCGAGTATTTAAAGACGTAATGTGAGAAAAAATGACACACCCAAAATTATTTTCCTTTCAGTCTTTTCCCTGTAGTTTAATATTGTACACCTTTTAAAAGCGCATATTTTCTTAGAATTAGATCAAGGAAATGCAACGCTACCTTATCCACCTCCGCAAAAACCAAGAAATCCTTCTAGCGAAGACATCAGAAACAGTGTCATCATTACTATCATGAAAACTAAAGTCACAGAAGTAAGTAAACTGCAGCAATAAATTCACATTAATTGAACAAGCGAACACGCCTTTTATTGTTAAGACTTGTAGAATGTTTCAAATCTTCTTGTAATTTTTTTGCTGCAAAACAAACAAAACATTCAAGCATATTTTTTCTCATATCGGACTTTTTTTGATGGTTCTTCCACAGTGGAATATGATGGTTGAATCGAATTTCAAAAAAGCAGTGGCTGATGAAGTAACCAGGGGATGTGCAGAAGTAAAAAACTGTCTCCCAAATAGAAGGCGGAACAGGTTTGTTAAATCATCGTTTTTAGACGGTTTAAATAATCTTAATTCAGATGTAAACAAAATCCATGATGCAGACAGTGCTCGTTACAGGATTTTAAAATGTTAGAATACTTTCGCATCCTTTGAGGATTAACATATAGCTAAATACGAACATGTAAACCATCTTTCTCCAGACGTTCCAATGGTTACATCATTTTCACGAGTTATCAAGTACAATTATTGCCGGGTTATCCAGTTTCGTCCCTCCATGATGATATAGTAGCTGCTGCTGTAGCATTCTACGTCAAGTTCCCACCAGGAGTCGCCATTGGAGTCACTGACACGGTCGATGGAGATCTGCTTGTTGATATCGTCAATGGATCTCTCGCTCGTATCGGCAAAGCCATCAACAAGATAGTTCTATCTGTATCTGCATACGTAGCTGATGATTTTAATTCAACTGTTGTTTCTACTACAACAAGACAGATCAGAACGACTCATCCCAAAGGATTCGGCTCAGTCATCGGTGGATCGACTGCTGGTGTAGTAGTTTTTATCATCATCGTCCTCATTGTAATTGTCTTGTTCATAAGGTATGACATGTTTATTTTTCGTAGTTGAACAAACCGCAAAATGATAAAAAATAATTAAGCTACCTATGTTGCGACGTATAATATTTGGCCGCGGGTTTCCTGTGGAAGTGCTGTTTCTTAGGGCCCGGGGGGGGGGGGGGGGGGGGGGGGGGGGGGGGGGGAGTCGAAGTGAAGAGAGAGAGAGAGATGAGTTGACTGTTGTAGGAAGAAGATCGAGACTGTCCTAGAATCTCCTCGGGACAGCCATAAAATGTGTAAGTTAATTTTTTGAGTTTGTTAGAAGTTTATTGACATTTTGATGACTATAACTTTTTGATTCTACAGCGAATCGTGTATTTTTGTGAACCTATATTCGTGTGAACGTGTAAACGATTACGAAGGAAATATGTGATTGATGGACGAACCACGTTGAATAAAACCTTTGAAAATACACGCATCTCGACCTAGTCCCGAGGCACAGCCCTGAAAACGCCTACAACCTAGCTCTTAGCCTCCGAAAAAAATATATAAAAACTGAAGAGTTTTGGAATGTAAAACTAATTTTCGTTATTTTTTATATTTTTTATTATTATATATTGCAGGAAGAGAAAATCACAGAAAAATACTGAACAGCAGGAACCATCAGCTCTGGAAATGAAGCCTGCATCGTTCACAAATCCTGGATACTCCTGTTCTGAGATGGAGATGGAGAATCGTTATCGTGTAGAAATAAATATTTAACTTCCTTTGCTTTCAATAATGCATTCCCTCGGTTCGTAAAGAAGGCATACATTTTAAAATGGCTAATATGACCATTGATAAGATGCACGTGTCAGTCCTTTGACAATCAAACGAAATTGCTTAAGCATAACTATATAACAGACAATTTTACTACCAACTAAACTAAAAAAGATAAGAATATTTTGGGGCATAGTCGATAATAAAAGCCTTGCAAATGGCTAGCTGAGCGAAACATAACCATGAATGGTCAACTGAATTAACCAGTTTCAACGACTATAGAGATTGTACTTGCACATATTTTGATAAGCATTATCAAACATTATCTCACAACACTGCCATTAAGCTAAACAAAAATTAGGACATTCTTTCGCACTTGTTGTATCCTTACGTTCTGATTGTGTAGGTGGTTGGTTTTATTCTTTTGCTTTTATGTAATAAAAATCCATACTAAAATCCATAATACAGTTTAGAGCCCCTATACTTATGTTTTAATATCCGCGTAATCTGCAGGCAGAGCTCCGGATGGGACACAAGCTACCCTGTGATGTTCTGTAATAACTGCATGCTTTCCATAAAGTTATTCAACCAAAAAATAACAAGAAAAGATCACAAGTGCATAATGTTTAGCTGAATAAGAATTTTGACGTTTTTAAACTTATAACTAATAACGTTTCCGGTGACTGACTTTGACTTCGATAAGTGTATTTTATCTTTTTACACATTACATTAATTATTTATCACTTAATAATAATGACCGAAAAGAACTCAGGCGAAAATTTCTTAAATTTTAGATTAAGTTACAGTTGTGTGAAAAGTTTCTTCGGTTATTTTAGTACGAATCAGCATCAAGTTTGACAGAACCAAGCGATGATGAGGTTGCTCTTGGTCTTAGTTGCGGTGCATCTAAAACTATACTTCTGTCAAGCAGGTATGAAGTCTGAAAGTCCAATATTTTGCTATAAAACATCATGTTGTAAAGTCCAACTTTCGTTAATTCGGTTGCACCATAGTTAATATTAATTATTAACTATGGTTGCACAAAGGTGCGCGCGGATCCAAGGGGAAGATGAGATTACGATAGAAAAGAATAACAATGCTTATTAGACACATATCAAACTTGAGGAAAACTCTGTCGCTTCTTGCCTTATAACGCACGGACTGTTGATATAAATCCTGTATTAGATCCACCTCCAATAATTTTGTCAACATGCAATCTGCTGCAAAACTGATATGAATAAGTCTCAGCTACAAGTATGTTGTTTCGGTATCTTCAGTTATTCTTTGATGAATGAGTCGGTTTGTTTGCTTGTTCCTTTTTGAACATTTTACGGTTTCTGTGTCCTTGTAATCTTCGGACTTGGGATATTTTGGCTTCCGTCAATCAATAAGTTTACAAACTCCGATTTTAAATTTGGTGGATCGATTAAAGGACAGTCCAATTCAAAAAAAAAACTTTTCTTGCGATGTCTGGAATTGCCTGGAAGAGCTGACATGTGAAGCGGGATTTTCTTAGCTGTAAAGAAAGTTTCTGAAAGTGTCCCTCACCCCTAACTCAATATTTTCAGTATTGATTCTACATGAAGTGAATAGTTGAATGGTAAAATATTTTTATATGATTCGGAGTGATGCATCTTGGAGATACCAAGGCTTCAGTATACTTCTAATGTGCTAATGATTGTTGGTGTAGGTTAGCTAGTTTTGTTTGTGTACTGTATTCGATTTTAGGCCGTGACAGAAAAAGTCATGAACAACATAATTATTTACTAATAGTCCTGTCTCATTGGACTTCGATAGTACATAAATATATGAGTAGCGCGCTTAAAGAGAATCCCTAGAAGCTTATTATTATCTGATCATGCGATACTGTATTTATCGAAATTTCGAAATAGTTTATTTGTATAAAGTGTACTTTATTTTCAGTTCTCAATATTCCCAGGGTAGGAGTGTAAAATATACGACACATGAATAGCGGGATTTAATGGCAGCTTAGAAGAAAACAGCCCTTGAAAACACTCAACATTTGTCAATCACTTGTTCTTCGAAAACCTTTTTTGGTATTATTCCTTAGACTCAATAAATATAAATATGACATTTATCAATTATTAAGATTTAAAAACAATATTCCATTTATACTGTTTTGCACGAGAACCACTGACTGTGAACAGTTCAACCATAATTGGCTTTATTCCTTATATATAGTTGTGGTCGTTAAGCGAAGCTTGTGAGTCGTGATTCCAAGGCCATTCATATGTCTGAATATTGTGCATGGCTTGATCAGTCAGTAAACATGTACATACACACCATTGTCAATATGATCGATTGGAGAAAGTAGAAAAAAGTAGAATGTGAGAAAAAGACAACCGCGTATGGAGTAGTCTTGACCGCAGAATCTTAAGCAGCAATTTGATGTAGAAAGCTACTTTTTCAAATTTTATCACGCGGCTGCCATTTTGACTGAAATAATAGATTTCCCTCACGTGGCCTCGTATTCAAGCGTTTCATGATGAGGATACGTGTGGTTAAACAAGGGCTTTTTTCATGAGAATAAACTTGGAATCGTATGATAAAGATTCACTAATCACTTAGCACTCTATATGCAAGAGAAAATGAAGTTCATCTTCTCTTGCTCTATGCAATTATAAAAGATGTTGCAAATATTTTGTTCATGTCGAAAGAAGTTATTTTAGGATTTGAATAAATTTCAAATTGCGTTGCATGTTGTCCTGGCTTGGCCTGGCAGTCAACATCCAAAGAAAGGCGCAACTACGTCAGCAAAATCAACCAACATTATTTTTGCATGCATTTTCGTATTAATAATAATAATAATGATAACTTTATTTTGTATTGCGCAAATTCTACATAAACACTCAAATGCGCATCGCAAACAACTGATGAACTAAATCATTATAAATTCAAATACATACATAATTAGAAAAAGAAATCAATAAAAATATACATACAAATAAGAAAAATATCAATAAAAATCATTCCTAAATAAAAATGTCTTAAGCTTAGATTTAAAAGATGAAATAGAATTGGAACATCTAACTTCAAGAGGAAGATTGTTCCATAATTTAGGCGCGGCGCGCGTATTGCATGTGCCACACGTATTGGAGGCCATCGTCGCAAGGATTACATCCTTGACTCTAGCATCTTTCTTCCCCGCCCCCCAAAATTCAAAATTTCCCTTAATTATATATCACAAAATTCATTTTTTCCAATCCCATCGTATCCACCATTAGAAAAAAAAATACGCCTGGAAGGTGGGGTAGGTGGACAACCACGAAGCGAAGGTCGAGTTGAGGTCTTCTATAATGGCTCCTGGGGAACCGTCTGTGATGACAATTGGAATCTTAAAGACGCAAATGTGGTCTGTCGTTCACTGGGTCTACCAAATGCAACAAGTGCTCCTTATTCAGCGTCTTTCGGTCCAGGAACTGGACCAATATGGATGGACGATGTACTGTGTAGTGGAAGCGAATCATCTTTATTGGAGTGCCCGCATAAAGGGTTTGGGTCACATGACTGTGGACATGTAGAAGATGCTGGTGTTTCATGCGGTTACCCGCCATGTAAGTTACGATGAAACGTACAAATTTGAAGATTTCAATGAAGTAGATAACTTGTTGTAATACAAAAATAAGACACACACAAAGACACTGCATTGCTCGAAAGAAAGAAGCTGAGTGAGACTTATGATCATTTCCCAAGTCTTCAGGGTGAACACTGTCCTTCACGCTCAATTATCTATGTACCTAGTCATGGCCATGTAAGAGCCACCTATTATAGTACAATGACCAATAGACCATTAATATCATCATCATCATCATCATTATTATTTATATTATTATGTACATTGCTAATGAAAAGTTTCAAAACGCGTTAGATTCAACGTGACCAAATATTATTATCATCATCATCGTTATTACTATTTCTATTATTATGTACATTGCTAATGAAAAGTTTCAAAACGTGACAGATTCGCCGAAAATGAAATCTTGTTTGCTCAGTAAAAGATTAATTGATAATACTATAAATAATTCATAATATTTTGCAATAGTGGTCAAGTTCACCATAACCAACCTTACTGGAGAGATCACAAGTCCCGGATATCCCAATGCCATGGAGCGAGCAAACTACGAGTGGTTTTTCAAGCCTTCTGTAAGACGGCCTGTGGCTGCTTTGTTCTTTGAAGAGTTCGACTTAACAAGATTGAATCGAGGGTATATTAATAAATATATGCACTTTGCAATTGCGTTCAATCAATTCATTCATGAGTAAAAACAAGCTACATTAACATGTTAATACCTCTTGTTGATGTGGTGCAGGTCGAGTGAACTCAGTGTCAAGAATTCAAAAAACGTCACAGTCATTCACATCAAGAACGAGAAAAGAAAGCCAAGATCAGGATGGATATTGAAAGATCCCTGGATGGTGCGTTTTTACTCGTTATTCACCTTGAGGCGCAAGGATGGACGTGATGGTAGGGGGTTTCGTTTACGGTATTTTGTCTTCAGTGACCTTGGTGATAAAGGTAAGTGCATGAAGCTTATGTTCAAGATTAGAGCGGGGCATGTCGGTTATACAATTTAGAAGCAGCGTAGTCCGTCCTGAAGCAAAGGCCGAAAAAAAATATAGAAGCATAGCAGCAGAGGCTAAAGGCAGAAAATAGGGGTTTTCAGTGCAGCGTTAGAGGTTAGACAAGTGCAATGAGAGAGAGAAAGAGGAATGTTTTGAAATCCCACGGACGGTTTAATGGTATCTGTGATGGTATAAACGAGGCTTAAAAAACGCATTAATAATTCATGAAGGAAACACAATAGAAATCATGACCATGAAGGAGGTTTTATATCTGATATAGATTCGTCTTCATTTGCATAAACTTTAACTTGGATTTTCTCTATCAAACTTTGTTCATTTCGTAAAGAATTCGGTACAGTATGAGAACATACATCAGGAGTTTTTTAAGCCGTTTAATAAACTCGCAGATCGTGTTTTATCGGGTCTAAAACCACTCGGCTACGCCTCGTGTTTTATACCCGATAAAACACTCCTGCTCGTTTATTAAACAGTACTAAGCCTGTGCAAATGAGTCTGTGGTCTTCAAAAACAGCGGTACGCATAGAATGCGAAACTGGTGTATTGTTTAAAAGCACGCTGTAGAGTACGAATAATAATAAGTAATAAGAAGTGATAAAAAGTTATATGAAGAAGTGGCTAGTTATTCAATGTGACTGTCAATAATTTTTAAATCAATTAAATCAACATTTGTTTTGTTTTGTTTTCTTAGATTCATGCCTTTCTAATTGGGATGTGCAAATCGTGGCCGGGGTAGGAGCCCTCAATATATCCTGGAGTCCTTTAACAAAATCCCCAAATATCAATTATTTAGTCATGTATAATGTTACGGGAAAAGACGTTCAAAACTTCACTATGGTAACCAATGGCACATCAGTGAAAATCACTCATCTGCAAACAGAGACATTATATTCAATACAATTGATTGGTTTTAATCCAACAAGCGTTAGTTCAGTAATGTATAGCTGTGCAAAGCTGAAAAAGACAAAAGCAGGTTAGTTATTAGCAGTTAGATGTTGTTCTTCCGTTTGGAGACTTCTAAGAGTTTTTGATATATTCACTGGACTAATGTCTTCCATTGAATTGACCTAGTCCACTACTTTCCCATTTCAAACCACGTGTCATTCGCAAGAGTATCATTTCTTTTTTTAACGGTAGTACATGAGAAGACGCATGAATATGGATACCACTCAAACCAAGAGTCTTATTCTCAAGAGAGTGACACGTGGTCTAAAATTGGAAAATATTACGCCTAGGTGGATTAGCTTCACTCAAAGCCAGAACATTGCATATATTTTTAGAAAAGCTACTAGTTGATTTCTTGTTGCTTCGGTCAGTGCTATCAGTAAAAAAAATCCTCATTCGAAATGTATAATTATTTTCACTTTATTATCATCGCAGCCTCTTGGCGTCTCGTTGGAGGAAAGCAGCACAATGAAGGCGTAATTCTGATGGATTACGATGACAAATGGGGTACAATATGTGCATCCAGCTGGGATATCAACGATGCAAAAGTTGCCTGCCGAACCCTGAGGTTGCCCCCTGCACAATATGAAATAACCCAAACAGGACAGTTCGATGTTAGTAATAAAAAATCCTGGGTTAGCAATCTACAGTGTCTGGGAAATGAGAGCTCTCTGATCGACTGTCCTCATGGAGGCTGGGGGAATCTAGAAGGATGGTGCCGGTTTAAATTCATCGCTGGCGTCGTATGTGGATCACCAAACGGTATGGAACATTAGTAAGAGCAAAATGACTGCGACAAATATGTTCCGAAAAGTCCGCGTTATCAGGCCTCGTGTTCAAGTATTTTCAATGGCTAAGCATTGATGGGGTAACAGCCACCGTGCTGTTCGGCTGCACAATCGTATCTGACAGCAGCTATCGAAGTAGGCGAACCCGGACGGGGGGATTCTAATACAGAGTAATCATAGGATTTTGGAATTTTTCAGCGGTCACTACCCGAGGGCATGCGTGGCATAGCAACTATGTTGTCTTCCTCGCAATGGATCTTTCTCAAAATTATCTCGTAAGCGAGGCTAACTTGGCAATACAGTACAAATTCCATCGAGAGAAAGTGGGATTTCTTTTGTATTTCCATAATCCAAGTTCTTTTTGAGAAGGGTTCATTACGATGTCAAACTTTCGCCTCACAAAAGATCTAGAATTTCTTCAGCATAAAGAAAAACTTTACAATTTTCATGTTGCTGTAGAATCGAGAATGATGCAAGAAATTTCTTTTTTCAAACTATATAATATTGATGCATCATCCAACTTTGATAAGACCACAGCAAGGAATCACGCTTTATACTAAATAAGCAATATATTTACTCCTTTATTTCCTCAGTGACCAAGTTAGATATCAAATCAGTGTTTGGAGTAATTACGAATCCAGGATACCCAATATACATGGAACAAGCCCACTATGAGTGGACATTCAAACCTACTATACCACGAGCACGTGTAGTGATGTATTTTGAAAACATCGATTTGGGCCGCCATGATAAAGGGTATGTTGGTTAATATTCACAAAAAATACACCCCTAACTCCTTTGCTTCTTGCTAGTTTCTACATTATTGCCATGTCCAACATCTTAAATACATGGTCCATGTTTGTCGCATGGAGAATGACGCCCTCCAGAAACAGGTCCTTTTTGATAAAAGGACCACCTCAAGAGTTTTGAAGCGAGTTGAGGATCTCCTCCAGATAGATCCAATGCAAGCCAGAAAAATGATGATGGACAAAACCAAGTTCAAACATCTGCTCAGAGGACGTTTCCCGGAGCAGTTGTGCCCTAAGGCCAGGGATGGGCCGACAGGGAAAACCTGATGGTGGTGATGACATCATTTTATGACAGTTAGGTTTTGTGGAGGGAGGAACAAACCGGAAAACCTGGAAAAAGATCATTGAATCAATGGAGAGTCCTAATAAACTCTACTTACATGTGATGCCGAGTCTGCATGGCGGGAATCGAACCTTAAAACCCAGTGGCTAGCTAGAGGTGAATGCACAATTATCGCTGCACCAGCTTTCATTCTCTTTTCTTTTTTTTCCCCAGCGTCAGCAATCTCACACTTACCGATCCTGATGGAACACAGGTTTTGTTCATCAAAAACCAGAAGAGACCAAGAATCAGCTATCGTTTCAACAAAACTCCTTTGAAAGTCGTTTTTTATTCGTCATTTACTAGTGGTAGATTTACAAAAGGCTTTCGCATGTTTTATCTGGTATTGGATGACGCACAAGGTGAGTAGTGGAAAAATGAAGTTAGTGTTATGCATTAAATTTATTGAAATGTGTTTTTTAAAATTGTGGTAAATCCTCTCCCCCCCCCCCCCCCCCCCCCCCCCTCTCTCTCTCTCCTACCCTAACGCTTTTCAAAATCTGCGGGTAGGTCACAGGAAACGTTTTTGACGACTGCGACGACCCTAAAAACGTCTGCTTAGGAGTGAAGACTAGGACGGTCTTCACCCCAGAGCAATTTTTTAGCACTTTGGGGGGAGCTGAGGAGAGACAGACAGAGTCAACAATTCTTGAATGGAAGAAACCAAGCATTTAGATTTTTTAAGGCTATAATCCTTCTTAATTTCTTATGTTCAGCCTCTTTGAGAGAAAATTGGAGCTCCTCAGCGAGAAGTACCAGTCCATTCTCCATCCAAGTCCACTGGTCAGCATTTAACATCACCAATATGAATCTTGTTGCATATTTAATAACACATGAAGCCAAGACAAAGCCGGGTAAAATCTTCTACTCCATCGCTGACAAAAATTCTACCGTTATAGTCATCAAAGATTTGGTGGGATATGCTCACTACAAAGTTAAGGTTTCTGCTTATGTGAGAGAGATTGAAACCGGGGCTTTGCGATTGTACGCGAGTAAGCCTATCGATATACAGACCTTAGAAGGAGGTATGTAAACTATGTAGAAATCACTTTCCTCGTAGGGTTTTTTCTTGAATCCTGAAACAATTTCTGGGCTAATTTATGTCAGCTAGGGCATGGCCTTGTCAATTTTCTTAAGAGACATAGAAGGGCGGGGATGCTCGTCGGAAATTTTTGAAAATGAACCCTTTTACCTTTACTTTTACCTGAGTCCTGTCCAGTTGAGCGTGGGAACTAATGATTTTTACACCTCTAAAAGGTACCGATTATCGTTTATCTAACTGACGAAAGTCATATACTCAACCGAAAATAAATATCCTGAATTACAACTGCCAATTCTGACTATCATCATATAATCTCAGGTATCTTATTGCCTAAAAAACACCCAAGAGGTACTGGCTTACTCTCTGGTAGTCCTTTTAGATTTGTGACACCCTAAGAGGTATACCAAATTGCAGATCTGGTACTCTAAAAGGTACGAAGAGCACCCCTGCGCTTATCCAATTGGAGACTCCCCCCCCCCCCCCCCCCCCCCACTCCCACCCGGGAATTTTAAGTGGATCGATAATTAAAATAAATTGTGCTTGACGTTGTTATTCCTGATGTTGCTCTCAGTTGTTGTTGCTGTTGCTGTTGCTGCTGTTGTTTTGTGGTGCATGTTTTTCACCTATTCAAGTGGATTTCAAATCAATAAAAATCAAATCAATAAATTGATAATTCACCTGCTTGAACGTACTGCTTGTTTCCACAGTTCCAGTTCGAGCTCCACCAAACATAACAATAACATTCATCAACTTCCGCTACGTTCAAATCACGTGGAATCCCATCCCTCAAGAGTATACGCACGGAAATCTACTAGGGTACAACGTGTACTACCAGGACTATTCACGCACCCACACAAAGACCATCATAACAACGACAACCAATCATCGTTACCTTGTGCTGGCCAATCTTATCCCTGCGATGAAATATCACCTAAAAATCGCTGGTTTTACAGGCAAAGGTCAAGGTCAAATGAAAATCCTGTCATTCAAAACAAGTGAGTAGATTATCTATACTTCTGGACCGGGTTGTCCAAAGGGTGGATCCCGCAGTTAACGACTTATCCAGTGGACAAGTCGATGCTGTTATACAATAAATTTATCCAGTGGATAAGATTATTCGTCGGATAGCGCTATCCACCCTTCGTACATCCTTCGTACAACCTTCGTACAACCTGATGATGAAATGTTCTGACAAGTCATGATGATGGGTGATGATGTTATTTTCCTTCAATTACCAGAGTACTTTGCGAGTAAATTTTTCCTTAGGAGGAAATCACATGTGAAAGCGCGCAAAAGGCGTTTAGGAAATTGTAGTATCGACAGCGAGTAAGAGAAAGAAAAGCGAATGAGAACGTAAAGAGGTTAATTATAGTTGGAACCGCGTCTATGTGTTGATTCCATTTCAGGTAAATATTCGTATCATACCTCATTCAACCCATTTTAGGGGCGTTCGTATTTATTTATACATATGTCAATAATTGCGCTTAAAATGAGAATGGATGAGGTATATGTAATAAGAATGTACATGGAATGGATTGGATGAACGTACAGGAATAAGAATGGCCCTGAAATGGATTGGATGGAGTATTATGAACAACTCAATCACAGTGATTTATATTTTTGTCCTTCAGAGTGCGGTAGCGTCATTGAGGATCGACTAGCAGGAACCATAACAGTGCCAAGCATTTCATCTCGATCCTGGAACTTCGAATGCGAATGGACCTTGAAACCACGGCACAGAGGGGCTTTGATAGTGGTGATGGTTAATGTCACAACCTTACCGCCTTGGTACTACCCATGTAGGTATGTATGTAAACATTTACATCAGAGTGACCTTTATAACGATGGCAGCCATGTTCATTCCCATGAGAGTAAAAACCACTGTTGTACAATGTCTCGCCGTGAAATCATCCTTTTGGATAATCAAATTCAGGACATAACTCAAACTTCAATCGGATCGGAATTTAGGGTGTTATCAAGGGAGAGTTCTATTACTCTTCTTGCGTGAGATGGCCGGTCAATGAGTCCGCCAGGAATCAAACCAGAGACCCCAAAGTTGGGGGTTGAGTGCAATACCGCTGCTACGTCATTCTTGAACCCCTATGAATGAGCATCAGCTCCCCACCATTGTTGCTTGATCATAAAACTCTAACCATTGTGGTGTTTCCTTTTTTGCACTTCAGTCGTCTGTATATTGGTCTTATCAATGGTAACAATCGTACTGTCGACAAATTTTGTCTTCGGAGACAATTGGTCAGCCTTGTCTCATACGAATCGGCTAAAGTACGTTTCCATTCGTCGGGTAATTCCTGGCCATTCAAACGAGAGACGGCACTGCATGCTTCATACTTAATTTTTAAAAATGGCTTTGATGAAGGTACGCAAGAATATACTGCTTTCCTTGGCTCTTAATCTTTGCTTTTATTTTGCTTAATTCTTTCTCTATCAGTTTCTCAGCTTAATCGCTTCCTCTTTCTTTCTTTAGCTTAATTTTTTTTCTTTTGTGTTGAGTGTGTATCCTATCTTAGCTTGCTTATTAGCTTGCTTGCTTAATTCCAGCCTTCACCTCTGCATTTCTTTTCTTTCTTCTTTGATTTCTTGTTTAATTCCTTCCCTTCCTTCTCTGTATCTAATCTATTTTCATTCCGTAATTTCCCTGAAATTCCAGGGCCGTAACCAGAACTTTTACAGGGAGGGTGCACATCGAACCATTGGTCGTTTCTTTTAATAAAGCAGAACCAAAAAAAAAAAAAAAAAAGGAGATGCATGAGCGGACCTTATGCTTTTATGGGGGGGGCTCACGTGCACCCTGTGCTCCCCCCTAGTTACGGCCCTGAATTCTCACTCACTTTATGATCCTGGTCGAAAACGCTATGGCTATGCTCTATTTTATTCCCTTCAGTGCAATTGTATCAAGATTGGAACATCACTGTCACAAATCACAATTCTTCGACCATCAATGTACAGTGGGACGGGCTTTCAAAGATTGGATCAGAATCTACTAGTTTCATAGCTGTTTGCATTTCTAAAGCCGATGGTGCAGACATTTCTGCAGGTTCTGCGAACAGCAGCGCAACAAAGGTGCAGGTTGGGAATCTTCAAGCATATACTGACTACAAAGTACAAGTGCTCGCTTTTCTTGGTGACTTGGAGAATATTGACCGGAAAAAGGACATTTTAAAAAGTCAAATGGTTATGATTCGAACTCTTAAGAAAGGTAGGAAGTAAGATAGTTTATCTTAGTATCCATCCATCCATCCATCCTTCCGTCCGTCCGTCCGTCCGTCCGTCCGTCCGTCCGTCCGTCCGTCCGTCCATCCATCCATCCATCCATCCATCCATCCATCCATCCATCCATCCATTTTTATACCGAAATACTGACTTTTTTATCTTTAAGATTGGAACCCACGATTTCCATCACAGCATGACAAGAAGAACGCAGTCAGGATGAGGGTGAAAGGACTTGACGTCTTACAGGTATAGTGGCCCTTTTTCTCGTCTTTTTCTACTCTTAAACACCCCCTAAAATATTTTTCTCTGCTTTCTTTCCAGTGGAATCAGTTGTATGATTTTACGTTTAAGAAAACATTGGCTCAAGAGGTGACCAAATTCTGCTCAACAAATAAAAGATGTCCTTCGCCCAGGAAAAGATCAAAGTAAGTTGCTTAAGAGCGCGCAACGATTTCCAGAAAGGAAAAGAAATTTCTGTAAATTACAGTTTAGTAAGTGGATTCCTTTTGTCCGGCCGCTTCTACACATTGTAATTATCAAAATAGAGGGTTTGCACCATCACGTGATGGCAGCCATGACATGAGGCAGGAACAATAGACCTTATTTGTGGTGTGACAATGTTTCCTAATTAATCCCGGTTTAAAACATTAACGTTTGACGTACTTTATTTTCCTTCACTTTTTTAGACGTTCAATCAACGATGACATGATCTTCACGAGTGAGCTAGTTCATTTTCTGCCTGGCTACCCAATGCAGACGGTTTACTCAAAAAACCCTGAAAACATGATTGCCGCTTTAGCATTCTACCTTAAATTCCCTCCAGAATCTGGAATAAATTCCACGGAAGTTCTATCACAGGGTGTTCTCTTAGATGCAGTCATGACGTCTATTGGTCCCATCAGTAAAGCCATAAATAAGACAATTTTGTCGGTTTCTACACACAGACCAGTAACTCCCCCACGAGCTCAGAGATCAAAGAGTAATAAGAAGGCTGTCATTGGTGGATCTGTAACTGCTGCTATCATTTTGATCGTTATCGTTGTTGCTGTGTTTGTTATAATTAGGTAAATACCTAAAATAATTCCCCGATACCTATCTTGTTTTGATGCGCATGCTCTGTCTCTATTCAATTTGTTGATATCCTTTGAACAGGTCCGAGGTTCCTGCTTATCCACTCAAAATGCACGGACACTACCGTCACGGTCACAGCACGTCTTTACTGTGAGATTTTTATGCAGCAATTTTAAAATTTTGCTTATAACAGTACGTCTAACGGAGCTGAAGACCCTATTACACGTTGAAACTTTTAGCTCAAACTTGCTCGCAATAGCGTTGCAAGAAAAGTTTCACAGGGCTCTTAAACGGCGCAATTTCGTCCTGAAACTTGTTCACGACACAAGTTTCGGGTGCACGAGTAGAAAGCGGTTCTACTTTTCGTGAAACTTTCTCGCGATGAAAGTTTCACAAAGTCTATTTGCGCCGCGTAACACCCCATATGAAAGTTTCAGCTAACAAGCTAAGTGTAACAAGGCCTTAGGAAGAATCTTTTTCTCTTTTTGCCATCGAAGGGGACGCTTTGTTAAGAAACAAGACGACGAGGAACCCGTGATCGAGATGCAGAATTCTGAGGCTGAACCCGAAGAAGAAGAAAAACAAGAAGAAAGACCACCAACGAGAAGCCAAAAGAACCAAGAGGGAAGAACACAACAAGAACACCAACAGGAACGACCCAAAGATTCCCCAGACAACCCTGGTGAACAGGGAGGTGTTCAGGTGGAAAATCGATGCATGGAGATTGAGATATAGAATGCGGTTGTGTCGTGCCCTCTGTTGTTCCCTTAGAAAATTATTCTTCCATTATTCATGCTTTTAGGAGCTGCTTTTAAAAGAAATGAATAATTTTCCTCGAGTCCACTTTACTTTTTATAATCTTCCCTCTTCCTTTTCTTTTCTTCTCTCTTTCTCTTTCTCTTTCTCTTTCTCTTTCCGGTTATTTCTTGTTTTCGTTTCTTTTTCTTTTTAAACATCTTCTTTTTTGTGTGTATAAAAGGGAATAGTTAGAAAATCCTTCGGTCTAAACCTTTAAAAATATTTTAAAAGTAATTTAGGTTAGTAAAATTAGTAGCAAATTAGTAATTTGCCCATCCCCCTCCCTCTGCCATACATTATTAACGCAGCCTAACAAGTCTCAATGAGATCCTCGAGCGGGAATTGCGGCAACACCTGTAAAACCATGAGCCAGATTCTATACCCATATATGGTAGAAATTAGCATCCTTTTTTGAAGCGAACACGCTGTTTCTTGAGGAAGTCGGCTGAAGAGACCTGACTGTAATAAACTTATCACTCACTCGTAACGAACCGAGTTTTGCTTTGGCCGATACTTAGATTAATTCTAAGTTTGAAGTATAAGATGTAGACGTTTTAGAAGCTGTGACGATGAAAAGAGCGTGTTTTTCAAACCCACAAAGTATGAATATTAGCTCGAGGTGAGTGTGTGTTGTTGATATACCGGCTTTGTAGCTATAAATTGAGTTGCAATTTGGGGAAACTTTCAAACTTAGGCAAGCAATAGTGCAGATATATCTGGCTTAGGATGAAAACAAGTGTGCAAAAAACATTATGCCACTGTTATTAAGATATAAAAATTCGGTAAGTCTTAAATGGCATTGAGTATTTTATCCATAATATCGATCATATATATCTACTTTCCTGTCATACGAGGGAATGGATATTTGTACAATGTTTACGTATTGCAGTAAATACTTTTGATCAAATTTATAACATATATCATTCCATGATAATGAAACGTAATCCATATTGTAAATAGTGAGCATGATTGAATAGCAGTAGAAATCAGGGCAATAGCCTTATTTGTTCCTATTTATTTGCTGCTTGCGAGAATGCTTGCTTTTTTATTATTCATTCCAGTTTAATAGCACTGAAAAAAAGATGATAAATTGAATAAGTAAAGAATGGAAGTTGGGTTTAAATTCTATAATTTAGAGTTTTCTTTCGTTCTGAATGAATGATTAGTGCAAACCTCAGGGGGCAGAAGCCATTCAAATCCATTCATTATCATTTAAATGTAACTAGCTAAAAACTAGTGTGAGCTGCGTCGGTGTTTCTAATGAAAACAGTAATGATAAAAAGGTAAATTATACACCGTGAAAATTAAAGATGAAAACGCTTACTGACGTTTCGGATGCTAGTCATTCATCGGAATAAAAGAGGAAGTGGGAGAGGGAAGGGCAGGGATGCGTAGAATAAATTGGAGGGGTGTGGCTTTCCCAATAAGGAGTGAGGGAGGTACACGGGCCAGATGAGTTGACTGTGTTCCTTGAAAGGGATTATGGGTCAACTATTTTTGGTTAGCATTTTCCTAGCAGGGGCTGAGTACAGTGTAGATCTCTCAGTGTAGATCTCTCGTGTTGAATGAACTAGAATTCCACCAAGAGTTCGACTAATAGCATTTATGATAAATTTAAAGAATGAAAAATTCATGTTTCATGGATTCTCTTGGCAGAATCATGGGAAATGCTAATCAAAATAATATGTTGCGTTATCAATAATTGGGTTGCATTAGAGTGTTGGGCGTTACGCCGTATACCCAGGAGTGGTTAATGCATTAGGGAAACACGGGTGATGTAGCGGTGTGAGCGCTCGCCTCTCATCAATGCGACCCGAGTTCGGTGTTGTATATGAGTAGAGTTGTTTCTTGGTTTTCTCCTGTGCTTCGAGGGTTTTCCAGGTTCTCCGGTTTTCCTCCCTCCCCAAAAATCAACTCCTAAATTCCAATTCGATCATGGAATGAGGGCCAGAGGTTTGTTACCCACTGGCTATTAAGTGCTACCCTCGTGAAAAAAGGACGTTATTATTAGAGTCTGTAAGGGTTCAGTGTACTGAATCGCTTCTTTAAACACAAATGGTTTAACGCCAAAATTACTTTCATTCTTAGCATTTTAAAAATAAGTCAGGCGTATCAGCTTGATCGGTTTAAGACAAGGGAACTGTTGTAAATCAGGTGAAATGGCTAACGTGACATATAGATGACCCATAGAATCCATCCTTTACTCATGCAAGTATTTGACTTTACCCTTTAAACTTATATATAAAATGCGCAAGAATAGAATGTCTAGTTTTATCAAAGCAGCTTTCCCATCAATCAAAAAGAGATATATAAAGTTAATTTTTGAGGTAGTGCCTTTTTTTCGGTATTTTTGGTTAGCGTGTCGCATATATCACGTTCATCACGAGCCATTTATCTATTATACGATATTGGACTTTCCTGTGATTGTAGCTATAATATTCCTCTAACATGTACCAATATTATCTAGGTTTAATAGAAGGAAATGATTGTTAATAACATACTTCAGACAGCTGACGCTGACGAATACATCAAATGAAAAAATGATGACTGATGATTATTGATGACAATTACGACTAATGATGATGATTATGAACTTGAAACTGAGGTGGTCGGGTGCAGTGATGGTGGTAATGGTGATGATGATCAATGATATGGATGAGGCAAGGATGATACTCAACTGATAAATATTATTAGAAATGAATTTATCTTGTTGAAATATTTAGTACTTTACATATTACCCGTCCCGTTTGACAATGTACTTCTTACCACGTATTTCTATCTTATACTAAAATTACTTATTTTTGATAGCTTTCAAATGCCATGCCTTGAAAAATGATGAAATATTTAGCTCTTGTACAAATTAAAAAAACATCTGGTTTTTTAGCTGTAATATACTTTTAAAACCATCATATAGAGGATATTACATCATCGCTTGGAGTTACGGATTTTATCTTCGAGTGTTGAGGTGATATTTTACGAGTGAGAGCAGCGAATTCTCAACACGACAAGGTAAAATCCGTATCTCCAAGCAGCCAAGTAATATTCTGTTTAATATGTAATTAAACAATGAAATACAATTTTTGTGGATTTTTACTTTTCATTACGATCCCTAAAAATGTCTTACCAATGGTGTTATTTTCGCCGTTGGTAAGAAATATCACTTTTTAGTAAAAGAGCGTGAGAAATGAAAATATATATTATTTCATTGATGATTGTATAATATTAAAAGTCATTTATCAGTCGAGACTGTAGCGAAATATATCAATCCGTAATCGATTTATCCAAGATGTACAGTTACGCAAGAGATGCATTCCTTTGCGCGCTCAAGGATTAATACCACGTGACTCCGTAATGCGAAAATTAGACGATACTTCAGTCACTGAGAACTTAGTTTAGCTTTGTCGACCCAAGTTAGGAGAAGACGGAAATGGTCTTAAAACGCCATTGAAATAGCTAAAAAAATGAAGTTTCTCGGACTTTTGGTTGTATTATGTGCGAGACCATTGCTTTGTCAAGGTAGCGTGATATTTATATCTCAAATAATGATTTCTCTTTGTTAGTATTTGTAATATACAATAATAATAGTTGGAATAATTAATTGCGTCAATGGAATACCCGAATATTCTGGAATTTTGGAAAAATTCTTTTACTGAGACGAAGAGAACTAGTTACACACCTTTTCACGCAGTGAATTTAACGTCCATAGTTGTTTTTCACTTGCATTCAACACACCAACTACCATACAACGTTAAGACTGCTAGTACGATATGCTCGTTTAAATCAGCGCTTAAAACGTATTTGTTCGCATTCTGATTTTTATCTATCTATCTCATTGGTATCTATCTCAATGATATTTTAAATTTAAGAGCATTGAGTTGTAATAATGCTCAGGAACTATTATCATTATTATTATTATTATTATTATTATTATTATTATTATTATTTAACCAACGCAGTCCCAACTATAGCCCGCGCTAGTAATTATCGGAATGAATGCAAGTCTTTCCTTACATGAAAAGTTTCTGAAATTCCATTATTTAGATGATCAATTGAAGACTATGTTGCAAGAATTCTTTTGTAATACATTATGTAATATAAATAACAATGCATCAAACCTATTGAGTCTTTTACTCCCGATGAGATCGATAAAGTTGAGAAATTCGATAACTAAAAGTCATTATGAAAATATAATTACATTTTCAAGCCTGACACTTTTTGTGTTAACTTTTTCAATTGTCTAGCTTTCCAGTTATAAGCTCTGACAATTTTTTTTTTTTTTTGCTAATCTATATCGAAACATTAACCTGCGGTAACAGTAGTCGTAGCAGTTAAATATATTTACAGAAACCGGGTTTTTCCATACCAAAATAATAAAGTATTAAAAAAAAAAAAATTTCTTGAATGCTTTTTTAGGGAAAGAAAACGAATGTTAAATATTGAGAAACTATTTTTGAGACAAAACAAAAAGCATTTTTTCCAATAAATTCTAGCTGTCAATTTAACTAGAAAAAAACTATAAATAAAGCTGAATCTGAAAGTCGCCAAATGTAGTCATTTGATTGCAAATCGAGCAATATCCGAAACAATTGAATCGCCAGACCGTAATGTGACAGCATTCTTCTTAAATAACAAAATGACAAATAGTCATAGATAATACTCATCATTTATCATTATTGAAAACAAATGCATTTTTTACTAGATATATTGATGAAAAGCTTACACATTACTAAAATTTAAGATAGCACTTCACTTCCCTTTACTTCAAAGTCTTTCTATTGTTGAAGTTGCGCATTCTTTATTCCGGCCGGCGGTCGACAGTTGCCGTGAATTACTTAAGGCTTAATTTAGGCTAACGCTGATTTTTATTATTATTAATACATTTATTTATTATCACTCATGGCCTATACGTTATATGTTTGTTACCATAAATTTTCATTTAAAGATGTCACAATTTTTCCACTTCAATTTGGATCATATGCCATTCCATGTTCGATTACATATTCATTCCCTCGTTCCTTCTTTCCTTCTTTCCTTCTTTCCTTCCTTCCTTTGTTCGGATTCGTTCGTTCGTTCGTTCGTTCCTTCTTTCCTCCCTCCCTCCCTCCCTCCCTCCCTCCCTCCCTCCCTCCCTCCCTTCCTTCCTTTCTTCCTTCCTTCCTTCCTTCCTTCCCTTCCTTCCTTCCTTTCTTCCTTCCTTCTTGCTTTCTTATCTTATGCCTTCTTCTTACTTAAGATATTCATATATAACCTTTTATAGAACAAGTAAGATTGGCAGGTGGGAAGGCACCAGGCGAAGGTCGCGTGGAAATCTACCATGATGGCCGATGGGGAACAGTCTGTGATGACGGCTGGGACATTAGGGACGCTAAAGTTGTATGTCGTTTTCTTGGTCAACCAAATGCAACTTACGCAATACAAGGCGCGTTCTTCGGTCGAGGGTCTGGCAAAATATGGCTGGATGACGTTCATTGTCGTGGAACTGAAAGTTCTCTGAGTCAATGCTCACACCGTAGCTGGGGATTTCATAACTGTGGGCACGGAGAAGACGCGAGTGTTGTGTGCGGTGAACCTTCGAGTAAGTATCTTTATAACACTGGGAGATTAACACGGGTCAAATGTCGAAAAGCATTTGTCTAATGTCGAACAGGATAAAAAACGAATAGCACAGGACAAGTGTTGAACAGGATAAAAACGAATAGCACGAGTCAAATGTCCAACAGTGAAAAAACGAATAGGACAGGCCAAATATCGAATAGAAAAAAACAATTGCACGGACCAACCTTTGGGAAAACTAACCATTGTTTGGGTGGACATCAAAGCATAGCCGGGATCATATATGGATGATGATAAACTGTAATTCTTTATTTTTATTATAGTTGTCAAGATAAACATCACAGATCTGTCAGGAGTGATCACAAGCCCTGGATATCCTCAGTACATGCGGAGAGCAAACTACGAGTGGACATTCAGACCTCCAGTACCAAATACACTTGTGTTGATTAGCTTCAAAGAGTTCGACTTAAGGCGTCATGATAGAGGGTAGGTGTGTGTATGTACGTATGCTTGGACAAGAAACCGACACGGTTACGGCACGGCGCAACCTCGTTTCAATACATACATACATACATTTATTGAGGCTCCTTTTTACAAGGCTTTTCAGCAACAATATAGATAAATATAATATAACACTAATATAAATGATACTATTATAAGAATATAAAATATAAGAATATAAATATAAGTATATACAATTATAATCAATATGTAAATTAAACTACTTTATTGAAACTAAATAATTAAAAAGTCGTTTTCTAAAAATTTTAGAGTCATTTATACATTTTAAGTCTTTCTGGAGACCGTTCCAAATTTTAGCTCCGCGGAACGCGAAAGAACGTTGGCCCGTAGCTAGTCTACATTTGGGCAGATTCAGATCCCCATTGAATCTGGTCGATCTAGTGTGGATTTGAGATCTATATATAAACTTCTGAGTGAGGTAATTAGGTGTTTGATTGTGAAGGCATTTATGTACCATTACACAATCATTGAAAAATAACTTATCTTCTATATTAAGCCACTTAAGAGACTTAATCCCTTTGGATATGTGATCATATTTCCTGAGGCCAAGGACTATCCTTGCCGCGTAATTTTGCACCAGTTGCAGTTTGGCTTTATTTGCCCTAGTGGTATTGCTCCATATTGTAGAGCAATAGAATAATTTAGTAAATATAAATGAGTTCATGAGTAATAATATTGTCTTTCTGTCTAATAAGTGTTTAATTCTATTGATTCTATTTAGTTTAAAAAAACAGTTTGAAACAGTTTTTGTTGTATGTTCGTTGTAACTTAGGCAACTATCGATAATAACTCCCAAGTCTTTAGCGACAGGAACGGCTTCGATCTCTTTTCCTAACAGTGTTGCTTTGAGTGATGGTAAAGTTTTTGTGAGCTGCGGTACACCAATAGTTAGTATTTTTGTCTTATCTGGGTTGACGAGAAGCGAGTTCATGCAGCACCACTTTGCAATTTCTTTCAGATCTTCATTTAGAGCAGGGATAGCTTTGTCGATTTCTTTCGAGGGTAAGGCAAGAAAAAGCTTCGTATCGTCGACATAACTCATTACTTGACAATGCTTTGGGATAGATAGAAGCTCATTGACATATAGAGTAAACAGAACTGGTGAGAGAATTGTCCCTTGAGGTACGCCAAAGATAAGAGAGCGAGCGTCAGATAAAGTATTGTCTATCCTCACCACTTGTTTCCGATGGGACAAGTAGCTCTCAAACCATGCCATAGCAGTGTTAGAAGTTCCCATACTTTGAAGCTTTGACAGGAGAATGTCGTGTCGAATACTATCAAAGGCTTTTGACATGTCTAGTAGTGCAATGATTGACACCTTTTTATCATCCATGTTTTTTAAAATTTCATCTGTAAAGTAGAGGAGGGCAGTTTCAGTGGAATGGTGTTTTCTGTTGCCACTCTGAAGATGGGATATTATTTGGTTTTCTTCTAAGAACTCGGTGAGTTGTGAGTGTGCGGCTCTTTCACAGACTTTAGACATGATTGGTAGTAAAGATATTGGGCGCGTTTTGGATGGATCATCTGAGTCTTCAGATTTTGGACAAGGAATAACTTCGGCTAGTTTCCACGACTGTGGAAAAGTACTTGTATTGAACGAATTGTTGATTAAGGTGGTAATTACTGGAAGCATCGCTGGTAAGCTGTCTTTCAGGACTCTTGCGGATATTCTGTCTATTCCTGGAGCTTTATTTGAGGGCATAGCGGTGATGATATTCAAAACGTCTTCTCTTTAACTGGTCTGAAGTCAAACTGTGAAGTAAGGTTGATACTGAAGTTTAAAGCAGGTATAGGCAGTGTATCGGGGACACCGAGATTATGTTCTTTTGAGAGAGCTTTCGCTTTGGCAGCTGTAGACTGGCCAACAGTGGTGTAGTACTCGTTGAACTTGTTAGCCTGGATGGCAGGGTCTTCAGTTGAAGCCAAAAGGGGTCTTTCTCTGGGAAGGCAGCGATTTATAACCTTCCAAATTGAGTTTGTATTTCCTTTACTCTTTTGAAGTTCGGAACGTACATGTTGTTTTTCGGCGATACGGATTTCCCGCTTGACTTCCTGTCTAAAGAAGCGGTATGCATTCCAGTGTAGATTATCCTTTGTCTTGATTGCACTTTTGTGCCATTGATTGCGTGTTTTCATGAGCTGACGTATTTCAGGTGTAATGTAGGGGTTTGGTCTTGATTTTATTTTTGTCACCTTAATAGGTGCATGTTCATTGAGAACCCCAGAGAATAAGCAATTGAATGAATCAATTTGGTCATCAAAATCGTCGAAAATATTAACAACATGAAAAGGAACCTTAGCCAAGTCTTGGACGAATTTATGTGGATTGTAATTTTTGTAGCTTCTTGTCGTGATATATGAAGCCCGTGGTTTTGGTGCCTTCAATGTGAGAGTCAACAATATTAAGTTATGATCGCTAATTGTTGAGGTTTTGACTTCGCAAACATCAATAATGTTCTTGTTAGTTGTCAGGGCTACATCTATTAAAGTTTGTGATGTGTCAGTGATTCTTGTGGGTTCCTTTACAAGTTGAAGTAAATTGAAAGTAGAACAGAAGTTAGTTAAAGCACGGCCATCGGGGCAGTCTCCCAGCATGTTCGTATTTGTATCTCCAATTATTATTGTGTCAAGTCTCAGTAGTTGGGAGTCTATGAATGTTGTGGTCAAGTCTTCGAGGAAGCTGATCGGTGTACTAGGAGGCCTGTAGACTGTGCATAGCACAAATGATTTAAGTTTCTTGCATTGTAATTTTAGCCAGAGTTGTTGGAAGTTCGTTTCGGATACTGTTGATATATGCTCTATGGTGGAAGCTTTGTAGTTATCTTTGACATAAACGACTAGTCCACCGCCGATTTTATGCGCTCCACGGTCCTGTCTAAACAGCAGATATCCAGGGATGTTGATGTCTGCATTGCACGTAGAGGGGTCCAGCCAGGATTCGGATATCGTAAATATGTCATATTTACTTTCTGTGATTGTTTGGGCGACCAAGTGAAAGTTTTCGCGCGACTTCAGGGAGCGTACATTCAAGTGGGCTATGGTGACATTAGTTTTCTTCCTCCGTCGTTTGGCACATGAAGACTGTGGACCTGGATTCACTTCTATGTCATGTATCAGTTTTAGTACCTGATGAAAGCTTGAAACGGAGTTACTGTAAAAGGGGGTTGATGATTTCGACCTTTTCACCTTCGATATAACACGTGTGTTGATCCGCCATATTGCTTGGCTAGCAGCGTGGAGCTGATTTTCCGGATCCAGAAAGCCAATCACTATTTCATTTTCTCCAATAATATTTGATCCTGGAAGAGTCCCGGTAGTATTATTTAATCTTTGGTTGCTTCTAGCGTTGTATAGAACAACGTAGGGGTAGAAAAAGCTTGAAATCCAGAGAGCAATTAGAAACGTGCCTTTGCCTTTCATGGTCCGCATCAGCATCAATCGGCCATTCGTAATTCGAGGGTGGTCCCTTGGAACGAACTTGAGTGCTGCATGGTCTATTAACAACGAAATACCTGGAAACTAACCATTTTCTCTACATCTTGCCCGTAATATTATTGCATTTCGGACCACGTGTTATTCCATATGTCATCATCTAACGGTTGCTAACCAATATTCCGAAAATTCGAATAGTTCAGATTAAAAATGGAATAAATACAAAATTCGAATAGTTCAGGTGAAAAATCGAATAATGAGAAAATTCGAATAGTTCAGATTAAAAATAGAATAACTACAAATTTCGAATAGTTCAGGTTAAAAATCAAATAACTAATAAATGACTAAAAAACTACAAATAACTGAGAAAATTCGAATAGTTCAGGTTAAAAGCGAATCGATTAGTTCCATTGAAATTGTTCGTCTTTTACTGATTCTGGTAATCAAATACACCACACTATACATAATGAATAATTATCGTCCTATTATGTTGAAGACAACTCCCTTTAAATAGGAAACTACATTATTTTTGACGCAAATTCGATTTTCTTTGCAGGAAAAGTAAGGTCACTATCGAAGACTCAAATCATGTTCAACTATTCCAAAGCGAGAACGCCAATTTTGGCCAGTTTGCTGTTCGGATGTCTAACAGTCCAGGGACTCTACGTTTCTATTCTTCGTTTTCCAGACTGAACGGAGGCGGAAAAGGGTTTCGTTTGAATTACTTGTTCATTGGTCAAGGTAATTCCTAATTGATGCGCGCGTTTACTTCATTTTGAAATCATATTTCATGCATTATAAAAGTCATACTCGCCATTGTTGAATCATATAAAAAAATTTCCTCGTTTTTTCCCCTTGTTAATCTGCGCCAATCGTCAATCGGCCATGTATATATATTGCCATTTACATTGTCTTTCAATTTGTTGCTGCCCCATAAGTGTTATCACCATCGTTCTCATCATCATTTTTATCATCATCACCGATGTAATTATTTTCAAGATTCATCGTTATTGTCGTCGTCATCAATTGTTTATCAACATAAGGCATTATGGATTTCATAATCGTCGTTACCTTTATCGTCATCATCATCATTTTTATCATCATTATCGTCCTCCTCCTCTTTATTATTATCATCGTTGTCATCATCATTAGGCAAGATTGATTTTCATTATCATCGTCGTCATCATCGTCGTCATCATCGTCGTCATCATCAGCATCATCGTCTCCATCGTCGCCATCGTCATTATTGCCATAATCGTCATTATCGTCATCATCATCATTATCATCATTATCACCATCGTCGTCGTCATCATCATCGTCATCATTTTCATCATTGTCATCATCGTCGTCATCATCATCATCGTCGTCGTCATCATTTTCATCATTGTCATCATCGTCGTCATCATCATCATCGTCGTAGTCATCATTTTCATCATTGTCATCATCGTCGTCATCATCATCGTCGTCGTCGTCGTCATTTCATCATCATCATCGTCATCATTGTCATCATTGTCATTATCGTCATTATCGTCATCATCATCATTATCATCATCATCACCATCGTCGTCGTCATCATCGTCATCATTTTCTTCATTGTCATCATCGTCGTCATCATCGTCATCGTCGTCGTCATCATCGTCATCATTCAACTCCTTCAATATTAATATTATACCATTATTTCTATTTACTTTTAGGCTTTTGCAAGGCAGACTGGAACGTCACTGTAACGGCAGGAATCAGCACGGTCAACATATCATGGCCTCCACCATCAGCATCCAGCCAAAATGACACTTCTTACTCTTATTTGGTTTTGTACAATTCCACGAACACAGGAGTTCAAAGCTTCACCAAATTGAAAAACTTGACATCAATTACGATCGACAATCAGTTTCAGTCTGACAACTTCTCCATTCAAGTTGTTGCTTTTGACATGAGAAACCACAGTATCAATAGTTGTCCAAAGATATTCAGAAAAACTCAAGGTAATTATCTACATCCAACACTCTTCACTTGAGCGTCGCTTGCTGCAACTCTCTAGTCAAGTTGTGTGGTTCACGTTTTTACATTATATTGAATTTACTCAATATTGTATGGGTATTCTTATTCTTTGCTCGGTCTGTGTGCTCTAATCATATCCTTAGTGTCGTTCGAGGGTATTCTTTAGGTTCTCTGGTTTTCGTATTCCTGCAAAATTCCACAATTTTGGCTATGTAATAACCACCGTGTTCATAACCTGTACAGGCTATTAATTGCTACATGTACCTCGTAAAACAATGACACAATTTTAATTCTTTTTAGTTTAATTTCATTGCTTTACAAGCGTTTTTTTCATTATCGACAGCTGGCGTAAGGTTGGCAGGTGGGAAGGCACCCGGTGAAGGTCGTGTAGAAGTTTACCACAATGGTCAATGGGGAACAGTTTGTGATGATGCCTGGGGTTTCAACAATGCTAAAGTGGTCTGTCGTTCATTGAATCTACCAATAACTGACGTACTTTCATTCCGACTCGCAAGATTTGGTTTAGGTGTCGGTAGGATATGGTTGGATAATGTAGGGTGTACTGGAAGTGAGCCGTCGTTGTACCAGTGTCGCCATAATGGCTGGGGAGTTCAAAACTGTGGGCATAGCGAAGATGCCAGTGTTGTGTGTGGAAATCCAAGGCGTGAGTATATATAGTTATCTATAGAATATATGGGCATCTTATACTCACTAACTATTCATGAGCTCATCGACCAACCAGGGTTTCTTATTTGTACCACGTGCAGTAGTTTGAAATCCCCATCAAATAGGACCGCACCGATTTCAAAGTTCTAGTACTTTGAAATATTTCAGAGTCCTACTACTCGGACTTTGAAATATTCCAAAGTACTAGAACTTTGAAATAAAAACAAACATAACAAAAAGAGTATAAGATGTCGTGTCAAATACTCGTCACTGTATTCTATTTCAAAATCCTCGGCATTTGAAATTCCACTCGGATTTTTGAAACCGCAATTGAATACAGCAACTCGTATTTGAAACATTATATCAATTGCCAGTAAGTTTTAAGATACCTCTTTACTCTCCGATGGCTTTCGCGTTGATCTACTTCAGAAAAACGAAAACACTGTGCAATATGCGAAGTCAAGCTTTAATCTGTGCAGCCCTTCATACTAAAGCAACACACCATCCATCCATCCCATCCCATCCCATCCCATCCCATCCATCCATCCATCCCATCCCATCCCATCCCATCCCATCCCATCTCATCTCATCTCATCCCATCTCATCCCATCCATCCATCCATCCCATCCCATCCCATCCCATCCCATCCCATCCCATCCCATCCCATTCCATCCCATCCATCCATCCATCCCATCCCATCCATCCATTCATCCTTTTTTCACATTTTCAAAGCGTATCATATTTTATTATTTGTTTTTTTAATGACTGACCAGCAATCAAGATAGACATCACAGGTTTAACTGGAACAATTACAAGTCCCGGGTATCCACGTTTCCTACAGCGCGCCGACTACGTGTGGACATTCAAGCCGCCATTCCCCAATTCACAGTTGGCTCTTTACTTTGAAGAGATTGACTTAAGACGTCAAAGTGATGGGTAATGAAAAATTGGAATGAATATTGCAAAACAATAAGTATTTTCATGCTTTTCTTCTCGATTTTTTTCGCCCCACAATGATCTATCACCAGCTCTTGACAGTAGCTGCACGAGAATTTCACAATTCTACCTCAAATGTAATTTTTCTCGCTTTCTGATTGGCCACGAACCGTGGTAAATATATAGAGCCAATAAATTACGAGAAAAAAACTCACGGAGCCAGCACGCGCCTGAAACCGGCGTTTTCCCCAACGTTTTCCCCAACGATAAAAATCAACATGTGAGTTGAGCGTTGTGTGCATAGAATATTAAATGTAGTGGTAGTGCGTGTGAGTGAAAAGTGTCCCCAATTAGTGCGAAAGCGCTAGAACGACTAGACACTTAAATAAAAGTGATTTATTTATTTATTATTTTTTTTTGCGGGTTTTTGTTGTAAAAAATGGAATGCGTATACCGTCATTTAAAATACCTAAATGGGGTCTAAAGCGCATGTACTTTGTTGTGACCTCATGATAACGACGATAACCAACAGCTACACAGCTATAAGCCCGAGTGAACGCTCCTAGATTTTTCTACGTTCATTTTTCACTGAGGAAACAAAGTATTGCAACTCCTGACAAGTCTAACATTTTTGTTCTTTTCTTTAAAGCAAAAGCCTAATCCGAGTCAAAGATATCAACGGCTACCAATATTATCGGGCTTCCAACTCTAAAACGAATGGAGTTCATGTTTGGATCATCGATAATCCCTCCACCGTACGTTACTTCACAGCATTCTCAGAAATACGAGGCGGACTGAAAAAAGGATTCCTTATGCGCTACTTTGTCATTGATCCTTTACAAAATCAAGGTAAGTGTTATGGAATACTTATGAATTGACAAACCGCATAAAAAAGAGACCAAAGAAACGCAGGCTCTCGGAAAGAAAATAGCTCAAACGGCATTGTGCCTATTGATGGGTTGCAAGAATTACCAAGAGAGTTGAAAGACAAAAACATGGCGACTATTGTGGTGCTGTTAACAATGGATGCAATCTCGTACCCAGAGCCCGCTTTCAAACAGAATTCTGTGTTTACTTCCGGAACATATTTTTTATTTTTGGCAAGTCTTTTAATGTATACGCTCTTATACCGGAAGTCCATGAAATCCTGGTCTCAAAAAAATGGATTATGCCGGAGCCATCTTTCTTCGCCGCAGGCCAGAAGAAACGCAGGCTCTGGGTACGAGATTGCAATGGAAGCTAATAAGAAATCATTAGATGGCAAATTTCCTTTAACTACGATATTTTATTTCAGATTATTGTAACAGCGAATGGAATTTCAATGTTGAGACGGGTATTAACACCATCAACGTAACATGGACACCATTTAATAATCTTTACAATGCTTCCATCGAATACTTAGTCCTCTACAATCAATCTGACAGCGAAAAGAGGAGTTTCAAAGTAGCAAACGACAGGCTATTCGCCACCATCAGTCCTGTTAATCCCATGACGTTTTATTCAGTGAACATCGTTGCTCTTGATTCTTCAGGACGAGTTAACAGGACTGTTCATAGTTGTACTAAGCTTGTCAGAACTAAAGATGGTGAGTGTAGAGCACTTTAGAATGAAGAATTTGCTTTTCATGCACACAGGTTTCAGTACAAAACTACGTGCTACATTACGTTTATTCTTTTCTCCTTTCACAAATCACTGGGTATTACATGTACGAAGCATCACATTGGATCCTTTATGCGTAAAAAGCCAAGCATGCATTTCTCGGAATTAGGCTAGTGTTAGGGAAACTTTGCTAAAAGCGAGACAATCTTGTTTATTAAAGAGAAATCCGGATTCCATTCCTGAATTAAAAAACTTGGCGTATTTCAATTCTTAACCGAAGATGGAATATGAGATAAACAACTTTTTAAGTATCTATTATTTTGCTTGGTATCTTTACTTGAGGTGAGACTAAAATATATCTGCACGTTTCGAATGTGCTTGCTCTAGTTTACTTGACAAACATCTTAAAAGCCTTCAAGCCTTTGTTTTCTTGTTTCACAGCGCCTTCGCGAATCGACGGAGGTCAATTCCCCAACGAAGGATTAGTCCAAGTACAGTACGATGGCATTTGGGGCACCATATGTCCCCAGTGGTGGAACATGAACGCTGCTAATGTTGTATGCCGTTCAATGGGACTACCACCAGCAACATACGCTTTGAAAAATGTGGGTCGATTTAGCAACAGAGCCAGTAGAATCTGGTTATCGGGTGTGAGATGCCAAGGATATGAGGAGAGTTTGTCGTCTTGTCTTAATTCCGGATGGGGAAACGTTGCCAATTGGTGTAGCGCAGTGTTTGGCATCGCTGGTGTTGTCTGTGGATCTCCAAATGGTAAGTTTTAAATATTATGGACAGGGAAGGTGGTTAGTCTACTTGCCACTGTTAAAGCGACAAATATTCCGATCCAGTTTCGAGTTCTCTGTTGCTCAGGGTTAGCCTCGACTTTGTATAGAATATTCCTGTGTTCCAGTGAAGGCCCGTGGAATTTTAAAGTGTTTGTATTGTTGAAGCTGTGCATTCTTTACTTTACCGTTGGTATTTGTGAATATTTAGACACTGAAATGAGACTTACCCTAAGTAAATGAGTCTGTGATCAAGGAACACAGCGGTAATTGGGAATTCGAAAAAGGTCTATTGCACTGTGTGTCTACGTCTGCAGCTATTGCGCACTACATGCAAAATAATTAAAAACTATTCCCTAATCATGTTGCTCAAGAAAAAATCAGTCTGCAAACACTCGTGTGACAGTTGTGCAAAATTAAAATCCTATCCTGCGCCTTGCAGTTTTCCAGCTGTTGCGCACCCCACATTATCGTTGACAGTATTAGGAACTAGACGCATATCTGCGTGAACTTGGGCTTCATAGCAGAAAAACGAAAGAATTCTTCGTGAACACTGTCATCCTTCTGACGAAACCTTGAAAAATTCCGCCATTGCTCGACCATGTGGCGCATACTACGCACGCGCATAGAACTTGCGCATTCGCTTTGAACGCAACTGCGATTTGTGACAGAACGCAAATAAAGCCCAATTTATACCTCGGGCATTTCTTTGAAAGCCCGAGTAAAAAGTACTAGAGTGTGTGAACACTCATGCAAGATAAACATTGCACCATGGGTTGCAATATTTCACGCTACATATTCGGCAATATTGCAAGAAATACTGAGGGTAAAGAACTACAATATTGAGCGCAAAAATTGTTTTAATACGTGTACATGGTTTCTGGAAAACTAGGTGTATATAACTGCTAACTTTGTCACGTATTTTTATCCCGTAAAAAAACACAAATTCCTAATGTCACGAAAACTTTTATTTTTTGACAGTCACGCAGATGAATGTTACTGACCAATTCGGAGAGATCACGAGTCCTGGATATCCGCTGTTCATGAAACAAGCTAACTACGAGTGGACAATAAGACCTTCCTTAGAAAATGCGCATGTAGTTATTTACTTTGAAAGGATTGGCCTAAGCAGACGTCAAGGGTAATTATGTTCGTGATTTTGAATACTGAGGGTTGTAGTAATGTTTTCGCATGTCAGATATCGTGCTATTTTCTTGGTTGTCACTTCGTTGTTTATAAGTGAATTGGGCATCATTTCGTTGTTTATAAGTGATTTTCACTCTGGATGGGTGTATTTCTAACAAAAGATCCTACTCCCAAGATAATAGACCTCTTCGGCTTGGGGTAATGTTTTCCCATTTCAGACCACGTGTCATTCCCTTGAGAATAAGATTCTTTGTTTGAGCTGTATCCATATTCATGTGTCTTCTCATGTGCAACCGAGGGCAAACCTTAAACAAAGAAATGATACTCTAGGGAATGACACGTGGTCTGAAATGGGAAAACATTATGTCAGAGGCGAAGAGGTCTATTGATTTGAAATCAGTTGACTGTACGTTTTACTCATACGGCGACCATCTTGAATTATGATATGCCGAGGGAGCAAACGCATATAATATTTTATAAAGTATATAGCGACAGGATTACGTTTTCACGTTGGATCACTTGCTATAACCTTAAGCCTCTCAGCACTAGTAATCGCATAAGAACCCCAAGTTCATTATCTGACCAACCATTCCTTTTCTGTGCCGCAAAACTTTTAAAAGTGATTCTTTTTTAATCAATAGTGTTAGTAATTTGACAGTGACTGATGCAGCACAGAAAACATTCACATTTTCGTCAAACCAAAGAAAGGAAAGGTTCAGTTTCGTGACTTCCAATACTCCAGTACATGTCGCCTTCTTTTCTTCTTTCACGAGTGGATTATGGAAAAATGGCTTTCGTATGTTTTATTTCATCTTCAACCAATCATTGGATTATGGTAAGAAAAGTTGTTTAGTACGTAAGAAAGAATGTGCGGGTAGCGTAAGAGAAGGTAGAAAAGAATACACAAGAAGTAAAGGTGATGATGTTTTTGTGTGCTACAAGTTCGAGCGAAGGAAGAAATCGCTTTGATTCTGTTCCTGTGATCTCAGCTGGATAGATGAATTGTCGGCGTGCCCTTGATCCCTAGGAACATTACTTTGTAATTTAGAAGGGAAGTGTGTTTCGACTTCTCTCTGTTCTCTGTAGCTTTAGCTTTAAACATCTGCGATAAGTAGCACTTAAAGCCTGAGGGGGTGAAGGTCTCACCTTCGAACGCTTTATACATGAACCCTTAGCTTGAGAGAATTGCGGCAAACTCTCCCCGCATCATCGAAGTAAAATATTAGATTTACTTTTCCACCTTTCCTATCAGAAGACGAGAAAAGGGAAGAGGATTGAAGTAAAAGGAGAGAAATGAAGAGTGCACAATGAGCCAAACATAAAACAGTTCATGTAGCTAACACCACTAATAATGTAATATTTAGTTCCAGTTTCAGAAGGCTGGTCCATCAACGCAAGCAGTTATAATCTAAGAACCATCAAAGTATCCTGGCTGCCCTTCAATGTCAGTGATTCCCTGATTGCTGGATACCTAGTGCTCTGTAACTCAACGGACCCTAGTTTGGTCAATGTCTCATATGCTATTACTGACAACAGCTCATTCTCCGCCGCATGTGATAATCTTGAGGGTCTTACTACCTATCGTGTTCAAGTATTGGCTTATCTTCAAGGACTTGACCAGAGAACCATGATGTACAAAAGTATGGCAGTAGAAGTAGCAACAACAAAAATAAGTGAGTTTGTATTATAAACTAGGCTTTAAAGAGAGTCTTTCAGCGTCCGCGTGTTAACAGAGTGTCTTAATAAACGCTTTGGAAGTAATTGAAGTTTTAAAAAGATCTCGTTTTTAAGTCTTGTCTTGCTGGCCATGTTGATGATGTCTAATAAGGATTTCCTCTTTTTAATACCACCCAGATGGCCTCTCTGCTTTTGTCTTTTTCAAATGGTTGAAAAACATTATTTTTAATTAAAACACAGCGAGAATTAGACTGGCTGGTGGAAAGATACCTGGTGAAGGTCGTGTGGAAATCTTACACAACGATCAATGGGGAACAGTCTGTGATGACAGATGGAATCTCAACCATGCTAATGTGGTCTGTCGTTCACTGGGTCTACCAAGAGCTGTAAGTGCTTTGACTTCTGCAGCTTTTGGTCCTGGTACTGGTCGAATCTGGATGGATGATGTATACTGTAGTGGAAATGAACCGTCTTTGTTTGAGTGTCGGCATAGAGGATGGGGGTCACATAACTGTGGACACGGAGAAGATGCGAGTGTTTTGTGTGGAAATCCTCCAGGTAAGCTTTTACAATAATCAAAATATAATGCTACGGATGATGGTGATGGTGATGATGATAATGATGGTGATGGTAATGGGGCTGATGATGATGGTGGTGGCGATGTTAATGGTGATGATACTAGTGATCAATGATGATGATGTTGATGATGATGTTGATAATGTTGATGACGGCGATGATGATGGTGATGATAATAGTGATCAATGATATTGATGGTGGTGGTGATGATGTTGATAATGATGATGACGGCGATGATGATGGTGATGACAATAGTGATCAATGATATTGATGGTAATGGTGATGATTTCTAAATGATTTATTTGCTATTTTTTTGTCATTCATGTGTAAAATTCTGTTTGTAATGTTTCGTCTAGTCGTGCTGCTTAATATCACAAAGGTTACTGGATTGATCACCAACCCTGGGTATCCAGATTACATGCAGCGAGGAGATTACACCTGGACGTTCAGACCTTCCCAACGAAATGCGCCTGTAGTGCTTTACTTTGAAGACATTAACTTGAGAAGAAATCGTCGAGGGTAAGTAATGCTTGCCGGGGGGGGGAGGGAGGGGACTTTAGGGTAAACTTTTGGGTAAGTTTGTTCAAAAATACCCCTAAAAGACCATCGGAAGTCTTTTAAAAACCCCTTCAATAAATGTAGTATGTTTAATAAGTCAAAAGGAATTTTGGAAAAGGAGACAGCAATTCTTTTTGATTCTGGATTTATATACATGATTTTGTAATTGGACTTCGTAAACTGGACATTTTAAAGTTAGTTTTAAAATCTCCACTCTCTTTACAGAAAGAATAAATATTTTTCTTTTCTGGGAAAACAAATACATTAATAAAATAGGAGCCTCGCACGATGAGACGACTAACCTCTCTTTGGTGACTAGTTGCCAAGGGTCAAAGACGATCCTTACCCTGATTTATACTTCTGTAAATCAGCCAGCCTCTGTACAAAGTCAGTTGCTAGTTCCCTCTCCATCCTCCCCCCCGTTTAACTGGTTAATAAATTATCAAATTTTAATATAAAAGCAATATAGGCTTTCTACGGACAATTCCTCAATAGACCTCTTTACCTTAGCTTGGGCGTAGTGTTTTCCCATTTCAGAACAAATGTCATTCCTTAGAGAATAAATCGAGTTATATCTAATCATATTCATGTGTCTTCTCATGCGCAACCTTTTTAAACAAGAAAACAATACTCTAGGGAATGACACGTGGTCTGAAATGGGAAAACACTACGCCCAAGCTAAACAAGGTCTGTCTGTTTTTTAGGAGAAGTCAAGTATCGGTTCAAGACTATGCTGGAACTCAAATTTTGTACCTTGAAAATACAATACGAGGGCCAACTGCTACATGGATATTTAAAAACCCAGGGACTCTGCGGTATTACTCTTCATATTCATCTAGAAACCGTGGATTTCGGATGCGCTATTTTATTTTGTTACAAGGTAAGGATATTGAGAAATGGAATAGGACGTGCGCAAGCGTTGGGGACAAGGAATTATTTGATGTATGAGGTTGGTGCAGGTGACAAGGTGACAAATTAGAAGAAGGAAACAAGGACAAACAAGGAAAATAACTGGAAAAATTGGTTATTGGGGTAGGGTTGACGAGGAGAAGTTAGCGAGAAAAGTGACAGGAACAAGGCAGCAAGGGGACAAGAATGATGATAATAATAACAATAATGATGATAATAATAATAATAATAATAATAATAATAATAATAATAATAACAATGACAACAATAACAATAACAACAATAATAATAATAATAACAATAATAATAATAATAATAATGATACTAATGATACTAATGATACTAATAAAGATGATGATGACATTAATGATGCTAAAAATAATAATAATGATGATTATGATGATACTAAAGCCTCGTTTACACTGGCGATTTTTGTGGCGATTTTTGTGGCAATTTTCGGAAATATGAAATCTTTTGTCTCATCCTTCAAAAGAGACATTCGTCTAGGAAAATCTTGGTATCCTGAATAAATTTTAATAAATTTTTTACCATTATTTATTATGGACAGGATCGCCGAAAACATCGCAGCAAAAGTCGCCGCAAAAATCGCTAGTGTAAACGTGGCTTAATGATACTAATGATACTACTAATAATGATGATCATGATAATAATAGTTCCCTTTCCGAAGCCGCTCGAGCGACCATGAAATATGAAACAATACCTTCAAGTCGAGGTCGAACTTGATGTGAAATGGAGAAATTGGTGTAAGAAGGATATCGTCCAGCATTGGGTTGTTTGATCGTCATCGTATAACTTGAACAATTCTCTTCAACTGCTATTCTCAAGAAGTGTAGAATTATAAGTGTTATTTTATCTAATTTAAATTTCAGCTCCAGTTCAGAGAAGCTTAAACGTGAGTGCAATAAGTGATAGTACTTCTACTATCTTAGTCAAATGGTCACCAGTCAATGTCAGTGGTTACGAGATAGTTGGTTATATAGTACGTTGTAACTCGACAGAAGGACGGTCACGCAACATGCAGTACAGCTTCAAGCTCAACAGCAGCGACTCTACATATTGTAGTCATCTTACGAGAGGCGTTCGCTACAAAGTGCAGGTCTTCGTTTACCTGGCACATCTTACTGACGGAACCTCTAGGATTCATAGCAGTGTTCCATTATTTGTGAGAACCATGCTGAGAATTGGTGAGTCCTAAACGATTATTTCTGTAACAGATACCTCTACTGCATTTATCCTGGGCTTCAGAAGTTGTATAGTCGTTTCCCGTGGTTGTAACGAGCGAGAGCAAACGACGGAGCGAAAATAAATAACCTTTAGACCCCAGGGTAAATTGCATTTAGGTTGTTCGCAAATTACTCAAGGTCAGCTAGAGTCAGTGAGCCTTCTTTTCACGCCTTTCCACTTTTCACATATAAAAATAGCAGCCAACATTATACATGCGGAATACTAGTCCGGATTATAATCATACCTACTCGAGCTAGCCCGCTGATTGGCTGTTTGTCGGTCATTTCCCCTTAGTATAGCCAAGCCCGTGCCAAAGTAATTTATCCAATCACAACGCGTAATGATAACGACTACAAAATTCTTGTATCGATCGTTCACTCATACAATTTAAACAGCGCTGTATCCAAGCATATTGTCAAGCACGGTCTTTTGATTAATATTTCAAAATCAAGCAATGTTCGTTTATATGTAGTGAAAGAACGGTTAGCTGGAGGAAAGGCGCCTGGCGAAGGAAGAGTTGAAATCCTGTATAATGGCCGTTGGGGAACAGTCTGTGATGACAATTGGGATCTCAGAGATGCAAATGTGGTCTGTCGTTCACTGGGTCTACCAAGAGCTGTAAGTGCTTTGATTTCTGCAGCCTTTGGTCAAGGAACAGGACCAATTTGGATGGATGATGTACACTGCAGTGGAAGTGAATCATCTTTGTTTGAGTGTCGGCATAGAGGATGGGGGTCACATAACTGTGGACATCTAGAAGATGCGAGTGTTGTGTGTGGAAACCCTCCAGGTAAGCATGCACATGTAGACTAAAAAGAGGCTACTGCTTATACCAAACTTCTGTTTACTGCTGATAATGTTGATATGATGGTAATAGCGATGATGGACTCACCGGTGGACGGTGATGATAATGACTTGATGATGACTTGATGATGATGGTACTGAGTGATGATAGTGATTGATGTTCATCATAATGATGATAAGTGATGATATTGGTGATGATGATGATGGTGGTGATGTAAATGCTGGTGATAGTGGTTGTTACAGCCCAATACGTTACGAAAGGAGGACGAGTGGTACGAAGCCCCAAGAGACTAGGATATTAGTACCCTCCCCGGGTGGGGAATAAATTGTAACCCCTTAAGGAATCGAATTTCGTGCTGACATGTTTGTAATGAAGTCAACGTCTCAAGTAAAGTTGTTGAGTTGTAAAAGGCGTTTTCTGTCGTCAGTTCCACAACAGTGGTGTTGGGTGTGGTTGCCACAGGTTTATGTTAAATATTTATATGAGTATCATTGCAAGTATCATCCTTGTACTAATATTAATTAGCTTTAAAAAATTTAAACAGCTTTGAACTATCTCTTCCCAATAGTGTTCAAGATAAACATCACAGATCTGTCTGGAGTGATCACAAGCCCTGGATATCCTCAGTACATGCAGAGAGCAAACTACGAGTGGACATTCAGACCTCCATTACCAGGAGCAAGTATTGCTCTCTACTTTGAAAATATTGACTTGACGAGGAATTTAGGCGGGTATGTGAATTCTTTAGTAAAGGCACTACGTTTATTTTCATAAAAATGGTCTCGATCAGTGCATGCGCAAGTCCTCATATAGACAATATAAATAGCCCAGTTTCACAAGTTATTATCACTAAAACTATACTGCTCTTTAACTTAACTTGTTACTCCACTGGGTTTGAATTTTCTGAAAATTATTTTTTATTGCAAACGGAGGAAAAAGCGAGAAAGAGCAACGCTGAAAAACACAGTCAACATTGTCATGTCGACCGAGCTTTATCGGCGAGCAAAATAAATTAATACATGACAATTTCATTTTTAGAGACAGCCAGCTTACCATGCTGAATGCCAATGGCTCACAAATATTACATGTTGAGAACCACAGAATGTCCTCACTTGCCTGGATTGAAAGTGTTCCTGTAACAGTCCGTTTTTATTCGCTTTTCTCAACAAAACCTGGTTTGTTCGAAAGAAAAGGCGTGCGAATAAAATACTTTATTTCTCGCAAGTTTCAAGAATTACGTAAGTGCTTTTTTGTGTATATAAATTTCAAAGGGAGCAATGGCGCAGATAAACAGTTAAAAAATGAAGTTAATACTCCATATTCAGTCAGAGGAAGAGGAAGGACATTGGCTGTCTGCAGGTGAACTCCGTCCCCCAGTTTCTGCAAAAGTTTTGGCGAAAATCTAGAAAAAAATCGTATTGAGAATTTATGTCTTGAACTTCCCAAATATGTGTCAAATCGTTTCGTCTAAAAAGCTGGAAACCCCAAAAATTAATAGCCCTTTCTCTTGTTCTGCCATGCAAGTAAAGCTCCCCCGCGTATGCATGGACTCAAAATTCTAGATCTGCCATTGCAATCAGTGCATGTTCTAATATTGAAAACCATTTGAAGGTGTATTCATTTTTGCTGCATTCAAAACCTCTCCAGTGCCTCGATAAATAAATGTCATATTTTTACTCTCCTCGTTAGAATCTTGTCGTACTGACTGGAACATTACTGTCCATGGTGATTATGAAAGTATCGAAGTGTCATGGACCACTTTGCCAGCTCCTCTTGGTGAAGAAAAGCACAGCTATTTGGTAATATACGGGAAAGTTAATAACAGAACAAGAAATGATAATTTTACAATAGTTTCCAATTCTACGACAAGTGTTTTTATTGGAAACCTTACGCACGACATACTGTACACTGTGCAAGTAGTTGCATTTGGTTCAGCGAGGGATGTTGATACGGGTGTGTACAGCTGTCCGAAACAAGTGAAGACGAAAAGTAAGTAACTTGTTAATAACTTAAAGTTCTTACTAGCCTTTCTTTTGCTTGATTCTTGGCTGATTGTTAGGTTAGTAGGTTGGTGATCAGACAGGGGTTTGTCTGATTAGCTTGTTGACTCCGTTTGATGTATTGGCCGGTTGTATGTCTCTTTTTTTATTGACGCTTCGGCGTTCGGCTTGTGTTCCGGGCTGGTTGCTTGGTAGCTTGGGCGCTCGGCTGGTCGGCTGGATGTTAGGGAACCGGGTTTGTGATAGCTGATTTGGTTGGCCGGTTGGCAGGTCCTTTGGTCGGTCTCATTGGTTTGGCACTGGTCCTGTTTCCTTCTACTCGCGAAGAGAAAACTCTGCTAATCTTAAGTGGCTTTCATTTTTACGATCTTCTAAAAATTGCAATTTCTCAAGCAATTTCTCAATCTCAAGCAACTTACCTAACGTTGTCGCTACCTTGACTTGAGAATGATTTACTTTCGCCCTTTTTTCACTACGATGAAATCGTAAGAATCTCAGAGGAATGATTTCTTTTTTAGTTAACATTCGTCTTTACGGTGGAAAAATGCATAACGAAGGATTAGTTCAAGTAAAATACCGTGGCACTTGGGGAACGATCTGTGCAATATCGTGGAATTTCAACGATGCCAACGTCGTCTGCCGTTCACTCGGTTTACCTCCTGCAACATACGCCTTGCGACGAAGGGGTCAGTTTACAAATAATAACGGAATAGCCTGGATTACTGCTCTACAGTGCAGAGGAAACGAGAGTAGAATCTCGGAATGTCATCATCGTGGATTGGGAAACACGCCTAAATGGTGCGGTACATTCTACGGCGTTGCAAGTGTCGTCTGTGGGCATCCTCAAGGTAATATTGAATTTGGTTTCAACAAAGTATTTTGTTGGCTCCGATCCAAGAAAACGAAAATTGTGAAGCAAAGTCAAATCCTCGCCTTTCTATGACAAAGAAAAGAAAGAAAGAACTGAAAGAAAATGAAAGGAATGAAGGAAGGAAAAAAGAAAGGAGAGAGAGAGAGATGGATTCACCTTTATTTGAAACAGTGAAGACATGCAACAAGAGAGAAACAAAACAAAAGAATAAAGAGAAGAAGAGGAGAATATTCCCTGTTTTTTTTAACAGAACCAATTCGAACATTTTTTCTCTCCCTAAAAGTAATTTGATATATACTGTGTTTTGTATACGTATCCAGTTTCACAGATTAACGTATCAAACAAATCAGGAGTGATCACAAGTCCTGGCTATCCACAATACATGACGCAGGCTCGCTACAATTGGACATTCACATCCTCAGATCCAAATTCAAGAATTGCTATTTACTTTGATGACATCATATTATTTCGCAGTCATGGCGGGTAAGAATATCGATGTTAAATCATGATGTTGTCCAAGTGAGTTGTCCTTAAAAGAAAACCAATTAAAGGTCAACCAATCAGATTTAGGGATTCTTTTTGATGATTTCATTAGCACAAATTACTCTATAAATTTGAAACTCCCAAATGAAATGGAACCATTGGGACATGATTCGTTTTCATTCGTGGTAGATCTCAGTAGAGTCAGAGTATATATTTCTTCTCAACCATATTTATTGAAACCTAAATTTCGGACTAAGCGTCTGTCATCAGGGCCGTGAAGTCTTATTAACCTTATTTTATTTCGTCTTGTTTTGACAGTGTTAGTAGCCTAACAGTAAGAGGCGACAGAGGAAAACAACTGTTGTTCGTCCAAAACAACCGAATAGCTCGTGATGTCACTTTCTTCTTGAAGCGAGACTCATTACAAGTTTCGTTCTTTTCTTCATTTACGAGTAAAGATTCAAGGGGGTTTCATATGACGTTCTTTGAAGTCAACAAAAATATTATCCGTGGTAAGAAATATAACACATATTTATTAAGCAAAATGACAAAGTGCCACATGATCATCACAGTGCGTTGCACTTCGGCAGTGCCTGCCGTTTCGTCACGCTCACAATTGTGCCACAAGCATGAACCCTGCTGAATGAAAATGCAACTGCATGCATGTTCGAAAGACTAAACCATCAATCCCTTTTTTTGCTACATTCTACAGCTCCGTTAAACCCAGATTGGAACATTATGGCAACAGGCGTCAGCACTGACGACATCAAAGTCACGTGGTCTTTGCTCAATGAGTCCCTGATTATAGGATATGTAGTTTCCTGTAATTCAACAGAAACACGGTTAATCAACGAATCACTTCAATTCGTTAACAACAAAACCACAAGTGCTTACTGTAATCACCTTGTGAAAAACACGCGTTACAAGGTGCAGGTTTTTGTTTACGTGAAACGTCTTGCTGATGGGCAAACAAATATATATCGAAGTGTCTCAGTCTATGCAAAAACGAAGCTTAAAATGGGTGAGTAATAATATAATGACACCAACCTGTAAGGCTAGTTATAGATATTGTTAGTGCGCATCCTATCGCGCAGCTAGACCCAGGCTCTGTCAAGCGATAATAATAAAAATGATGATGATGATGATATTGATGATGACAATGATAATAATAATTATAATTGATCAAGAATAAACTTTGGTGTGGTGTTCGAGAATAACGAAATTGCTTGTCAATGTGTAATTATTTTTATATCTACAGAGAAAATAAGATTAGCCAGTGGGGAAGCGCCCGCTGAAGGTAGAGTGGAACTCTACCACAATGGTCAATGGGGAACAGTCTGTGATGACAGATGGGATCTCAACGATGCTAATGTGGTCTGTCGTTCTCTGGGTCTTCCAAGAGCAGTGGCTGCACCACGTTACGCAGCCTTTGGTCAAGGAACAGGGCCAATCTGGATGGATGATGTGCGCTGCAGTGGAAGTGAATCATCTTTGTTCCAGTGTCGGCATGCAGGACTGGGATCACATAATTGTAATCACGGAGAAGATGCTAGTGTTGTATGCGGACTGCTACCTTGTAAGTAAATATAGATTACTTCATAGAAAGTGCGGCGTACGGGGTTATATTCACGAGTTGTTTGTGTAACACACTAACGAGCGATTCTTTGAGCGAGTGAGTGTTTTACCCAAACAACGAGTGAATATAACCCCGTACAAAGCACTTTCTATGATGTTTTCTCTTTATTATATATATGACTAGAATTCACATGCAAACACGTTTATTTTGAGTGAGTAAATTAAAAGGACAAATTTTGTCGAAACTTTCATAATTTTTAAGTTTATAAGTTAAGTAGATGCAATGTCAAATATACATAATGGAAAAACTCCGCACATCAGTTTATAAAAGGAAAATGGATAACGCTATCCACCAGGCACCCAGCACAGTCACACTCCATTATGTTGTAGTGTCGTATATACTAGCAATTAGCGTTTGGTGCAAAGGGTAGGAATGAAAATGGATATACAAATAGTCAATATGAATTTTTAAAAATGTACCTTGATTGTTTTTTCATTAGTCGCTGTCCGGCGAATCCAAGATGCAATAACGACGGCGGCGCTTAGTTGTCGTTTCTTCACGAAAAGTTGGACTTTGATTCATAGTATTAAATCTCTTCGCTAGATTTCTTCCAGGTTTTGCTGCACATTTTTTGTCTCGAGATATTCAGTCAATAAAGCCAGGTCTCTCCGCGTCTTGCTTAGTGTGTTTTTGTTTTCTTGGTTCTGAATAAACTCATCTACCGGCACATCTAGTGGCACAAAACGACTCGCCATTTTGTTCACATCAACAAAACTACAGAAAACTCAAATTTGCTTTGGCAGGAAGCCAGTCAAATGTCACAATTGCTCGTTTTATGACTGGTTGGTTTGGTCAATTCTATGTTTTGATTGGTTATTTTTTTACACTGTGAAAAGCTGTATGCGACGCTGATTGGTCGTATTGCATTTTTCACCAGTGAAATATAAATCATAGAGATTTTTATAATAGAGATTTATTGTATGGAATTCTAGTTATATATATAATAAATAAGTATATATTATGTTTATAACAATAATAATAATAATAATGATAATGATGATAACAATAATGATGATGATAATAATAATAATAATAATAGTAACAATTTTATAATAAACTTAATACTTCTATAGGGCATAATACATTACATATATGATCTAATGCGCTGAACATTAAGCTTTTGTATTAATTAGAATGAGTTAAATTAATGGAAAGAACGCATTTATAGTTAATCGTAATTTCCAACATGCGGAAGAAGATGTTACAAATAAAATGCCTTGATTTGTCGCCACAATCGCCTGACACAAAATTATAATCTCGCCAGCTTTGTGGTAGCTGCAAGGGCAGCAGCAATAGTAATAAATTTGGAAAACTCTCCATAGATGTCTTGCATTTCTATGATATAAAATCTCGCATTTCATACATTTATACATAAATTTCTTGTACTTTCGTCCTGTTACGCAAAAGTGGTCAAGATAAACATCACAGATCTGTCTGGAGTGATCACAAGCCCTGGATATCCTCAGTACATGCGGAGAGCAAACTACGAGTGGACATTCAAACCTCCATTACCAGGAGCAAGTGTTGCTCTCTACTTTGAAAAGATAGACTTAACGAGGAAAGACGGGTAAGGAATTAGAATGTTTGATAGTTCTTCAATGAGGCTGTACGACCACAAAAATCGCTCTAATGGAAATTCTAAAAAAGTACATTACTTTAATTCAACAGGAGCAGTAGAATTACCGTCAGCGATTCAAACTCCTCTTCCATTATGACAGCTGGAAATACGATTAGAGATCAGGTTTCTATCTGGATAGTAGAGACCCCTGGAACTGTACGATACTTCTCACATTTCACAACAAAGCGTGGATTAGCCAATAGAAAACAAGGCTTTCATTTGCGATACATTGTATATGACGCCAAACATGAAGGTAAGGTTATTGCATTAAAAAAAGTCAATAAACTTTGAGGGCTACAAATTTATACAAAAGTGATCAGATCACGTGCATCATTGGTGTAAGATTTCCTTGTGCATACAAGTGACAGATCATTTCCAATAAAAAGTATGTGGCCTCACATTGAAACCTTTGTGCGTGACTCTCGAAAGTGTGCAATGGACTTCTTCGACGATACGGCGGCCATCTTGCCAAGGGGCAAAGCAAAACAAAGATGACGAAAAATATGTAGAGTTTCGTGTGTTTGTCGTTCTTTTATGGTAAAGGTGATCAATTTGCCGGCTTAATTCAACTCTTGTTGTACTTTCTCGTGGTTAGCTGTTAATATCAATCGATGTCATTACTGTAACAAAGCTTTAATTTCCACCTGGACGCCCCATAATGCCTTGTGATCCAAGATGGCCGCCGTATCGTCGAAGTAGTCCATTATAATATTTGTGTCACGCAGCCTAATGTTCCTGTAACGCATTATCATGTTTTCTAGTTCCCTGTCAGTCAAACTGGAATGTTATCGTGACAGCAGGGATTGGACAAATCAACGTATCCTGGACACCATTAACAGGCGTCCACACTTACTTGGTTCTGTATAACTCCACAACAAGTATCGGAAAGGATTTTAATATTGTAATCAACTCGAGCTCCATTACCCTTGACTATCTGAAACCCAAGGTTGTTTACTCGGTACAAGTTATTGGCTTTGACTCTGTAACCTTCAAACCTAAAGCTTACAGCTGCCCAAGATCAGCAGAGATACAGAAAGGTATGGACACATTGGGTCCATATTAAGGACAAGTCTTCTGATTTATGCAGATATTATTAATTTGGGATGAAGATATTTTACGAATTAAACCTGGCATTATAGTGTCACCCTGTTTGAGGAGTAGCTGATGAGCCTGTATAGAAACATTTGGGGTTTTTAATTTTGTGTGCATTAACTAATTTCAAAGTTTAATTTCTTATGCAGTTTCTTTATATTAACAGCGAACGTTCGATTGGTTGACGGGAAGGCACCAGGCGAAGGTCGGTTAGAAATTTACCATAATGGCCGATGGGGAACAGTCTGTGATGACTTTTGGGATCTCAACGATGCAAATGTGGTCTGTCGTTCACTGGGTCTTCCAAGAGCAGTGGCTGCACCACATTACGCAGCCTTTGGTCAAGGAACAGGACCAATCTGGATGGATAATGTGCGCTGCAGTGGAAGTGAATCGTCTTTGTTCCAGTGTCGGCATGCAGGACTGGGATCACATAATTGTAGACACAGAGAAGATGCTAGTGTTGCATGCGGCCTTCCCTCGAGTAAGTCCTTCGCGATCATCCGATTCTGTAAACTTCCTGATATATGTGTCTCTCTTTCTCTCTTTACTCTTTGAAATAAAAGTGAATTCATCAATCTCACCCCATCTCTCTCCCCCCCTCACTATCTCTCTTTTACTGGAGTGTCGGCTTACAATATGATAACCAGGAAATGGTACGCCATCTGACACGTAGCCCGTTCGGCCAAGAGTTCTATACCAGCATAATGCATTCAGTACGACAGGGCAGAAAAACGATAAGCCCGCTACTTTCACGATTTTTTTATTTAAACGTTTCATTTGTGTCACTGCTGCTCGAAACTTGTGACGAAATTTTGTTGAATTAGGGTAAATCTACTTATTAGTATTCACGAAAATGTCAGTTTTTCTGCTGATCAAAATATCACCTCTCCCAAAGTACACGGCTTTATATATCTCAAATATGCATTCAATAAATTTTGGTCGCATTTGATATTTTGCTATTTGGCTCCAAAAGAACGTGTCTACAAACAAATTTAGCTTAAACACGTAAAGCTGTCCATATGGCGAAAGGCCAAAAACCGTTTTTCTGCCCTGTCATTCAGTACCCATTACTGATCTTTGCCAGGTCATCTTCCTAACAATAATCTGAGCCATATCTCTATCACCTTTTTTTTTATCTTGATAGTGGTAAAGCTCAACATCACAAACCTAACTGGAGTGATCACAAGTCCTGGTTTCCCGGGCACCATGCATCGAGCTAACCTTGAATGGACCTTCAGACCGCAGCTACCAAATGCTCGAGTTGTTCTCTATTTTCAAGAAATCGATCTAAGGAGGGGAAATCTTATAAGGTAATGCAGTTCATGAGACATTTCCCACTATGATTCTTGACTTTTGATTATTCGTACAAACGAAAATAAGTATGATTTTTTGCCAGAATATCCAGAACGATTTCAAGGGGGGTTACTGTTGCTGTCTGTAGTTGCCTGGAAATGCGTCACATAGCTTACCTTAACTTTGTTCCTATTACTTCTTAAGTCCAAAGGGGATGACTAGTCATCAGATACACCTCTTCTGCTCTGATATAATGTTTTCCCATTTCAAACCACGTGTTATTCCCTAGAGTATCATTTCTTTGTTTAAGGTTTGCGCTCGGTTGCGAATGAGAAGACACATGAATATGGATACAGCTCAAACAAAAAATCTTATTCACAAGGGAATGACACGTGGTCTGAAATGGGAAAACATTGCCCCAGGCCGAAGAGGTCTATTCACCCACAACTGGATCCACCCTTGCTCTCTGGAAAGCACTTTTTAAGAGAGTCTTCTTGGCTATCATCAGCATCTACAATCTTCATCATCATTATCTTAAATATCTTATCATATAATTATCATGATCTTTCTCGCCTTTTAGGGGGAAAAGCGAAATGACAGTTTTAGACTCAAAAAACAACACAGTCTTTCATACCATGAATGCGCAAATAACGAGTAATGCAGGGTGGATGATGGATCCTCTGGGAAAATTTCGCTACGAAAGATCGGTTTCGACAAATCCATTAAGAAGAAGAAGACAAGGCTTTCGCATGCAATACTTTGTTATCAGCGGTCTAGATGACACAGGTATAAAAGTGGTATTTAAATAAATAAAATATAAAATATTACCACACGGTGTTTACATTCCCAAGAGAATAGAAACCTTTGTTTAACATGCGTAACCTTCCTGAAGCGCTTGAACGCGAGACTACGCGGCGGAATCCATTGTTCCGGTCAACATGACAGCCGCGTGATAAAGGTACATCTTTGCACAGTTCTAAACTCTTATTTCTTTTTCTTTTTTTCTTGGGCTGTGATGGTTGCGAAATTTTCTGTAATTTAATGGATACCTAGCTAATGGTAAAAAATGAGTGTAAAATCAAAAGATGATAGAAAGATACAAGAAAGTTAACATCGCATTCGGAATATTTTGGGCCGGGAAAGCAGTATTGTTATGGTGATAGTCACAATGCTTGATTGACGGTAGTGTCTTGAATTACAGATTCTTGTCAGAACTGGAACATCAGCATCCGCGTTGGATCGGGTAATATCAGTTTATCATGGAAGATGCCATCCCTTATCTCCCAAAGACAAAGCAACACCTTTGGTTACTTAGTAGTATATAGTTCTGCAAAGAGCAGAATTAATAGTAATGTTACAGTCTTGAATAGTTCAGCTTTGTTGTCTTCCTCGATCAACTTCCTTGCTCCAAACACGACATATTCTATACAGGTTGTTGCATTTGATAAAAGGAATGTTGGCAATATCAGTATGCACACCTGTCCAAGATTGCTGAAAACGAAAAATGGTAAGCGATTTGTGAATGAAAATCACCCATCACCACAACCACCACGAAAACCACCACGAAAACCACCACGAAAAACCACCACGAAAAACCACCACCAACAATGAACAACAAAAACAATTTTACCTTACTACCACTACCTATCGCTTGGTTTAGCCAGCATACAAACCCCTACTCTTCTACAAAAGTTGTAGTTTTTAATAGAAAATACTTTGAAATCAATTACTTACCGATAGTCAGTTTGAATTTAAATGCTTATTTCCTCGTTTAGTTATCTGGCGTCTCTCTGGAGGAAGCGAGCCAAACGAAGGAAACATTGAAGTTAACTATAATGGTGTCTGGGGTATTGTATGTTCATCATACTGGGACATAAATGACGCTAAAGTTGCTTGTCGTTCAATGGGTTTGCCACCAGCGACTTATGCATTGTGGAATACGATTGGCCAGTTTGGAAGTAGGAACCAAAAGTCATGGTTGACAGGATTATACTGTACAGGGAATGAAAGCAGCCTGACAGACTGTCCACATCGAGGATGGGGCAACACACCCAAATGGTGCAAATTGTTTTCGTACGTTGCTGGTGTCGTCTGTGGGTATCCGTCAGGTAGGCGAATAATTCAGTTTTTAGCCGAAAGGACCTAATATTTTCCCATTTCTACTACTCGAGACTCAAATTAGTTTTTGACGGCGACAATATTCGCACCTTCAAGCTTGTTTGTCCTAAATGTCGCCAAGTAATTGTTATGCGTTTTTGTAGTTGCTAATATATTATTTTCTATAATTTTTTATTAGCTTCGCCTTGAGTTTTGCATATATTGGGTTTTTTCTTTGGGTTGGTCTAGGATTTAGTTTTTTGATTTTTAATTTTGGGGTTAGATTAGGGTGTTAATACCTTGTATACTAAGGTAAATCTTTAAATAAATAAATAAATAAATTTCAGGCCATGTGCCATTTTCTAGAGTATTATTTCTTTGTTTAATGGTTGCGCATTAGAAGGCACATGAATATGGATACAACTTATGACTAAGAATTTTATTCTCAAGAGAATGAAACGCGATCTGGAAAGAGAACGTTATGCCTAGATGGATTAGGTCTATTTTAGTTACATCCTTAGCTTTGCATGCTTAGATATATAGAATAATCAAGGGAAGAAGAGTTCGATAATCCAGTTATTTACATAACATTAAACAAGCATGCTAGCTTATTTTGATTTGCAAAAAGTCGAGAACCTTTTCGCATTATGTGAAGAATCACTTCCCTCCTAAAACCAAGGCTATTGAATTAGACAAAATGGTGATCAAACTAAACATGAGGTGTGCCTAAGAAATGCCAGAAAGTAGGGACGGTTCAATTAGATTTAAAAAAAGGCGCCAAGACTCTTAGAACACCTTAAAAAACAATTGTATTGTTTGTTTCAAATTGAATGTTGCTTGATATCTGGCAGAACACCCTTATATTCGTCTCACTATTTTGACATTATGCCATTTATATCAATAGTAAAAAAAATGAATGTAACCAGTCTTTTTGGGATGATTTCAAGCCCTGGGTATCCAAGATACATGCGACAGGCACACTACCAGTGGACGTTTTATCCTTCTGTACCAAATGCACAAATTGCTGTTTATTTCGAAGATATCTATCTTATTCGCAATGACCATGGGTAAGCACTAGAAAATCATGTTATTTATTTTTTTGTCAAGTCTTAAAAAAAAATCATGCTGAATATTGATAGATTAGAAAGACAAATGTAATATATAAAGACACATTTAAGTAGTCACTGACGGATCAAGAAGTTTAGAAATATCGAATCTACACTCGAACTTAATAGGCTGGCAAGTTGGCTGGCAAGTTGGAGAGCTTGCTTGCTTAGTGACTTAAAAACGGTTGAACAGTCAGACATACAGACAGACACTGAAGGACCCAAGGAACCTTTCCAGTAACATCTATAAAAAGGTCCACCCAAACCTTTCTTATTTTTGCACATTTATTTAACAGCTTGAGTAACCTGACAGTTACTGATGCCAAAAAACAGCAGCTGTTGTTCGTTAAAAACAGACGAAAGGCTTCTTTCAGTTACCTCTCCGAGAAGAATCCTTTACGAGTTACCTACTATTCTGCATTTACGAGTAAAAACCGTAAAAGAGGTTTTAAAATGTGGTATTTTGTGCTTAACGAATCATCAAGTCAAGGTAGGAAATAAAATTTAAGTTACTTGTCTTTTCAATGATACGCCTTATATCCTCTTTCATGTCCAATTTTGTTTCCCCGCATAGTTTAGTAATAATGAATGACAAAAACACGTCGAATAATCCCCTTTACAGTTCTCTGCGCCATCTTGAAAGGTAGTCGTGCCTTTGCATCGAAGCGATACGAACGGCGAGCTTGCAATGATAGAGACATCTGATAGTGAATCTGATTTGTCTAAGGTGTTAACATTGCAAGTTCACTGTTCGTCTAGCTTCGATGCTAACTTTCAAGATGGCGCAGGGAACCGTGGAAGGGACTTTTTGACTTTCGAAAAGATTGCCAAGGAAGCATTATGCAAAACGTGCTAGCCTAACTTTGCAAAGTGAACATGGTGAAATCGTGCCCTTAATTTTCCATCCACACAGTTTCACATCTGCAATTGATTTTTAATAACCGCCTCATTCTTCCTTTCTACATTCGATTTTTGTATTTACCATCCATTTCTAGTTCCACTCGCCAGTAACTGGAAGATCAAAGCTAGAACCAAGAGTCCCTATTCCATTACAGCCACTTGGTCGCCATTCACTGCTCAAGGGTACCTTGTTCTAGGGTACTTGATGTCGTGTAATACAACAGAACATCACTATATCAAGTTGAATGTGTCTTATGCTGTTGCCACTAATAACTCAACGTCTGCTTCATGTAACCAGCTCATAGGGCACACGTATTACCAAGTACAGGTGTTTGTGTCTCTTGTTAAAGTTAGTGACAAGAGTCAGATGATGGTTTACAGAAGTTCCGAAACAGTGAATGTGAAAACCAAAGAAGGAGGTAAGTATTTGTTATGTTAAAGAATATGTGTTGGTCCAACAGTAACAATCAGACACAAAACGACATCTTGGTAGAATAAAATAAATAGGGGATGTCCAATTGCAAACACGATGTGGGTTGTTGCATCATTTATTCTTTATCTCGCATCAATCAAGTCTCTTATAATGTTATCATCTCAACAAGGATTTCAGTTCTATGTTTTTAAACAACACAATATTTTTGTTTTAGTGCCAGTTACATCGCCTTCGAACTTAACAGCCACTCTTGTGGGTGTTCGTGACGTTCTCATCCAGTGGAATCCAATATTACCACATCACGCTCACGGCGTTCTTCTTGGATACAGAGTGTTTTACCAGGACTATTATGTAAAATTCAGAACAGTTCTTATCACCAACAACACCCAAATAACGATCGAGAATCTCCTTCCTGCCATGAGATATTATCTGCAGGTCTCTGGGTTTACCGCCAAGGGATCGGGTCGATCGTCATATGTACACTTCGTTACAAGTGAGTGACGCAGCCAGTCTAGCTTAGCTATAGATCCCTTGCACTGAGTCCCGAGAGCAATTGTTATGTCCTCCAAACTGAGCTGCATTCCGACGTGCTGCAACTGGTCTATAGAGGCCTTACAGGATGCAGCAACAACTGAATCTGGTCTAACCTTATTTGAACGACAAAGAATTCAGTATCCCAGGGGAGAACGACTCTATTGTTATGCCTACTGTCATGGCTGCCATCATGTGATGATGCAAAGCCTCTATTCAAATTTTTTTAGATATGAATCAAATAGGATTTTAATTCAAATCATTTTTCCGCCGTTTTGATTGGCCGAGATAACTGCAAATAATTGCCTACAAAAAATAATATGCTCATGCACATTACGGCGTAAAGCCGTTTTGCTGTAAATAATAGTCTGCTCATGCGCAATAGCGTTACAAAGCCGCTGTGCTGTATATGATAGTTTGCTCATGCGCATTACGGTGTAAAGCCGTTTTGCTATAAGGAATTCTCTGCTCGTGCGCAGTAACGTTGCAAAGCCGCTGTGCTAGATCTAATAGTCTGCTCATGCGCATTACGGGGCAAAGCCGTTTTGCTGTAAATAATACTCTGCTCATTGCGTAAAGCATTGTACCTGAATCTCAATATATTTTTCCTTCTTCTACGAACAATTATGACATGCATTTTTTGTGAAAAATTTAAGGATGTGGCGAGGATATTGAACTTCAGTCGTATGGTAAGATATCAAATCCTGATGCGGGAATTACACGAAGGTGGAACGTTGACTGCACGTGGGCATTTAAACCACCATCAAGGACTGCACTAATTCTGATGATATTTGATAAGTTAAAAATACCTTCATCTCAATCTTGCAGGTAAGCGTGGCGAGAAGTATTGATCAGTTTGTCTCTCGGTTCATGAGTACGCGTGCGGGTGAGGCTGCTATAAAATGAATAAGATTTTTTTCTCTGTAATGTGCACAGGTTCCTTTGATGATTAAAGACTTTCATTATTGATGCACCCACTTTTTGGGCATGCGTCCGAGACGCCAATTAATTTGAAGTAATTGAAACCGTTGGAAAAATGTAAACATTTTCTTATAGGGATTACTCCATTTCCTTCATCAACGGCCGAGGACATTTGGTCAACAAGTTTTGCAGCAGCAATTCTTTGTTCAGCTTTGTGTCATATGGCTCAGCTAAAGTGCAGTATTCGTCTATCTACCGGCGCCGATTTTGGTGGAAAAAAGCAGTGATCAGAGGGAGATACTATGTTCTAAGCCAAGGCATTGATAAATGTGAGTTGAAGTTAATATCTTACACGGTGGAAATTTAGTTCCTCCATGCGGAACAACCTTTTTGCGTTTTTTTCTTTTTTTTTTTCTTTTTTTTTTTCTTTTTCCCTTTCTTTTTTTTTTTTCTTTTTCTTTTGTCTTTTATCACTTTGTTTTGCAAATAAAGTTGTTATAAACAACACCCGCGTGAAATAGACATTAGACTACATTGGTAGGCCTAAATTATTGGTGGATGGTTAACCTAGTAGAGGACTTCGTGCATGTCCTATAGACCCCTTGCATGTTACGTCAGTCTAAGCAGCTCGATCTTGGGACAAAACAAAAGAATTCTAATCTCCTGAGAATTGGAACCTATTGTTTTGACCCCCAGATTGAGCTGCATTCCAAATTGGGTTGTTCCGCCATGTATACACGTTTTTGTGTCCTAAAATGAAAATAAAAAGATAGAAACAAACTAATTCCATTGCTTTCTTTTGTGTCTATTTGACAATTAAAAGTTGACTGACATTGGTTAAGTGGTTAAGTGCCGTCAATCTACATTTCCAGATACGAAGTCGTTGTCAGCTTAAACCATTCTAAGCTAATTATAATAAAGCTATCGTACCTGCAGATAATCAATAGTATTACTCCTATATTTCTTTTGTCATCTTTAGCTCTTGTTGACCAAACATGGAACACCCGAGTTCAGAGCAACCATTCTACCACCATTACTATCCAGTGGCCTAGATTCGTAGCAAGTGATCCAAAATTGAATGTTGCTCAGTACATTGCTCTTTGCACATCCAAAATGGATCCCAAGAACATATCATCGGTTATAACAGATGCTAAAGGTACTTCAGTTACGGTGGAAAACATGATGCCAGATTCCTACTATATCGTCCAAGTGCTAGCCTTTCTTAGTCACTCTTTCAACTCTAACAAGGCAAATGAAAGTATTAGAGCAAGTCGAGAAGTCGTGGTGAAAACCAAAGCGCAAGGTATGGTAAATGTTTCTCCTAGTTTACTGCGCATGCGTCAAACGGCTTGTTGTAATATGGTGGTGAGATGACCTCTCACAACTTTCAACTTAAGATCGCCAGGCTTGTCAGGGTGTAGTCATGACATTTTGGCTAATATGCTAATAATTATGCTAATAATTCATAATGGCTATTAATTATTAATTATTTTCTTCTATCCAATCACAGCGCCTTGGCGACTTGATGAAGGAAAGCTACCAAACGAGGGAACTGTAGAAGTGTTCTATAATGGAACATGGGGTGCCATCTGTACATCAGACTGGGACATAAAAGATGCCAATGTTGCTTGTCGCTCAATGGGTTTGCCACCAGCAACCTATGTTTTAAGGAATAGATTCTTGTTTGGCATCAAGCATCTAAAGTCGTGGTTGACAAGACTACAGTGTAATGGAAATGAAAGTAGTCTTTCAGATTGTCCACATGCAGGATGGGGGAACACACCAAGGCATTGTCAATCGTCATACTTCCAAGCAAGCGTAGTATGTGGATATCCACAAGGTATGGTATGCCTAACTTATCAGCAGCCTCGATGATGCGTTGTTGCTTCACTACTCTTGGGATGCAACTGGCACAACTTGCAATGATACGGACATGTGAATAATTGTTCAAGGCGCTGAAAAAAGATCTCTTTCATTGCAAGCTCGCCGCTCGTCTCACTTCGATGCAAAGGCACGGTTACCTCTCAAGATGGTACGGGGACTGTGAGCGGGACTATTGCTCGTGTAAAGTAATTTATTTTTTGTCATATATCCTTCAATTTCCACATGGGTTTTGCAGCACTACCTATGTTCTCATTATAGAGGCTTTGCACCATCACAGGATGGCAGTCATGATAGGAGGCAAGACAATAGTCTTGCTGCCTCCTTTCTTGGCTGCCATAACGTGGCTCGTAATTAACCTATTACGCATGTTCTTATACGATTTCCGAGCCCATCCCTCACGGCTTACCGCCTCATCTATAAAGAAGTATATATATTCTCAAATTTCCATTACAAATTAACAATCATTTCTAAACGATGCAACTTTTGTATTTCCAGTGAAAAAACTCATTGTCACCGATCTGTCAGGAGTGATCACAAGTCCTGGGTACCCGAAATACATGCAACAGGCTCACTTCAAGTGGACCTTCAGGCCTTTTGTTCGTGAAGCTCAACTTGCCATGTTCTTTGAAGACATCAATTTGTTCCGCTTGACTGGAGGGTATTTATTGAAAGCCTTTAGTAAATAGATCGACCTTTTCGAATTCTTGAAAATTCGCTGTGTTCTTTGATCACAGACTTATTTCAGTACTCAGAATTAGCTTCATTTTTGTGTCAAAATATTCTCAATACTAAATGGGCTCAAACACACTTTTAAATTACACGGAGCCAGACTTGTGCCTTTTGCATTTCCATACTTGAGTTCGCAGTGTATTAAGGGAAGGCAGGAAGGAAAACAAAAGCGAGCCACTTTTTCTCCTTCCTTTCCAAAAGACTTCGCGCGCATTAATCGCCTTCCCATATTCCATTGCGAACAATAGAAGGAAAAATACGTTACGACAAGGTACTACTTATGGAACAATTTCCTGATGTAACCCAGCGTAACCCACGAAGAATTCGAAACTGGATTACTGAGAATTACCTTTACCAGGCTTTCTTAAATGATATAATAAACATTGCTGTTAGTATGTGTTTCTAATCTAACCTTTTTTTTTGGAAATGTAATTGATAGGGTAAGTAACATCACAGTAAGGGATACCAAAGGACAGCAGCTTTTGTTCATCCAAAACCAAAGGCACCCTGCGATCAGTTTTCTTTCCAAGGAAATCCCTTTACAAGTTTCCTACTTTTCGTCGTACACAAGTGCCATACGTTCGAGAGGGTTTCGTATGTTTTATATTGTGGTCAACAAGGACTTGACAAAAGGTAAGAGAATTCCAAACCGGTGATAGAAAACACACTGAAACATAATGCGGTTGATTTTGTGGTTGATTTTCTGCAAGTAGCTTTAAGAGACGTTTGATTTTTTTCAGCTTTGTTATCATCATATCAAAATTCTCTAATGCACGTTACTCAACTATAGTAGTCCCTGTACTGTTACTGACAAAGCAATTTTCACATTTCATTTTCACACCTTTCTCATTCGTAGTTCCACTTGCCAGTAACTGGAACATGACAGCAAAGAGCAAGAATCCCTATTCCATTACAGCCTCTTGGTCGCCATTCTCTGCTCAAGGGTTCCTAGTTGTAGGGTATTTGATGTCGTGTAATACAACAGAACATCAGCATATCAAGTTGAATGTGTCTTATGCTGTTGCCACTAACACCTCAACGTCTGCTTCATGTAACCAGCTCATAGGGCACACGTATTACCAAGTACAGGTGTTTGTGTCTCTTGTTAAAGTTAGTGACAGGAGTCAGATGATGGTTTACAGAAGTGCCGAAACGGTGAATGTGAAAACCAGTGAAGGAGGTAAGTTGGATAACAGATATTAGAGTTCTCTATTGCCTTCAAACTATTGTTTCAAATCAGTCGAGGCATTTGGGTCAAGTCGATAAATGTATAGAAACCGACCCAAATGCAGCAAGTGTTTGAAGGCAATAGAGAGTATCTCTAATATCTCCTATTGCTTTACATGCGCGCTAAAGGCGAATAGGTAACTCGCCCGAGTGTGGGGAGTTCTCTGTGACACTAATCCCTTATTTCATTATGTCGCCTTGACGCGACTTGTGTAAGTGGAACTCTCTCACGTACTGGTCACACCATTCTGTAGATAAGTACAGTTGCTTTTCGTGATAGCTTCTTAATATACGTTTTAACATATTTTGCTGTAGTTCCAGTTTACCCGCCTAGAAATTTAACAGTAACACTTGAAGGTCTTCGTGAAGTTCTCGTCAAATGGGATCCATTATTGCCACACCACGCACACGGCGTTCTTCTTGGATACAAAGTGCTTTACCAGGATTATGCGCGTGGTACCATCAAAACAATTACCACCAACGACACCCGAGTAGCGATAGAAAATCTCCTTCCTGCAATGAAATATTACCTGCAAGTGTCTGGGTTCACTGCCAAGGGATCGGGTCGATCATCGTTTGCATACTTCACTACAAGTAGGTGACAAAAGCGTTCTTATTAAAGATATTATAGTACACTCAACAAAATTACTCGACTCTGATTGGTCGAGGGGAGTACAATTATAGCGTTAATTGTACTCCGTAGGAGTACCGAATTAAGTCGCTATGGCAACACGGCCAAAACAATGTCAAAACAATTATTTTCTATCATTTTGCACTTTAAAAACATATGAATAAAATTTTAAATTGTACTCGAGATCGTGCGATTTCCTATACTAATAGTTGAAGGCATTCGTTTTGTCTTACTAATCTTACACACGTTTCGATCCTTCAATACGGATTTTCTTTACTGTACCGTTGGTATTGATATTTTACTATGCTATATTGCGCAAAACCTAGGTGAGTTCTTTTAGTTCTGTGGCCTGAATGAATAAAAAATTGCAGCATAAGGCAAAGTTCGGACATTCAAGATCTCCAGCTAAGCGGTGAACGCGGGGCGCAAATTATGACCAAAATGACCGAGCATTTTTGGAGCTTGAAAGAACGAAGCAAAGATGGCATGCGCGCAGTAAAAAACTTGTTTTTATTTTCATATTTCAGCTTCTCGTACACACGTTTATTATATCTCAGTCAAAAGAGAACAGAAAAGTACGCAAAAATTGGGTTACAGTAGCCTGGGAATGAGGGCCGGTGGCAAAACAGCTGAACAAGCTGTGATTGGCCGAAACAAAATGACTTTTTCATCCTATGACAAACTTGCTTTTAAATGTGTTAATTTTCTTATTCCTTTCTTTCCATTCTCATTCTAGAATGTGGCAAGACGATAGCCAATGAACTAGAAGGGACAATAACATATTCAACTAGCAGATTTCCACGCTGGTGGGATGTTGATTGTCTATGGGTATTTAAACCACTATCAAAAACTGCGTTAATACTGGTGGTATTCGATCAGATAGACATGCCTACATCGGCATTGTGTAGGTACGTATTATGCAGTCAATCTTTTCTATAACAACTGCAGCATCACTTAGTGTAATAGCCAAAGTTACCAAACGAAAACCAAACCTTTATTGGAACCCAGAAAATCCTCCGGGCTGACTTAGTTATAAGTCAAGACACAGCTAAGTAGTTAACATACAGATCGAATTGGAATTATATTTATGTTTATATAAATTTACAGTTTACGTTATATCAGGATTCCATTTAAACTAGCCTTGCTAAACTTGGTGTTCCTGTATAAATATTGACTTACATGAAAATAAAGAAATTGAGCCTGTTGGGTTTTGTGGAGGGAGAAAAACTGGAAAACCCAAAACTCGAATCAAACAAAAGACCTAACAACTTCGCTGCTCACATGATGCCGAGAAACTAGCGTCACTCGCTGGAATCGCTATTTTTACAATAACTTACAAACTTTCTTGCGTGCTCATTGGTTATTTTTTATCATCAGTAAGAGGACAGACAGATAAAGCTAACGTCAACGAGCGCGCGCTCTTTCCGTTAGTTGTTTTGATCAGTGAAAATGAGAAGTTTTTATCGTTTTTGTTATCGTAAAAGACAAATTGACATCAATTTTTTATGTGTCTGTCCTCTAATTGACGATAAATGTTGTCATTACATTATCAAAGTAGTATGCGGACACTATTGATGTGCACTGTTATTCTCACGACAAGGAAACTTTTGAAATGCCAGAGCTATTGAACCCTAACCAGGCGCCTTCATTCTCTGACTATACTCAGAAGTAGTGTCGCTTTTTTAAAAAAAACCCACTACATTACTAAAAGTTATACTATCGTTAAATCTATAGTTATTCCTCCATTACGCTAATCAATGGCAGAGATGATTTGGTCAAACGTTTTTGTGGCAGCAGACGATGGTTCAGTTTTGTATCATACGGATCAGCTAAAGTCCAATATAAATCACATTGGCGTTCATTCTGGTTGAAGAAAACGGAGCTGAATGCGAGATATTATATTTTTAACAAGAATGTTGATGAGTGTAAGAAAAATACAGATAACATGAGCGCCCTTTTTTTTGTCCTCTACTTACTTTTTCGCTTTTACGCTTCTTTTCTTCGTTTTTGCTCTTTTGTTTTCTCGTTAAAGTTTGGTTTAGACCCTATTCACACATACACGTTTTCATTTGTGTGGACCTGTAGACGGACAGGAATCGTTTACAAAAGTATGCGTTAACGAATAAAAATGTATACGTGTGGCCGGGGTCTTAATCGCATTGCTTTGCTTTGCTTTGCTTTGCTTTGCTTTGCTTTGCTTTGCTTTGCTTTGCTTTGCTTTGCTTTGCTTTGCTTTGCTTTGCTTTGCTTTGCTTTGCTTTGCTTTGCTTTGCTTTGCTTTGCTTTGCTTTGCTTTGCTTTGCTTTGCTTTTCATGATTATTTTTAATGAAATCTTTGCAGCTTTGATTGATGATACCTGGAATATCATAGCTACGAGTTCGAACTCCGACGCCATTACAGTGAATTGGAATAAATATCAACCACATGACGAAAGTGCGTCGAATGGTACAAAGTACATTGTTCTCTGTTCCGCACAAGATGATCCCAGTAACATAACATCATGGACTACAAATGACAACAAGACAAGAATCGAGATACGAAACTTGACGACCAACACTGATTATATCATACAAGTACTGGCAATAATCACAAGTATCCCAAAAGTGTCTTATAGGAATGAAACTCTTCGGGCAAGTCAAACAGTTGTCGTTAGAACTTCCAGGAATGGTAAGTATAGAAGAGATTTCAATTAGCTTGAAATTTGGAAAGTCGAAGCTGTAGTGCACAATACGATATTTCTGTAGTACCTTTCTGATATTTCCGAAAATTAATGGGATTTTTTAAATAAAATTGCGAGAAAAACAAAAATAATGTATCGCAAAAATAATGTAAGCGCTAGCTACATATCGACAAGCATTGAATCTGTTTCTTTTGTTTTGTAAAGGATCTACACCTTCAGCTCCATTGCCACGTGACCTTAGAAATTCTGTCAATGTTTCTATTGGAGGACTTAATATCTCAGAGGCATGTATCAGTGATAACTATCAGTCATGATTCGTTCATCAAATTTATGCATAACCAATTTGGGAAGCACGGGTGGAGTAGCGGTGAGAGCGCTCTCCTTTCACCAATGCGAATCGGGTTCGAGTCCCGCTGAGCGCGGTGTCGTATGTGAGTAGAGTTGTTTGTTGGTTCTCTCCTGTGTTTCGAGGGTTTTCCGGGTTCTCTCCGGCTTTCCTCCCTCCGCAAAAATCAACTCCTAAATTCCAATTGGAATTACAGTGGATGAATAGCTACTCTGTAGAAATGCCACTGTTAAATCCCATTTATTTTAGTTATTCATTTATTTATTTATTCATTTTTTATTTTTTATTTTCTAAAATAGACTCTTTAGGCTTGAGGGTAATGTTTCCCCATTTCAGCCCACGAGTCATCCCCTAGAGTATCACTTCTTTGTTCAGCGATTGGTCACGAGAAGACATGAAAATGGATACAAGTCAAACAAAGAATCGTATTCTCAAGAGAATGACACGTGGTCTGAAATGAGAAAACATTATCATTAACATCCCTAGAGTACAATTTCTTTATTTAACGGTTGCGCATGAGAAGACAGTTACATGAATATAGATACAACTCAAACAAAGAATCTTATTCTCAGGAGATAGATCTAATCAACTGTTTTCCCATTTCAGACCACGTGTTATTCCCTACAGCATCATTTTTTTTTTTGTTTGTCGGTCGCGCGTGAGAAGACACTTGAATATGTATACAACTCAAACAAAGAATCTTATTCTCAAGGGAATGACACGTGGTCTGAAATGAGCAAAACATTACGCCCAAGTGGATTTGGTCCATCTTAAAGAGTATTTCCCTACTGATTCATTGCAGTGGGACCAGTTCATTGACTTCAGGTTCAGGAATGCTATCGCAGGTGTGGTGACAGAATACTGTTCATCCAAGGATGGTCAGAGATGTTCATCCTTGGTTCTTAGCAGGCGAAGGTAATTTTCAATTTCCATAATGATGTGATCTTGATTCAGTTACAAAGATGGTGATAATGCTAGTGGGTACGCTGGCGAGGATGACAATGGTGGTAGCGTTAAGTTTGATGATAATGGTGCTGGTTATATCATAAAAGAATGATGGATGGTGATGATAGTGGTGGTAATTGCGTTCATGTGGTGTTTATAGCGGTGGTGGTGGTGTTGGGGGTGGCTCTATTATAAGAATGATGAGGACGGTGGTAACGGTGGTGCCGGTTATAAGTATGATGACCATACTAGTGGTAATGGCAATTTTGCATGATGATATCAATGAAAGTTTGGTACTTTATACGAGAGTTTTCTCTTTCACTGAAAACTATTCAAGGCGCTCCAATGGCATCCGCCTCATCTTCACAACACAAGAAGTTCATCTTCTGCCAGATTACCCAATGCAGTTGTCTTCCTCGTCCATCCTTGATCACGTCATTGCTGCCGTAGCTTTCTACGTTACGTTCCCACCAGATGTCGCCGTTGAAGTTAACTCAGTCAATGGAGATATTCTTGTTGATATCATCAATGGATCACTCGCTCGTATCGGCAAAGCCATCAACAAGACAATACTCTCTGTGTCCATGTACTCGGGAAAAGACCTTTCTAATACTACAGTACCACCAGGGTTACCAAAGAAAGGACAGTCTAGTTCCTATAACAAGTCTGCTATTATTGGTGGAACTATTTCTACGGTGATTTTAGTCATTATTGCCGTGGTCATTGGCCTACTTATCTACAGGTACGGTCCCGCCGCAAATGCCGCTTTTATTTACATGGCTTTAAATCCGTAGTGCTAAATTTCAACACCTGCAAATCATATCGAGACCATAAAACAATTAAAGTGCAAATGAACCCTTCGACAATACTTTCAGTACTGGTTCTGCATAAAGTAAATAGTTGAATGGTAAAATATTTCTTGATTTGAGTGATGCGTCTCTAAGTTATGAAGGTTTATACTTCCAATATGCTAATGAGTGTGACGTCAGGTAAGGTATTTGAGTGTTTTTGTTGTAACTAGTAATACTAAATGCTGGCCATTTTGAAAATACAAATTCAAAATTGCTTTCATGTAAAACATGAGTAAAATAATGATGCTTTTTAAATACTGTTTCTATGAACCAGTTCAATTTTGTATATTTAATTAAGCCTTAATAGACGTCACACTTATTAGCATATTGGAAGTATAAACCTTTATAACTTAGAGACGCATCACTCAAATCAAGAAATATTTTACCATTCAACTATTCACTTCGTGTAGAATCAGTACTGAAAGTATTGTCGAAGGGTTCATTTGCACTTTAACATCTAATCAAGCTGCATGGCTAATTTACAGATCTAATTGAGATTTCGCGTGTTACAGTACAACTACTGTAACCTACTGGTAGTGGAGCCAATCAGAAACCCGCACTGCACAAGAATTGTAATTTGACCCTGGTGTTCCGTGTAAACAGCTAGATAGCGATCCTCGTTTTCTCGTGGGAATAAAAAGATGTGTTGAAAGGCTATTGTTTTCTTCTGCTTTCTGATTGGCTCCACTACTCAAAGTCGGAATGTATTGTTTAAAGTGGCCCTGATTATAGTAGTTGCACTGTAATAGGCTTTTCGCATTGTACACCATACTTTTGTATTGACAGGGCTGTTTGTATTTCATTTTATCAAACTCGTATCCCTAAAATCGTTAAAAGTAAGGCGATGAAGCTTGATATATTTGGTTAATGGAAGCGAAATGCTAATGCTAACAATGCTACATGTTATCTTCTCTTAGTTTTCGCTTCGTTTAAAAAAAAATAGTTTAAGGACCTCTTTCCACTCTGCTCACACCACATCTAGCTCCACAAAAGGATGATTTTTTAAAAAATTGTTCAGCTCTTTGAGCCAAAGATAGAAAATGCTTGCAGAATAAAATAAAATACACAGCGTGATCACTCAATGACGTAACCTCCTCTCAGCAGGCTGGTCAAAAATAGTAATATTAATTCAATTCATTTCAATTCAGTTTCATTTTGCACAATTAATTATTCATTATCCATTATCCATTATCCATTATCCATTATCCATTATCCATTATCCATTATCCATTATCCATTATCCATTATCCATTATCCATTATCCATTATCCATTATCCATTATCCATTATCCATTATCCATTATCCATTATCCATTATCCATTATCCATTATCAATTATTATAGAAAATATCACGAAAATAAAGATTACCTTGAGCATGTTGACGAACAAGTATCAGAAATGCAGCTCTCCGACCTTGGAGAAAGTCCCAGTCGATCCAAAGATATCTTCTCAGCGGAAAACCCAGTCTATGAGGCAGAGATGGGAAAACAGCAAGGAGGCGCTGAAGCGCAATGCAAGGGGGATGAAGTGAAAAATGATTCGTTCGCAATTTCTTATCCCCGAGAAGATTTCGAGAAATCAATCACCGACCATCAAGGGATGGAAAATCCAGTTTATGGATTAATGTTAGACGTAGAACAACAAGATGAGGATTTCAAAGGCATACTTCAATTGAAGAATCCAGACGGTGACTCGGCTCTTCCTGAGGCGCATGCGCAGACCTCAGGCTCTCCAATACGAAAAGAACAGTACCATGGCACCATCGAAGTGGACAATCCATCCTTAGAAATCGACATCTAACTAAGAGCCTCGATTGGAATAGACCTTTGCAGAATTCACTTGGATCACTACAAAACAATGGTTTCAAGTCGAGGTTGGATATCCAAGTCAAATGTAACCCAATCAAAACTGTACTGATTTACTTAGTGTTATATACCATGTTTCTCTTTTTAGCAATGTAACAATATAATATCCTTATTTTAGCTGATAATACAATATAAATACAATAACCTTTTTAGCTGGTAATACAATATATTGCGATAATCTTTTAAGCTGATAATACAATATAATACAATATCCTTTTCAGCTGATAATACAATAAAATGCGAAAACTATTTTTTAGATGATAATACAATAACCTTTCAAGCTGATAATACAATATTAACAATATCCTTTTTTTAACTGATTTTTTACCTGATAATACAATAAAATGAGATATTTTTAGAGAATCGTAGCCTTCTGCCAGGATTTTTTTCCATTTTACCTTTGCTCTGTTTGCATTTTTGCAAACGAGGGAAGCAAAACAAAAATGACGATGGGTAAATAGGAGAGAAAATTTTTAAGTTCCTAAGACGATGAAGTAGCTAATTTGTTATAGAACTTCAAGGTACGAGTTCCAACCACCGAGTACTTACGTATTTTCAGCTCCTCTAAAAATTCCTCTGACAATTTTCCCTTCAACATTTAAGATGAAACTGTAAGGATCGGAACAGAAGAAAATGACAGGGGGATTTTTCAGATAATTATATACAGTGCGCGCAACCATGTGACTCAAAATCCCTTGAGATATGAATAACAATGAAACAACCACCATCTCGGTTGATCTAACAAGAGAAGCTAATAAGGAATGCTTTGTTATCGTCAACCAAGATGGCGGCCATGACGTAACATCCACATGCTCTATTGATTTCCTTGTTTTGATTTGTGAAGTACTCGGTTTCCCATCATGCTTTGTGCTAGAGATTCGTGCTCCTATCAGTGCCTATTGTTAATTTGTGGGAATAAGATAAAAAAAATCGATTCACGAAACAAATAAAGAATCATTGGACAAAAGACTTCTGGTAGATTATTAACGACAAGTATTTTAGTTTAGTTTAAATTTCATTGTTAAAGTGAGGCCATATAATGCATAATAACAGACCTATATCGAATCGATCCGGCGGTGCTCTTGGAAAACCAAGTTGGTTTTTTTTTTCAATTTAAACAAAAGTTCTGATTTATTGCAGCGTTATAGAGTTTCGTGCCAACATCCTTACAAGACATCTATTTCAGAATTCACCAATCAAATGCCCGCTTTTATTTGACTCTTTATAAAGTTCCATTGCAACTGTTGGGCTGCTTGTACGCGGCAAGTGGCTTTTTATTGCAAGCTAGAAAATAGCAAACTACCGTCCTCGGTTTCACTTCGCAAGAACCTCCAGTAACATCAGGAGTGCCACAAGTGTCCATCCTTGGACCGCTGCTCAGTATTCCTCTCATTTTTGTCTCAATATTCCTAATTTGTTCACGTTGGTTGTTTTGTGAAAAACCAATTTCATGTCGTATCATGTGCATACTCAAAAACTGTTCATTGAACTTTGTCACTCTTAATTATGATCTCTGAGACATTGAAATGTTAAAGTCTGTTATGTTAGTTTTTATGGTAAAAGGTTTACCAAAAGCTACAGTAATTAGAATTAATCTAGGACCAGCGTCTGGACTAGAGAAGCGTAATCATCTCGTACAACCAGTCAGAGTAACACGACGCAGAGTAAAAAGTATTCTTCAAGATGTGCAGTGATCACGTTACGAATATTTAGCGTCACGTGACCTTTCAATGCGGAAATTTGTGAAGACTGCACAACACAGCCGTTAGAGCTTGTTGACTTCGCTATCTATAGGCAGCGCAGATTTTCTTCCAAACCTTTTCTTATCGCCTGAGTTGGAAAATGAAATGGAAAGTGCTGTTTGTGGTATTATAAGCAAGACCATTGCTTCGTGAAGGTAAGTGGTTATTTCAGTGTTTAAGATTCGTCTTTTTCGCAGTCAATTGCTTACAGTACATTGCAAACATGTGTGTCTGGCTTGAGACCCCGCGTAACTAGAGGATTGTACTAGAGAAGTGTATGATGTGATGGTCAACGATGCAATTAAGATGTGATGCATATTGTCGTATGAATAATAATATTGCTAAAAAATAAAATAAAAATCTCTCTTGATATAAGTTTTTAGCAAAAACACCATTATTATGAAAAATTAGAAAGTTCACGAATCTAAAAAGCGGCAATGTCATCTAATGGAAATAGGCGACTTGCACTAAGAGGTCACGTGATCAAATCGGCCATCGTTTATTGGGAAAAAATTGAAAGGTAAATGTATATATTTCAAATGTTTGTCCGAGGAGACCCTTTTGAATGTCAACACTGCTTTAGTTCAATTCGAAAAATTAAGTATTCTTTTTATAGTCTCTTTTTGACAGAGTATAGTCGTAGGCAGAACAGTCTAGTTGTTTGTTAAAAATTCCTATAATTCCTTCTGAATACCTTTGAGTTTGGTTTGACTGAGAGAAAATTGTGCATAATGTCTTCTTTTTCAGATTCGAAGAAAAACGTTGCAAAAGAATTTCTTGAAGCAGTGCGCTGATTTAGAGCAAAGGGAAGATGGGCAAGAAAATGAGAAGAAGAAAAAGAGAAGAGGAAGGGAAGGAAAAGAAAAGGGAATCAGGTATTTTGGTCATTAAATTTCATCTAGCCCTACTCGCAATCTCGTACCCAGAGTCTTTATTTCTGAGCGCGCATGCGTAAAACATGATTCTATATCGTGCGCATGTGCATGAGCATATGTTAATGGACAAGTGCGCGTTACAAATAATATTCAAGTTCTATTGTCACTCGAAATCAAATATCTAAATTTCGATTGGTAAACTTTTTGATATTTACCCACACACACACAAAAAAAGGAACAGAAGATGTGCAATGTAATAATTCGTTCGACTGAATAAAAAGACACTCGACTCCAGACACCTTTCTTTCTTACTGCGCATGCTTAACCAAATAAGCATGCGCAGTAAGAATGACAGGGATCTGGGGTCGAGACTGCTAAAATGACTGTTTAGGCATGCGCACTACGATCCGCACCTCCTGATTAATGTAAAGATGGCAGCTATATTTCGAATCTTTCGTGGGGGGGAATTTAAAAAATCTAGTTAGAACGAAATAAGAAATCCATAAGAAAACGCATAAGAAAACGCATAAGACCAATAATTGAATGATCAAACGTCGAACTTTGCTATTTAAAACTTTCATGGTTTTTCAGTACGGTTGGGAACGTTTGTTTGCTAAATTTGTAAGTTGTAAGCTAAAGTAGAATCAGTTCCTTTAGCGAGTTTCGTGCAAATAATGACATAGTTGACAAGATGGACCGAATCTATCAACCTGAGAGGAGGGCGGTCTTCTAACGAACCTACTTAATTAGACTCAAATAAATAGACTTAATTCACTTATAAAAGTTCTTTTATTAAGCTAATCTCCAACAGACGTCGATATTCTCATAACAAGGAACATGTGATTTTGTAATAACGAGTTAGGGACATTCCTGATATGGTGAAGTCGGTGTGACCTACGCCCTCAAACGATGTATGGCCGGCATTTTCGAAGTGTTTTTTCATTGTCAGCACTTAACGGCACTGAAAGCAATCATCAACAGGAATTATATCATTTAATAACCTAATCAGTCAAAGACAGCTTCTGTCAAATAAATTGGTACCAGGCAGGGGATTGAAAGCTATGTATAATTGGATATGATATTAGAGTAATGGAGTGGATATTTTCTCATCCACCAACGTGCTAAACCCCTGTTGTTTCTTCATGTTTTAAGTACCCACTCCGTGAGGTATTCACTGATGCAGGAGGCTTTGTCTATGGATTCTGCCCTGTTAACCTGGCGAAGTGCTTCCGTCAGTGTTCTCTTCACTTGGAGATTATCCTCAGCGCTGTCACTTTGACTTAGGGCAGTAATAAATCTATGTGTCTTGAATAGTATCAAGATAGTTCGATAATGTAGCCGGTTTCAGTTCACAAAGCAAATGCTTTTTCAAGGTTTACAAAGCTAATTAAAATAGCGCATGACATACACTTTCTTGAGATCAGTTGTTCTTAAAAAACGGTCAAAAAGAAAAACTTAGAGAGATTTCACTTTGCTTTACAAGATAAATTCAGTACGAACCGGAAATGCAAAAATAGTAATGGAATACCTTAGTTAACTAGTTTTAAGAAGCCGTGTCCAAAATAAGCACTTGATGGCCAGTTGATGGCATATACCATTAACGCGGGAAAATGTCAGTTCTCCACAGGGTCACTAAAAATATTCCCTTCGAGACACGTGTCCCAAATATACTGGGAATATTTAAGCACTTTTTCGACTGGCTGAGTTGAAAATGAAAAGTTTGGTCTTCGAAGCAAAAACGAAGAGGGAAAAATGAATAAACTAATGGGAAAAAGGAAGGAAAGAAAGAAAAGCGGAAAGGAAAGAAAAGAAAAAATGGACAACTGAAGAGTAATCAACGACCATTTCCACGACAATTAAGTCTTGGAGCTTCAAAATTCTAAGATTTCTGCGATTCATTACTTATTCCTAATTCGTAGAGTTGTGTGAAAAGTTTATATTTTGCCGCATGGGAAAGTTTATATTAACCGATAAAGAGTCAAGTTACTGTTGTTTGTCTTTGACGATAAAGATTTCAGCAATTGTCAGTCGTTCTTCTCCAAGGTCCGATGTCAACCTTTGCATGGGGTAAAAACTGCAAATTTAATATTCGCATGAGGCTCTAGAACTCTCACTGTTACTGAATGCTAACAAGAACCATGAGACATGCTGTTATATTGAATAAATGATTCGTAATTTAGCTGAATTAGTGAACCAGCCTCAGGCAAGTTATGAGTGCGTGTCAGTGGTATTGAAGCACTTTTTAAGTGACAGCAGAATTTGAACTTGCACGATAGATAGAAGCGTCCTAGTTATTCAACGTCAGAACAAATGCGCAAGTCGAATTCAATATCCTGTTCAATGGGAGCTTACCGCAGCTTAAAAACTAATTATCACCTGATATTTAGGTTAGATTGTTCGCTTCGTGTTAAAACTGGAAACTGGAACCGCTTCGTTGAATTTGAAGCTCTTGTAACACTCCCCTTAGATTGATCGCACTTTATGATTAAGTGGAACCGATATTGCATGCGTTACTGACAGCGTGTGTTTGCCCGTGGGCTAATCTTGACATTGCATAAAAATACAGCAACTTTACGAAAATGACAAATTAAGAAATGACAAAAAAAAAAAAATAATAATAATAATAATAAAAAAAGCAAAAATGCTGGCATTACAGTAGGGTGACAGCACTAACAACCTTGACAATTGTTACTTAAGATCTTATCTTTTTAGACTTTATCCAAAGAGCTTAAAACTAAAGCCTTATAAAATAGCATAGAGCCACAATATTAGCTACCTAATTGTTTTGAACAGCAAGCGAGATTTATAAGAGTTTGTCAAGGCGACTTTCTTAATGCAAAAACAAGGAACATAAAAGATGCTATTATGATTTAGCAAAGCAAATTATACCCAAAACGATTGTCAATAAAACTTGTCCGCATTCTCAACCCTTAAAATGACCCCGAGGCTCTACTCTTGACAGCAAAATACACGTATTTAGACAGTGAAAAAGCAAAACCCGTTATTATAGCGTTTAACAAACAATATCTGTTACAGGACGTGATCTTCTTAGGAATGATAGCTGTCTAATCACTTCACGTTGGTCCGTGTCGTGACTTGTGACTACACCTCGGACCGCCTCGTCTTAATTATCGCTGATCTGTTGTACGGTTTTCTTTATTTTTATTTTTTTATTTTTTATGTTTTTTTTTTATCTGGCTATATTTAGCGCTCATGTGAGCTTGGTTAGTTAACAGCCCTGTATTTCACCCCTGTGGTCATGAAGACAATAAATAGATAAATCTCTCTGTCGAGTTACATCAACACTGCATAGTTCGGAAATACTTATTGGACCATGTAACTAGCGCATGCTGTAAACCAGATACTAATAATTGAAACCACAGCTTCTTTTAAAGATAGAAATGCACACACTTACAATTGTAACTACGGATAAAATATAAATGTTATAAAAAGCCGGCTTCCTGGTTGTTAATCGACCTATGAGAACAAGGCGGTGCAAAAGTCGGGGGAGGTGCGATGATAACTGCTACAGCTAAAGAGTTGCAAGCAGTCATGAAGAGTATATCGATTTTTAATGTAAAAACGAGGATGGTTTTCGGAAGTATCATTAATAATAGTTAAAAATCAGTAATAATAGTTTTAACAGCAGAGCACAGCAAACCCTGTAATAATAGCTGCAATAGCAGTAGCAGTAGCAGTAGCAGTAGCAGTAGCAGTAGCAGTAGCAGTAGCAGTAGCAGTAGCAGTAGCAGTAGCAGTAGCAGTAGCAGTAGCAGTAGCAGTAGCAGTAGCAGTAGCAGTAGCAGTAGCAGTAGCAGTAGCAGTAGCAGTAGCAGTTAAAGAATGATCCTGCCATTGGAAATGCATGCATAGATAATAACTACCTCATGCAACAACTGATCGACTTCCAATTCACATTATTATTATATTCTTGACCATGCAAGCCTTTGTAGTACTTGTACATACTGATATCACAATGTGGATCTTGTTTTATTTGATCTAATATAATTATTGCAAAGTTCTAAGCTACTATTAGCATTTTGATCTATATAAACTTTATTGAACAGCCCTGGTTTTCAAACTCAACATAATTTTGACTTCTATATATATATAATCGAAAATAAGTAGGCCAATGGTGCTGCAAGACGGAAAACTGAGCTCTCCATAATTGGTCTTAAGCTCTATCATTTCAAGTATCATTTCGATCTAGCATTTCTCATCCAACGCCAAACTATTTGAAAATTGTAAAAAAATTAACCCACTTTAACCAAAAACTGAATTTCAAAACTTAAAAGAATCAGAGGAAAATATCTCATAGATTTATAAACCCCTTTTGACTACTTTTTTTTCATGTATTTGTATTCTTACTTGATCTGTAAGAAATTCTAGTATTGAGCATACTTTTAGCTTTGTCCTCCCATTGTGGGGACTGTTTATGGGGACACTGCTGTGCGCTTGATCAAAATTAAGTTAAGAAATTATTATCGTTATCGTATTTAATGATCATATAACTTTTTTAGGAAAAATTACTCGTATAAACGTAGGCTGTTTCTCTATTATTCTTATAAATTAAAAAGTTTATTAATATTATTATTTACAGCTTTTCGTGCGAATTACTCAAACCACTATAACTGAACGCCCGTAAGCATTCACTCAGCCAAAAAATCTGATTTTTCTTTGATAAAATATAATTTACGTTTCTTCGTTTTTCACAGTTCTGCAGTATACAATAACGTACCATATTTGTTATTTTCATTTTCTACGTAGACATTTTGTTATAAATTTCTCTAATTTAACTTCTAATCTCTTCCGAATGTTTTCCTCGTCACAGTCATTATAGTTATAATGTTCTGTTTTTTTTTCTTTTTCTTGATTATCTGATGAATGTATGGAAGATTGTTTACGGTACCAGTACCTGATTCTGGATCTATTATAGGGTTATTTAGTGTATAAAAGCCATGAAGATCATGTTCAAATATTGAGACAACGCTATTGCTCCGTTTGTTTGATTACAACATCATACTCGCGATCGTGCAATTTTTACGGCTGTCTTAATTGAATCCAGTTATAGACTGAATCTTAATTTCTTTGTCTACGTTTAGGATTTCATTTACAATCACCTCCAAGTCACAAATCGCCCATTTACGTAGTATCGATGACTCTTTGACCCTCATTAATACTGAGTCGAACGTCAAAACTCAAGCGCTTGTCTTTCTTTCACTGTATATTTATATCTCTCCCATACGTCCATTATTCTTTTTCTGGCCTTAATATTCCATTCACCGGCACCCACAGCCCTCGACCACCATGTCTTGATAATTTTTAAGGACCACTTTTTCGTACTCGTCCATATATAGCATACTTATAGGGGTCAATGTTGTTGGTACACAACAAACGTTAGGTACCTTTGGATCTACACTGTTCATAACAGTCTGTACTATAGCATGATTAGTAGCGTTCAGATGTTTAGTAATGGGATATGGGCACTCTCCGTTGCAGAAAAAAGCATAATATCCCGGCGGTGCAACGATCCAATCATTCCAGCCCACATCACTGAAGTCTACATACAAAGGATGTCTCTTACAATACTGTGGCCTGGTTCTCTTCTTTTGCGAACGGCTTTTCGAAGCACTCCGCTTTTTTCGAACATGATGATGCGTTAGCGCATCGTGCGTGTATACAACAAGTAACGGTCTTTCGTCGTGCCATTGCTCCTTATCCATTGACAAATTCCTTATAACGTCGTCAGCCGAGATATTTAAACTGTGACCATTCTTCGTGGATATGTGTACCTCGATATTGTTTTTGTCTGAAGGATTTGAAATCCAATGCTCCACTGCAGAGCGTACGTCGAACGATTCCCACCCACTGTTTGCAGTATTCATAATATGGGAATCGATAAGAGTTCTATTCTCAAGACTCGAAGGTAATCGAGAGTGCGTGATTTGATAAACACTCACACGCATCTCTGGATCGCCTCCATGTCTCCACAAGCCATTTTTATGAAGGCGCAGCTCAGCTGATTTGACTTGCTCCAGTTTAGGCAGAGAGGAGACATCGAACTTTAGTCTTGGCCGACCAGGGGCGTCTGGATGACTTATGGGAAGGTCATCTGTCAAGATAAAAAACCGATCATTTATACGATATTCTAAAATGTAAAGGAATACCCATGAAAGGGAAACATTTAGTAAGAAAACCAGGAAGGGAGACCCGTGTGCCAGTTGTCTCTTTATACTCACCAAGATGATGAAACGCTCGCACTGTATTCACTGATGTCCACTTTTTGTTAAATCTGAAGTTTGTCGAGATCCATTCGGGATGTTCCTCATGGCTGTGGTACAGATCCTTCATATATTTAGGTATTTTGATTCCTCTTCTTGGCCTTGGCCGCGTTTTTATGCCCATTGATTTCAGGATAGCTTTTTCAACCCCTAGGAAAGCTTGACTGTTTTTGATTTCTACTGATGCCCGGGCTGAACTTGTGGAATCAACCGGCGAGGAGTTCACTTTAAAGGGAAAAGCGATTCCAAATATCAAACACCAAACTCGAAGGACCAACATTTTTCTTGCTTAGCGCTGACAATCTACGAAGCAAACAAGAAGTTAGAATATTTTGGCCCAGTTGGTTGTTGTTGGAAGGTTGTTGGGTGCAACGGTCACAGCGGAAAGGGCATGAATGATATCATGTAATGAAAAAACCTTAGTCGTAATCTATTGCTAAGGCATTTCTGGTAAACTACTTATCACTATGTCGCAAAGCTAGACCATTGCTTTTTAAATTACTAGCCGAAAAAATCGGGGGGGAAATCTTCGCTTACTTTACTCACTACTGAGGTCGGGTCAGATTACGATTTTCGCTTTAGAGGAATGTAAGCAATTCCTTCTTCAAATAAATAGCCTTGCGATAGAAGAATGTCGTTTAACGAGCCGACCCGGTTACATCAACGGTGCAGTTGCCGAGTACAGCAAAAAAGTACATCAAATAGCAGTAAGCACACATATTGCGCCTCAGTATGACAGGATGAGTTAATTGCCTTATCGAATTGCTATTTGCTTTCGATGGAGTGTGATCTCCGTTGGATCTAGCCATCCACACCTCAGCGGGGTATTTTGAAGAGTTTTTCTTTGATAATGACTGAGAGGCTGGTTGATGCGATGGATGAGTTAGCAGGGGATGACACATTGGAACATCGCAGAGGGAGACAATGAACCCGGCGGGTAACCCATCAAATAAGCCCCATGGATCTCTTGCGGCAAGAAAAAATACAACGCACGAGCCAATATCAAAAGGAATAGCTAGTAACCTTAAATACTTGACTCTTCAGCCCTCTTCAACTGACAATACACTGGGATTAACAAAGAGAATCCTTCCTATGTCCAACAATGGCACTTTCCCAAAAGCACCTTGGCTTTCAAAGCATCAGTTCTTGCTCAAGGGCTTTGTTTTTCTGGGCCAGTTTATTGTGGTTGTCTTAAGTTATATATATACATATATCAGTATATACAAGAGTTTGAAGAGCAAAACAACAGCTCTGTAGGAGGTCCATTTATGTACTAGAAGAAACGGAAGTTGCTGGGTAATTAAATAGGCCATTAAAAGTGAATTAAAGCTGTTGTTCAAAACCACAAACTTTTGGAACGACTATGCAGCAAACAAGCTTTTTATGATTCTCTTAAACTTATGGTTAAACAAAACAACAAAATGTATCAGTTAAAACGCCAGGAGTTGAAATAAACGATGAGAATATACTAGAAAATCTCGTAAAAGCTTCCGTGACCCAAAAGTGAGCGAATATCCAATATGTAGCATGACGTTAAAAATGACTACAAAAAGGTTTATCGTGAAAACACTTCAGACGACCCTGTTATTTCAATATGACTCGCGTATTTACGCCTCTCGAATGATAACCATGTCTGAGTTTATTATTTTTGTCGGACGGATTTTAGGCCGGAACAATAATCAAAAGTCATAATGTCTAAAACGTTAACCTGCCGGCGAAGAAGCGTTATGATTTAGGATGTTTGAGAGCTTGGAGGCTTAGAAGATAAATACTTGGCTACATTAGTAATGTCAAGGCATGGTAAAGTTGATCCCCCACTTGTTCTCATCGAGATTAGCCAGCGGATCACAACATGAAAGGAGAGCGGAATGCTTTTCGCGCGCACCGACAAAACGAGCTTGACTACTGTCTTTGCGTAGTGCCGCCAGTACGTACTAGGGTGCATGGGGTTTCGGTATACCTTCAGATAACGGAAGTGCATGTGTCGTACGTATGTACCTAAGTTTCTTATCCCTGAAAAACACGAAATATAATCCTATCGTTTTAGTAGCCAATTGACCATGTCTTCAGCACAATACAAGTCCGTGGGAAAACTGAGAGTAATAGTGGACATTAATGTATATGTTTGGAAACCTTATAGTATCGATCGATGGAAGTCAAATCTTTCAAAATGACCTTGACTCATTCACTTTATTTTCGACAATGAGTGCTTGGGATTCAACGTTCTGCAAAATACATTAAGAATGATTTATTTTCGAATGTTATCTTGCTGCTCTGTCCGCTGTTACTTAAAAAGACATTTCTTCTCGAGGGACGTTTGCAACGATGCCAAAAAAAGTCACTTCAGATCTAAACGTAATAAAACAGAGCATTGAAAACTCTCTAGAATGTATAGTTAAGCCATATCTTAAGTCTTATTTTTATTTGTTCTTTTTGTAAATTCTGAATGAATTGTTTTTTCATTTAAACTTTTCGTTCTCAAATAATGCTGTTTTGCAGCATACAAATTGTCTTCTCAAAAGGCGCATTAGTGCTAATATTCTTTTCCAATTTTATTGGATACATTTAAGAACTTAGGTTATTTTTGACTCAACATGTAACGTAATCTTGAATAGATGCAAAACAAATATAGACGATGACAAACAAATGAAAATTTTCATGCCCTGTCCAAACAAGTGACACACAAATGTGCATTTCTTGTGACATAAATTCCATTAATTTTCTAACCTTCATTGTCGTTAACCTTAACTCTGAGATTCCTGGAACGTATCAAGTCAATTCATATTTTTTATTCTCGTATTTTCTTTTACTTCTTTTGAGCCGCACTTTCTTCTCTAGGCCTTACAGTTTACATTCAAACTTCAGAAAACTGACAACCGCAAATTAGTCAAAGCAATCAAAGAATCATTAGGGAATATTTCAATAGCGATTACTATATAACATTTGCAGTTCTGTTGTATTCTGTCAAATAACACAGGTTAATAACGCCTCATGCTTAACAAGAGGTAAGAGTAAGCGACGTGAAATTGTTTGCATCGCAAGAAAATACTCTTCGGCCGGCACGATTCGTTATAATCACTTCAACAATATATCTAATTCTTACAGAAACCTGGATAGGAGTTAAAATAGTGAAGTATACGTTTATGCCAGCGGGAAAACCTGCAAAGAAGGTGTTTTAAAAAGTTTCGAAAAACTTACCAAAGATCTGATTTGAATCGAAGCTCCACGTTGGCTTAAATGTCCATAGTTAATAGGAAGATGGCTAGGTCACGGGCACCCAAGCGAAACTAAAGTGGCCTAATACCCCCGAATAAAGAATATCGAGCTAAGACTGTCACCCACACCAATTATTACTAACAGTTGATTGAACGAAAGGTTGGCTAAGCACGGTGCCAATTCCCCCCTACGTAGATGTTATCCAGCGACGAGAATACAACCTGCTTTTTCCATTTCCGATCCTGCTACCTACGACAGGCTGATCTTTTTTCTTCATGAGTCAAACGCAAATCCACCACCTTAGAACTTTTTTTTATGGATTTTTAGTGTATTTAAAAGGGGCATTCGGTCGGAACACAAGTGGAAATGTTCCTGTCATTTAATTGTTGAGAAGAATTCTATTTATCGTAGGGTTTGATCGATCTTTTCTCGCAGCTAGACCTTGTTCTAAATTTAGACCAATCTTGATAGCCTACTATTAGGTATTTGACTGCAAAACAAGGTATTTCTATCTTATCTTTGTACTATGCGTCATACACACTTCTTACTTTCTAAAGCACCCGTCTATCGTGCACTGGAACTCTTGGATAGAGAAAAATCAACTTGCTTGATTCTAGGGTAAGGCAATTGGCTTGTTTTCTGACATTTTCCCTGAAAGCTGTGGTTCAGTAAGATTTAGAAAGTTTGAAGAAAGTACGGGAAATATATGTTTCGGTGCCGGAGTGAATAAGACTTCTTCATTATATGGATCTGTAGTTATGTTTAGCATGCATGTTTAGCTGCGTGCAGAACGACTGCGTAATTAACCTTAGTATATTTTAAGTAAATTACCTTGATTTTAGCTTAGCCGGTAAAGTTAGTGTTGAACGCTGAATCCAAACGTGTCCACAGGGTCATCGTTAACCTGGTTCCATTCCGTAAAAAAGAAAACAACAAAAATAACTTACAATGATTTTTCGGCTATACAAACAGCACTGGGGGAGAATGATATACGTCACAAACAACAGAACAAACAATCGTATTCACCGTGCAAAGATGACTCTTTACACATCCAACACCTCGCGAAGATCTTTTAATTAAATACCTCGGGTTTGTCAAAACCTTCATAAGGGGTCAGGATCAACGGCTTCACACAATGGGCATGCATTCATTAAGGGCTAAGGCCCAGAAAACAACAAACAATTCGCCCAGAGCCTTAACGAGAACTGACACACAAAATATGTCATGTTTGTGGCTAGAACCATCTGTGTCTCTTATGGTATGCACTCGATCAGAAAGGAAACAATTTGGTGAATAACTCGTGGTAAATTAGCGCACTGCACTTGTTCGTTTTGACAGTGAAGGGAGATTACAGGGCTATTTTTTGAAGCTCGGGTTTTTTTTAGTTCTCCTTATTTAGGTCATGTTGTGTTAACAAAACTAGACATCGCGATCCGTGACGGGCTAGGGTTGCCCGTTGACAGCTCTACTTGTAAGTAATGTCTAAATATTTCCGGATCTAATTAGTCATAGTATGATCTAACCGTAGCACACGCGCGGGATACCCGGCAGGTACATGAGATTTGTATTTGCTCCGTAGCCTCTAACTTAAGCCAACACACACGTACGCATAAATCTTACACTAACAGAACTGGAATACTTTGTTTAGAGACTATAAAACTATGAAAATCGAATTTTGATCTATGAGGAATATTTATTTGGCTGTTCTAAAGTTCGAACCTCATCCATTAACTTTTTGCTCATTTCTTGCTGCACACTCTCTTTGGGGAGGTCTTACGCGGCATTACATACAAACTACTGCTCATGGTTCTAAAGAATAGATCAATTAGCACTGGTATTGTAGGGTATTAAGTAAGATAAGAGCCCCCACGAAGTTTGCAGAACAAAACGATAGTGTGAATAAGAATAAGGTACAGAGAACTAACTATGTTTCTTACAATGGCTATTGAAGAGAAAAGAAATCAAATCGGCGTGTGTTGTCCAAGAGACTTAAGATAAAGAGCAACTATTAATTCACACATCTTTGCTAACACAATGGATAACTAAGAATTATCTGTTTCCTATATGAATCTTCTGGATAATTCGGAAGACAAATGAATACGAATCTTTGTGCTTGAATTTCGACAGCTGTTGCATTTACTTTTAGCAAGTGCCTTTATTATATGCCTTGATTCCATTCAATGCGATTTTACGGTTTCTGCCTTGAGAATATATTAGAGTTAATGGTGCAGAAACACATAACCTTATCAAAAATACAAAACTGAATATTATTGACTTTACCTGAACGAATCTCTTATTATGACAAAACCTAATGAATTTTTTTTTTATTTTTAAAAAGCACGTTTTCGCCTATTTTTGTAAGCCAAAACTGAGCAAAGTCTGATAATCACTTACCACGACAATTATAGAATAGCCAAATTGAAAAGCTTAAGTCTTATTTTAAGTATTTTATGGAACTTTCTCAAGAAAGAAACAAAAGACCATGTTAATCTTCAGAACTTCATTCGGTAGAATTGTTTGATCCAAATTGCAGGAAAAACGCCATGTTGACCTGGGGTATTTAAGGTCTCTATTAAGGTTACACGGTAATAATTTCAGTAAATTTGATTTTAGGTTGGAATGACCTGTATTTTAAAATAAGAGCGTCTTATCCTAGTTCTATATGTTGTTCATATATGACGAATTCTTGGAATTCCGTAGATTTTTGTTTTATTTACTTAAACAGTGCACCATCCGCAGCTGTTGAGACATACTTTGAGAAACAACTGCCTTGTGGCTGTCAAATTTTAATTGAGCAAGAGTTTGTCAAGTCCAACCAATATTTGTTTTTTCTTTGAGTGCTTATTTACAGTAAAATGACAATAAAAACATTATACCAGCACAATAAAATAATGTGTTGTTTACACTAGATAAATACCAACATTGTATTCAGTAATTTGATTGATTGACAGCGTTGCCAATTTTGCCTAAACTTCCCAAAACTGGTCTGTCAGTTTCTCAGTGAAGAACGCCTGAACGACATGACCACTTCATATGCGTTTTTCTTCTTCTTCTCTTTATTGATATCATTTTTACATTCTTTTTTCACTTGTTCTCTTGTTAAACTAATGATTTTCTTGTACGAAGAATCACTGATTTTACCTTATTTCTTATTAATTCCATCGACTATCTTTCGTTTTCTCACTGGACTCTGAAAGATGATTTCCGCTCAGGCGGTCGAAACGTCAGCCTCACCAACAACAACAGTCTTTCTCAAGACTACACTCACCCGGACGGATCAAACTTCACAACAAACTGATTCATTTCGTTTAGCAATTCGTACGTAATTTTTCGATTTTTTGTTAATTTATTGCCCTTTTCTTTCAAGGCATACTACATATTAATTTTTAGTTTTTCTCTCTGATCCCACTCCTTCTCTCTCTTTTCTTTATTTCAGTTTCGCTGGTTTTATCGCTGTTGACTTCTTTTTCAATCAAAGCCATTCTTGCTCAATTATCTCAACAACAAAAAAACTTAGAAAAAAAAAATGAAGAAAAGCAAAAATACTTCTATTCTGATATAATATCGTACCTAATAGTTGCTTGTCTTCTGCAACATCTTCTTGCGAAAGATAGTATCGTAACTAAATTTTCTTCTCCACAAACGTATTATTCTCTTCATAATGCAGTTATACATCCAAAATGTTTGAACTCCAGCTACTTGATTTACTTTCTGACTTTTCAATCGACTCATGACGAGAGGGGCATCAAGTGCTGCCTTCCAATTGGCCTATTTCCGAGAGCCTTTTTCTCTTGATTGGGGGCCAATTCCTTGCTCGCGTGCGTGCTAACTTACAACTTGTTTTCATCAACAATCTGTAACCCCATGTTCAAAAGAGCGGACCGCGGTGACTGCATGGTTCATCTCAGTTTTTAATACAGAGTGACCTCGCTTCACTACATAGCTACTCGTTAACGGAAAACTTTGAAAATCCAAATTTTACGGAGATCTATGCAAGTACCCTTTATACTGAATCAGTCACGTGCTGGATGGCGTTTTATAGTTCCTGGCAGAGATCGCCCGAAATAGTACTTTGCGTTTGAACCAGAGAGACCTTAAAGACCCCAGGTTAATATGATTAAGTAGAGAATGATGTACAATGAAAAGACACGTTTAGAAAATCACGCTATGACTTTGTCGGTCCTTCGAGAAAAGTTATTAATAGTGGAAAAAATGTCGAACGTTCGTCTCGATGATATCGTTGTAAAAACGGTGGCAGTAAAATTAGACCACTCAACTCTGTGGAGGAGATGAAGCACATCCTCTGCTTGCAGGGTAATATGCCAGAACTTGGCGTTGTTAAAATAAATAAAACCTTCAATAAACTAATACTAATAATGATTATCTTTGATAGATAATGTTGAGGATTTAGGTGATAAACGGTTCAACTATGTTGTAAGGTCAGTAGATAAGTGTGCCATTTAGACAATCTTACCGAACGAGTTTGAAAAAAATAACATGATAGCATCTTCTAGATCCCCTGCCGAGGTCCAAGTTAAATTCTTGTCCTCTGGATTTGCCCTTGTCATATGCTTATTTATTCCTAATAATTGAAAAACAATATAACGATTTCAAAAAAAGCGGTAATCACGTGCGTAAACGTGCCGCATTATTCTCAATGACGTGAAGAAGTCGGATCCCTAGCAGAGATGTCAAAAGAGAAGAGCTACAGCAGCACATATATCAAGCAAACTCTCACGAACGTCTTTTCAAGGTAAAAAAAAGTCTTAATGCCTTCGGTAAATGACCCCGTGGCGTGTGAGCAGAGCATAGTATATACATTTTTCATTTTTAAGAGCACCTGAGAGCTACAATCGGTAGTTAATTGCCAGTAACAGCACAGTTTTTCGTGATGTATTCCTAATTAAACGCTTGTGATGTCTTTAACTTCTATTCTTCTACTTCCCGTCGTTTGAAAAAGCTGTGCTGCTAGACTCAACACACACTTGAGTCTCAACGATGCAGAACAAGGCCAAACAACACGAACAGATCTTGAAAAACACTTGAAAAATCATTGCGAAATTTAGGAAACAAAAACCTTTTTCTAAGCGTTACCTTTTCTATTTCTCAAGCTTTTGACGCCGGATTCTTCGTCTCCCTTTAGTGCGGTTTGACCGTAGCCCAATTTTAGTTCTCCTTAAAGCGACAACACATTTTAAATGCATGGAGCGATTTCTTTTGATTTGCTGAACTTGACCTCCTAATCAAAGATGTTACACAGATCCACGCCTTCTTTAGAATCCGTCATCATTTTTCATCATTCTGTTCATTGAATCGGATGCACTCTTAATTAAGACTCCTTTTACCTCGTGTGGGAGCAAGATAGAGAACCTGTAAGCTAGTCGCGACCGAGATGAACTTGACCTTCGTTACGTCCATAGACTCTTGAGTGGTTAGGTCTCATCTTTAATGCCAGTGGCGGTCAGTCAATTGAGCGCAGCCAATCTGCGTGCTTAAAGTCAGTTCCGTAAGGAATACGGTAAAGGTTCAGAAGAGTATATATTGCAAAGTTCTTATATCAATGATTATATTTTTAGACGTGACCTTCACTCTTAGCTAATGTTTACTCGCTTGTTTATGCTCAAGAGACTGAATCACACGGGGGTATTTCGTATTTTTGCCGATTCTTACAAAATTAATGACCGACCGACTGCAGTACAACTTATACAGTCAATTCAAAAAACGTTATCGTCGACCGGCTCAAGCCTACGCGACTGGACCGAAAGGAATATGGGTAAAAATATTCGTTAAATATTCGTTCTGAATCAATTGTTCCCACTAGTAATAAGATAATAATGGCGAGGAACAATCCATCAAATGCATGTCTTTGAGTTTAGGGAAAGAAAAACAAAGTAGTTATGATTCAGTTCACAAATCCGAAAATACCAAGGCATTAAAAAAACGTCTCCTTCAACACTTCCCGCTCGCCTACGAAGATTCGTGCTTTAAACTAGTCAGATAAAATTATGGAGTCAACTCGGCTTTAATGATTGCTACCCAGAGTTCCTTTCGGTCCAGTCGCGTAGGCTTGAGTTGGTCGACGACAACATTTTTTGAATTGACTGTATTTTTGACGAGTCTGACGTCGCGTATGAAAGTAGATGTCGTATTCTTGCAGACTCTAAAATGAGAAAACGACCAACTTGCCGCCTTAAAGCGACCAGTATGAATATCAATACTATCCATCACCTTATCAACCGTCCAATTAGTAACGTAGATGTATGACTAAGCTATTTTTATCATGTAAAAAGACAATTTTCAGGGTGGTCTTTCATAAAAAGAAACCTGAATATTTCTTTAAAAATTTATGATGATTAGTGGTCAAGCATTTGGCAACGCATCAATGACCTAATCAGCTGCAGATACTCCGCAACCCTCGTTTAGATGAACGGAAACAAAAGTTATGTTAATTAACCCATTGTTTTTAGGCCATTGCGAGACTTTGGATGCATTTGCATTTGCATGTATTTCGTTTGTACTTTAGTGGTAGCAGTATCTCGGACTACGCCTCTCACTTCTGGGCTCTCCCATCCGTTTCCTGGACTTGGCATCACATGTGAGCAGAGTTTGTCAGGTCTCTCCTTCGATTTGAGGTTTATTCCGAGTTCTTCGTTGTTTTTTTCTTCTTTGTTTTGTTTTGTTTTGTATTTTTGTTTGCTTGTTTGTTTGTTTTTGTTTTTGTTTGTTTTTTTGTTTTTGTTTTATTTCCTTCCTTTGATTAATGCTCTCCTGAAAAAAACCTAATATATGCTAAATTCCTGTATCTGTGAGTTACAGACTTCAGTAGATTATCACTAAGAGCGCGGTCGTTTCAGGGTATCGATAAAATTTGAACGTAATACGGAATGTAAATGTCCATTTATTTATCGTTACTATAAATTAATATTTGGAAGGACTTTTCCTCTTCAATCTATGGCACGCCATTGGTCAGGGATTGTTACAAGTGAAGTTAGGTCGCCTTTGATATCTTGAGACTGAGCCAAGTCTGGCTTACGTAGTACCGATAAGAAATTTTGAAAAATGGAAAAACAAAACAGAACTGGTTAATTAATTTGTTGCTGTTAAAGAGTCTTGAAATTTTAAGAATGTTAAATGTTAAAAAAAAAAAAAAAAAAAAAAAAAAAAAAAAAATCAAGAACATTAAAAATATCGGATTATTTTAATCATTATATATGTTTAAACTGTACTTGTGAATTTTCTTTAACTTGTCAGCTATGGTTAATAATCCCGAAAAATACAAAGATCAAGTACTGGAATTTTGCGTGTTGAGTTTTGCCTTAGAGAAAAAGCAGTCGAATTTCAGCCCTTATTTACCCTTTTACTATACGTGAAGTTAGGATGACCAATGACCTCTTGCTGGGGCTAAATATTTAGTTTTTATCGTCTAGGGAAAAACAAGAAACAAAATACTTGTCCCTAGCACTTAGGTCTATCGTTTACCGTACCTTTACGTATGCGGGGACTTGCCAATAACCTATTTTACACCTCTGTGAAATATTTTTGAAGTAGATGCGCTGGAATCGCTAGAATCTCTTTTTAAGCTCCGGTTCTTCCTTTTTCTTGTGTGTGTGTGTTTTTGTTGTTGTGTTGGTGGTGGGTGTTGTAAGTACTGTGAACTGAATCATTTTAAGAATGGAATCTTAATGGCACGAACCATCATACAAAATGATTTTCTCCGATGTCCCTGCGTTCATTGATGATTATTATTTATCTTCTCCCAACTGCCAGGACCATATGTGACGTGAATTACGTCACCACGTCCAGGCCTCAGGGAGGAGGGGAGTGATGACTAACGACACACTACAACTTCTTGTACATTACTGAGTATATTAATACCCACCCACGTGTACATGCCTCAGGGAATTGGATGCTCATGTAATTAAGTAAACTCCGGACCCCAAACTGGACGAAAGATCCTAATCCGGTTCGAACCACTCCCCCTACTCAAACAGAAGAAAACCTCTTGTTTTCTCTCAATTTTTTTTTTTTTAGGCTCAACAATCAACAATGATCGAAGAAATCCCCGGAACCAATGGGGATTATACGATATCATTGGGAAAGAATGGCTCACTATTCACAAATTCCATGCATATCAATGATGTTCATTGATTCCAGCCATTGGAATGATAAATGAGGTTTTTTTTCTTCAAAGAAATCCGAAGCGTTTGAGTAATTTACCGATACGATCAGTCTTTACCCTCATTATCCATCATTACGTTAAACATCAAATCGGCCTATCTACCTCTCGTCCAATCAGGAACGATTTCTTTTGTTCTTTTCTGGTGCTCTCATCTTGAACCAAAACATTAACACTCTCGACCGACGTTTGTTCATTTTCTTTATCAAGTTAATATTTCAATTAAGTACTACAAGTCTGTTAATGTTCTAGAGATAGATAAAAAAACAGTTGTTTTAGATTACTACACCGACCTGAAGAATTGGATACTCAAGCCTACCCTGCGAGCAGAGTCCAAGCCAGGAGACCAGCGTTCATTTTTGAGCCAAGGACTATGACGCAATGAAAGAAAATAAAGGAAATGGTCTCGCGATGACGAAATTACGTAAATATTAAGTGCTAAACGATTTAAAGCGAATTTAGCACCCTTTTGAGAGAATGTTAATGCTTTGAATCCCCTTTTCACACTAAGTTGCAGACCATTCTTGGTGAAATGTTACTGAAATGACCACAGGAATCTTGCCGGCTAGAAACTCAATAGATAGTTTTGCTATTTTTGTCGGTTTGTCTAAAGCTATTCGAGTAATTCAAGTCGCTTAGAGCGACAATTACAACCAAAACATAAAAAAACAATAATAAGATTCGAGTCTAGACGACATAACTAAGTTCCATTCATGAGAAAAAGTGACAAAAGCACAAGAAAAAGTACATGTAAACACTTGAGGCCACACTGTTACAAAACCTTGATAAATGGGGATAGAATGCTGAAATTATCAGTCTATAATAAAGCATTTTCGAAGCGAGAAAGAGGTGTTATTTCAAATAGTACATTACTATATAAACAGACCATCGCATTATCACGTTCACTGGTATGAATATCGCACCAAAGTTTACTCAAAAAATATAAATATAATCAATCGATACGATCAATATATCTAGGTAGTGATAAAGATTGACCGCTGGAATGTATGTTTTTGGTCACATACAACTTGGATCATCCTAGTACAATTATAATGGCTGTAAGACGAGTTAGTTCTGCTTGTTCGTAAGCCTCCTAAACGTGCCGAGCGATGAGTCTTAGTCGAGCCACTACTGAGGAGTTCAAAAAAAGATACACGTAGCATTGAAAACGTTTGGGATTTATCCGGTTGAAAAGCGAAAAATAAGAACAGGCTATTTAACATTCATTGCAACTGATAGAAAATGGAGAAAGAACTAGATGCGTTTATGGATTGCGATTCGAATGAACACGAAAAATACCGATGGACCAATGAACCCCAACATAATCTGTCTTGTTCCCGCTAAGTGACGACTTTGTTTTCTCTATAGGAGCTCCTAAGTCAAACTTCCTTTTCCAAGGTGTAACAGTAGCTTATAATCCGATAACCCATATAAATGTGGCTCCTTGCAGACTCGGCTCTTAGCAGATAGCAATGGGGCCGATGTGGTTTTTCTTCTGTTATCAACAGTTTAATGGAAACACAAGCCTATAAACGATGTCTATTAGCACTCTTAAAGCTTTACTCACCTCGATACGACGAGTCCTTGCTAGCTATGTCGAAAGATTCCCTTGAAAGCTTGTCGGTAGCGGTGGCTATGAAACAGCAGTTTACCTGGTTCACACAATCGTGGACTCAGTTCGTGCGATAACTCGTCAACTCTGCTTCCAGCGTTCGAGAAGTTCTTAATTACCTAACTAGTATCACCCTTATCGGGCAGCTCGGCAGTGACCAAAACTGATCAGCGAGTTCATCGGAAAGGTACTTCAAAAACGAGATAACAGATGCTACTCAGATATATCTCACGCAACGAGACACCAATCAATCCAAAACCATTAACTCATGCCCTTGACAATGCTTCCAATTAATCGAGAAAGAAAATAAAAATGATGGACCCGAGTGATTCCCCCTTGTTTGTACTCAATGCAACTCTACAGGATTCCAAACCAATCAGATGAATTCTAGCGAAGATTTTCTGGCCGAAATGCGAGCTTCTTTTTCCGTGGGTTCTTCTGCTGAGCGGGTCTTAAAACGGTGCGCTAATGTCCTTAATTTACGATGCTTTATAAGTGAGTAAAATGCCAGTCACCCCGAAATCTCTCTTACATATTCAGAATTCCCGTACCAAGTAGGTAAATAGCTGATAACTACATCGAGGTTTCTGATAACGGAAATACCACTAATATGAGGAAATTGTATCCACACCTCCCCTTGGTCTCGTCAGTGATGTCTTCAGTTTTCTCGCGCTTGCAAATCTTAGAACACAAACACTCAAGATTACAAATGACAATAGACAATCGAAAAAGGGGAAGTCTAGCCGTACTGTAATCATGCTCGCATCTTTGAGACAATGTACATAACCGATGTACAGTTACAAATTCGCCCGGTAAAGTAAATATACAAAGTGGTGGTCGTAATTCATCCTTTACTCAAATCTTTCTGGATGATATTATGACTTGGGGTCAACAATTGATTTTTCTAATCTTATTGAGATTTTGGGATTTAAAAAAAAAAAGATACTCGACTAAAGAAGAATAAAATAATAGAGTTCTTAGGTCTTTAAATGCATTGGATTAGCCCGACTAAAGAATTGAATGAGCATTACTGAAATATTCACTAATTTAATTTGTGATTCCAGAATTAGAACTTGAGGCATTTTTGTCCATTATCTAGTTATATTATAGCTAGAAATAGCTAGAAAGCTAGCTAAAATACGAAGCAAAGTTGAAATCCTATTAGAGAAATTTTTCATCTGTGCGATAGTCATGCAAGTTGCTCAGGTGTCATTGAGCAGATGAGAATTTGACTTAAAAGACCAAAGGGGTTGTTAATCGTGCTAGCAGATCTCTAAAGTTGTGATTAAGTTCATCGTTATCTCTCTAACAGTAGAATGGGGTTGAATGAGGCCATTGCCCCAAGCAATGTCAAATAACATTATCATGATCTGCAGTTGCAGTCGTCTTTCGGCTTTCCTCACAACAGATGAAAACTCTCGAAAAGAACTCAAGGAGGTCAATAAGAAGCATAAGGGGGACAGACAGACAGATATATGGGGTACATGTTTCTCTCGAAGTCAAAGGGGGATGGTAAACTAAGTTCTATCATTTCCAGATCACTGAATTATATCTGTATTTTGACTGAAGTTGATTGCCTTTGAAATGAGAGGACCGGAGAACATATAGATGTTATCTGGATGAGTTACGTCAGGTCGGCGCCAAGATGGAGATAGAAAAACCATATATATTGTATTCTAACAGAGGAAACGTCGACCCAAACTTAACAGAGCTTTCATATGGTTTCGATAACCCGGAGGTCTGCTAAGATGTTTGTATTTAGTGAATAGATTCTGGTGTCAATATTGCAAATGGGCTTTGGGGATTAGCATCAAACATTCGTTCGGAATATGCGCTTTGTGAATTAGATGATTCCATGACTAACTTCCCAGATTGTCTACAGTACATACAGCCGTTACAGCAATTATTGGTATTGACGGCGATACTGTACATCATGGATGCTAGCAACACACCTGGTACACACATGAAACATGCGGGTACTGCTAATGGAAATAAGAAAACTAAACGCGTGCGCTGAAGTTTTTGGATAGTGAGAGGAATTAGATCCAAGATGGTGAATTCTCGAAGTGGAACTTTTTCAATTTGGTGCTCAGGGCCGCCGGTTTTGTGGCGCGTACATGATTGGATCAAGGTTGGTGAAGAACGCTAAGACTGCGTGATCGCTATTCTTGGATGATGATCGAGAATAATGGTCCTATATGTCGACGTACGGGTATGATCAATAGCACCAGAAAGTGGTGTTATGTGAAACGTACCGGAATATGATTTTGGAATTGATGTTCTTATAATGGTGAACATAGTCGATGATCCGTTAGCTCACCGCTTCCGTCGCCAGCCAGGCACCAGTAAACCGCATTGTGGGTTTTTACAGTTTTACAGTTATAAGGTCTTATGAGTACAGAAAAGAGTTCTTTGCCAGCAGCCATGCAATACTTGTCATATAGTAATGTTTGGGGTTTATTCTCGTTGGATGATTATAAGGGAAGGCAACTCGTTTTATTATCTTCTTGAGTTCAGTTGAAGCGTTAGACTTTTTAAGGATTCTATCGTATGAATAGAGGTGACTAAATGGATGGATGGATGGATGGATGGATGGATGGATGGATGGATGGATGGATGGATGGATGGATGAATGGATGAATGGATGGATGGATGGGTGGGTGGGTGGATGGATGGATGGATGGATGGATGGATGGATGGATGGATGGATGGATGGATGGATGGATGGATAAGAACAAAAGGATCTAATAATCGATGATGGATCAACGAAAGAAAGAATACAAAACTTTACGAGGCGCCCAACCAACTTCCGTGAATAGCTTTTAAAACAAAACAACCAGTATTAATTTATATGAAGTGAATAATTTTTATGGAATTCAGCTTACAAGCTTAAATCATTACAGTTATTAGGGTGCACTTAGGTGGTACAATATAGCCTATTAAACAAAGTAAACTACACATATTATTTCGGTAACAAAGTAACCATTGGATAGTTACGATCACAACAGGTTTTTCACATGCGAGATAACTTTTTTGCGCATAAGAAAGTCACGTCAAAAGCATATCAGAGCACCGCTCTAATCTCTCAAGTGTTTCTCTCTAGTGTCGTTGTTTTGGCAGCTATGATTGTGTTAGTTTGATGACGTTAAAACGTTTTGAAAGTATTCCAATTTCGATTGCATGTTGTGTAAACTGAGCAGCAGCCTCAAAGGTGGCTGATGGAGGAAGCGTGGTCCCTTCAAGAAGAACCTGAGGCTGACTACGACTTTCGTTCAAATGATTAGGATTAAAACCGGTAGATTAGAAATCATGCAAGCAAAATATGTAAAACCTGCCGAATTAAATTTTAGCTCATTACAACGGAAAATCTAATTAGTTAAATAGTTATAAGGGTCAACTACTAGCCTTTTAAGGTATTATGGGGGATGAAATATGTGAGTCAATCATTACATTAGCTCAATCATCCCTTTACTTTGATCCTTTGCTTGCCGTTAAACATGTTAGTAATAGCCTATCGGTTTGTCAAATACATCTTGATCATGACTTCAATTTTTGTATTGCTTTAATTATAAAATTTAATGTTCTTTTATTTTTGCGTTCCTCTCCCCCTTTTTTGTTAAAGATTCATACCGCAGCTGTGTTTAAAGATGAACTAGGACTTATTGTCGTGCGGGAGCGAAAGCAAGACATGTGCATGTTTCTGTAGTACAAGGGTCTCCCTTCTCTCACGTAAATGGGGCTTTAAGCTAGCTTGAGGGCTTCTATACTCATTGACCTCTCTGCCTCTGTCTCTCCCTTTTTCAATACACAATTAATCTCAGAATTCTTAAAACTAACGGACCTCAAAGACTTAATCTTCTTCTACCCCCTTTCCTCCGACCTCCGAATACTACTCCTTCTGCTCTCTCTCTCTCTCTCTCTCTCTCTCTCTCTCTCTCTCTCTCTCTCTCTCTCTCTCTCTCTCTCTTTCTCTCGAATATAATTTCGAATCGGCACAGCATGCACTTTATCATTTAGTTTAGGTTCTTGTGATTAGGGTATTCGATCATTCTATTATGAAGACTCAGTCAAGTTTAATATTGGTTTAGCTAGATAAATGACATTCAAGACACTCTTTTTCTATACAAATTTAAATATGAGTACAAGCTCGTACAAGGCGATAACCCTCCCTTTCCGTGATATCAGTGCTAATCGATACCTTCCTATCATTTCAGTTGCATTCCTTAAGGAAGTGATTTCCAGATAAGGTAGAGTAACCGAAGAGTGAGAATGTCGGTGCAGAAATTACCTCGTGTCGAGCATCCAAAACCGCTGTCATTTTAAAATCATATCTCAATGTTCGGTCAAAGATATGTTAAGTCATTGGTTCATTTGCTGAATTGATATAATCTGTATTCCTCGCTTTCCTAGTGTGGAGGGAAGTTGAGGTGAAGCGTGGGTTGTACGGTCATTGGACTATTGCTAGGCAACGGAACACAGAGGGAGGGGTGGATGGGACGGGGGGTTACGGGAAGGGGGAAGTTGAGGTGAAGAGGGTCTACTTACTCATTGCTAGGCAACTGACCACAAAAGGAGCCAGGGTGGATATGGGGCGGCAACTACCGGTGAGGGAACAGGAAAATTGAGGTGAAAGTCGCGGCTGCTGCGCTAGTGAACTGCGCATGGAGAAATGTTTGGGTGGTTATTGATGAGGAGGAGTGGCGTGAAGAGAGGAATGCCATCTGCGCACGAGGAAGATGTGGGAGAAGATGGGTGGTGGTTACCTCACCGCATATCAAACCGCTGCCACCGCCTACCTAGACTAAGGCTTCGTCTTCTTTGGCAAGATACTCGAGAGATTACAAATGAGTTTTACGGAGAATTTTAAAGTGTTTCTTGTTTATCTTCTTTCCTCTCTGACTGCAGGACGATGCTGACAATGCTAGTATCGAGAAAAATGTTTCAGTACAAGGTTGATCACGCAACAGATTTATACTAGATTTAGCTACCCACGAAGGCATTAAAAGAGAACAAACAAACTGATAAGCACGAAACATACGGTTGCTCTCTCCCTCACCCACAGAAAAAAACCAAACAATTAATCACCTCGATAGTGCAAGTTGAGACGTTTTGGGATGCCTGTGTTTTGTCAGATATTTGGGCGTGCTGTGGTTTTTCATGGTAGGAACGCCTGTCGATAATTGCTGTTAATGCAGACATTGGAACTGATAAGTTACGTAACCTTGTAGTAAGCTTACTCCTTCATCTAAAAATGCTGTAGTTTAGCTAAGAGTTTAGATTTGCTCCTTACTGCACTTCTCCTTTCTCGTAAGAGTTTGCTTTTCGTTATAATTTGGATCTTCACTTTGCGGCATGTTTCGCTTGGTGTCTTCGATTCAAGGAGCTGTCTGCAATGGCGGGAATTTCAGTTTACGTCTTGCTGCCCTCACTCGTCCAAATATTTGGCCTTATTTTCCAAGTTTTAGATATTATTCCACCACGAGAACATTTTTTATCAACTCTCCCAAGTTTAATGCTCCTTTGAGAGTGTTTGGTAGTGATGGTCGAGGGTTTTCAACTGTTAAAGTTCATTTTCGATTTTTTAGCAATATTCAAAAAGAAATTGTTTCAAGAAATGGCAAAAATGCTAATGGTTCTGTGAAAAAGACACTGAAAAAGCCTGATGCATACCGATTATTGTCCTTAGCCAAGCCAGAGACTGTACATCTCATAGGTAAGTTAGTTTTATCTTCATGTGAAGTAAACTTAACTAATCCTCCTTTAATTCCACCCCTGACTGAGTAGTGGACAGGCATGTCTCAGTGCTGTATATGAATTTAAACATGCTGGGAGCTTTAGAGCACAAGAGAAGCAAGCTTTTAGGAACATATGTTTCTCTTGGCATTTTGTTTGCTCTACAGCTCACAGAGTGTTTATATCACAATACAGTAGACGTATATGCAGCCATTTTATATTACATTTAATTAAATATTGTTCAATGATTTTGCGTAGGCATGTTTCTGTCCTCTGATATGAACATGGTATCCAACCAATCAGCATGTGTGCTATATTTCAAATATTTTGTAATATCAATTTTAAAATAATTGAGCAGTTACCTTTCATGTTGATCATTATTATTCTTTCTATTATTATAGCTGCTGTTGGTTTGTTAATTGTGTCATCTGCGGTCACCATGTCTGTTCCTTTTTGCATTGGGAAAATCATTGACATTATTTACACTGCAAGTAAAGACCCAGAGCAGACAATGAAATTGCTGTCAAATATTTGCAAGATTCTCTTTGGAGTATTTTTGGTTGGTGGGATGGCTAACTTTGGTAGAGTTTATCTTGTTCAGATGGCAGGTATGCTACATACCTAGTGATAACAGTGACAATCCGACCCAATAGGACGTTTGCACGATGGCGTCATTTGACTCCCACTACCATAATGCTTCGCAAAATTTCTTTTTTATTTAAATTTGTATTCCCTCATGAGAATAGTAAGACAATTGGTGGTAATTAACTAAACAATAGAAAATGTGCAAGGGATTCTGGTAGTAGAGGTCAATGACGCCATCGTGCAAAGGTCCTACATGTATAACAGTGATAAAAGGACCTGATGTTGCTGCCACAGGTAGCCCACCAAATTACATTTATACATTTGAATTTTTTTAAATTTTAGGGCAGAGGATTGTCAAAAGACTCCGACATAAACTATTTAGCTCGATTATGCTACAAGAAACAGCATTTTTCGATCTTAACAAGACAGGTGAGCTCATTAACCGCCTGTCAGCTGACACTGTCCTTGTCGGCAAAGCTGTGACTGACAATGTTTCTGATGGACTTAGAGCAACTGCACAAGCTATTGCTGGGGTCTCTATGATGGTGAGTAGATGAGCTGGGGTTTGAGTTGCAGTCACATTAATTAATCTTTTATTATATATCACAGCTAGTTTGGCAGATGGTCCTGTTATCAGAGAGGCAGACAAATGATTTTTTTAGAATGCCGACTAATAAATTGATTGTAAATAATGATAAAGCATAACAATGTCATCTGTCAGGTATATGTCTCACCCAAACTAGCTGGCCTAGTCCTCGTGATAGTGCCGACCGTCGCAGTTGGGGCTGTAATATATGGAAGGTTTTTAAAATCCATTACAAGGAAAGTACAAGATTCCCTGGCTGATGCAACACAGGTAAAAAAACTAATATAAACCTTTTCTTGATATATTTTGACTAATTATTACAGGGCCGTGGAGCACATTGCTTTGATTGGGGAGAGCTAATCTTCGGAGTGGGAGGGGGGGGGGGGCTAGGGGAAATTGCTCCATGTCATCTTATGGCTTCCCCAGTTTCCCCTTGAGCCCCCTGCCTCTAAGGCACTTTAATTAAAGATGGATCTTATGGGTTGGAAAAATTTGAATTTATTATATGATGAAGCTGGTTTTGATAAAGATTGAGCACTGTGATTGGTTGCCTGAATCACTTGATGTTGTGTGTCTTTAAAATATTATTTTCTCAGCTAGACACCTAGTGTTACCCAACTCCCTAGAGGTGTTCTATAATGGGGTGCTTCTTATTTAACTCACACTCGTCCTATTATACCCAAGGGATGCCATGTGTTTTTATTCCTACTGAGATTTGGTAATCTAAATGCTTGCTATTAGGCTACCTGTGTTTATTATGTGGTGTGAAATGTTGATAGATCCTAGCTTCCTCTGCAGGAATCTCTTTGCCTTTATCTCTCTCTGTAGGAAACAAAGAAATGAAAACTCTCTTTACTTTTCCATGTTTGTGCTCAGTACTCTAAATAGTTAGATTGAGTCTCCAGCAGAGGAGGCTTAGATAGATAAAAAAAAAATCACTTTAAGTCTCTGACATTGTATGTATTCTAGGTTGCAGAAGAGAGGATTTCAAACATCAGAATAGTAAGAGCTTTTGGTCAGGAAAACAAAGAAATCCAAAGGTATTTTTTGCAGCAACTTACAATGATCTGACTTGGGCCACAATGTAATGCCAAATTCATATAAGACAAACTATATTCTTTTGTAAGTCTAATACTGTGCCGGATGTAGGCATATCAATGAAAAGAAACTTTATCTGTGTTAGATCATGTTTTTTCAATACAACAGAATTTTCAGCCTTCTTGACCATCATTCAATCATTTTATGATCATTCTTTTGTAATCTATTTATTCTGTGGCATTATCCCCATCATTACACAATTTATTCTTTTGGCAGAAATTTTAAAATAAAAAACATACATATCCATATATTAATACAACACTGTTTTGACAGGTTACAAAGAAAAAATAATGCATGGCAGACTCATTTATCAAACAGGAACTTTGTACTTTGGTACTTTTGCTTTGATTTTAGTCAAGAATGGAATGAGGTTGGGCAGGAAGTCTTAGAGGGTCTGTAAAAATACAGACTCTTTCTTTCATCACAGAAAAGTTTATGTTTAGACGTAAATGTAAAGTCCTGTTTACTAGACAGGAAATGACAAGAATTGTTTTTGTTAAGTGTTTTGTCTTCTGCTGTAGGTATGGTGAAAAGATCGAACATGTTCTCAGCTTGTCAATGAAGGAGACTTTAGCAAGGGCTGTGTTCTTTGGCTTTGTAAGTATAAAGAATAACAAAACACAAATAATAGGTCAGTATCTGGAGCACTCATAGGTAACCAAAAAAACGATTTCGTAGTCAAAGCATGTACAGTTGAGGCAGCTTATGGCCTGATGCATTTTGAAATGTAAGCACAACATTAATGAACTTCAATGAACTTAAACTTGAGCTCATACTATAACTTGGCAATGCCACGTTTATCAACATTGGAGTGCTGTGGTAGCTGGATAATGATGGAATCAATAGATGGTGGATGATGTAGAAATTAAAGTTGATGAGAATGTCAAGAAAATGTGATAATTTTGATTGCACACTGGTATAGTGTCAATAGATGCTGATGCTGATGAATGATAAATATGATGACGGCTGAATATATGCTTGATAAAACCAAAGTAACAAGATGATGATGATGATACTCTGATGTGGCAAAAATAACAATAAGCAAAAGTAATCAATCCATCAACAAGCAACAATATTTTATCCCAAATGTTTAGACTGGTTTTTCAGGTAATTGTGTGGTCCTCACTGTCTTATACGCTGGTGGATTAATGATGACAGATGCACAAATCTCTGTTGGAGATCTCACCTCTTTTCTCCTCTACACTGGCTTTGTAGGAATCTCTGTTGGAGGTAAGACAAATGTTTGATTTATTTAAAGTAAATTCCACATGCCATTGGGATCTCCCTACGGCACTGTAGTGTTATGTTTTTAATTCAGGTTTGGATTCCAACATGCTGCATGAAATTTTAATTAATTCCCCCCTATTTTTGCATAAAATGCACAGTTTCTAGGGACAGATCTAGGGGAAGGGTGCGGGGGATGCAGAGCTTTCAATATTTTTTGGAGTAAGTGGCTATTCTCAAATATTAGGGGGCAATAAATGGAATTTTAGACCCCTTTTTTATTAATTATGTGTACTATTAAGTCGAAAATAGCCGGCAGTTTAGGCAGAAGTATCTGCCGCCTTCTATTGAAAGCTCTGGGGATGCAAACTCCCTTCACCCTTCTAGATGAGCTCATTCTTACTGTGTTATTGTTACACGAGTTTATGAATGTTCAGATCATAGATAAAGCATCATCCCCCCTATCAAGAACCTGTTTCCATCTCTGGTTTCTGCATTATCTTTTGTGTTAACCTATGTTAAATTAGCTAGTAAGAAATTATTGTTTGTTGGGGGGTGGGGGGTGGGGAGAGAGGGAAGGCAGCAATAACTTATTTTCTGTCATTTGGGTACCCTTCCCACTGCCAAATAGTACACAAATCTTTTGAAGTCTTTCAAATTTTTATTATTTTTTAGAATTTTTAAAAAAATGTTATTTCTTATGCATTTTTTATTGGAAATTCCTCTGTAGGTCTAAGTTCATTCTATTCAGAGTTAATGAAAGGGATAGGTGCTAGTGAGCGACTGTGGCAGCTAATGGACAGGAAGCCCGCAATTGCAATCACAGGTATATTGACTCGAAATATTCTCTCAAAGTAAGGAGGGAAGACATTATTAAAAGGCTCGACTGGATTTGTAAAGCACCATGTTTATCCTTGCCAATACACTACACAAGGAACTTTCAAATTTTAATTAATTCTCTACCCTTTGTGGATCAAAAAAATCAATAAGGGACTGCTAACCTATAGGTCAAATACTGAAACATCCTCTGGGGTTGTGAAAGTCAGGGCACCTATCGTATTGGAATTTAGGGTGTAAAACAGGAGAACCCAGAGAAAAAGCCTGGAATCCAGAGAGAAACCTAGTAAACTATTCACACATAGGAAGAGTGTTCAAACTCCATACCCCTAAGGTGAGAGACGACTCTACTACTGCTACAACAACCTTGATTCCCGTTATTAAAAAAGTAAGATCCTGAATACAGAACACAGGAATCCCTAAGTAATGGATTTTCTTCTTTTTTCTCCAGGCGGTTATGTCCCACCGATTAATGCCCTCGAAAAAGGAATCCAGTTCCAGAACATCCACTTCTCGTACCCTTCCCGCCCTGATGTACCCATTTTCAAGGACCTAACTCTCGACGTTCCTGCCGGATCAGTAACGGCTCTAGTAGGTCCGAGTGGGTCGGGTAAAAGTACACTAGGGTCTTTATTGTTACGTCTGTACGATCCCGATCAAGGACACGTGATAGTCGGTGGGCATGACGTCAAGACGCTCTCTCTTGATTGGTTGAGGGGAAGTGCTGGGACAGTGCATCAGGTAAGATTGAATGAATAAGGATAGTTATCCAATCAGACGTTGTCGTATTGCCAAGTCACGTGTCACATGGATTGTGGCCGTACCTTGCTGATGCAATAGAACAGATTTTGTATGACTATAATATCCCAGTACGCATGCCTTGCCGTGCAAAACGTTCTGTCTCCGTGCATTCTGATTGGTCGATCATTGATCTCGCGCGCTTTGATTGATTTAAAGGATAACATGAGTTCCGTGCTGAACATGCTGAACGCGTTCTGATTGGTTGACCAGTAATCTCGCGCGCTGTGATGGAATCAAAGGTCTCCAATGGTTTTATTTGTAAACACAACGCGCCTACGAATTTCCCGCCAAACGTCCGAGCATGCGCAGTGCGTTTTTCACCTTGTCTGCACACGTAGTAGTCCATGTAGTATGCTTATTTATTTATTTATTAGTTTCGCCATATATTAAGCTGGAAATGTAATGACTGAAAAATTCTGTGATATATATGACAGGGTGACCGCAACAGCGTTAAGCCAATTACTGCGGGCCCAAAAAAATTTCTTAAATGAAATTTAGTGCATAAAGATAATTTAAGTAGATATATTGACACATTTGAATCAAATAACTAACAACAGGAGGTAGCAAGAGTGAGGCTTCTGCAAGAGTTACATTTTAAACAAACTGTTTTGAAAGTACGTGGGTCGTAACAGTTGTAACTGTCCAGTGACAGTTTTCTCGCTGTTGCTGAAACGTTGGAGTAAGAATACCTTTATATTTCTGTAGGATCCTATTCTATTCTCTTGCTCTATCGGCGAGAATATAGCTTACGGTGCTGCCGCGGACAAGAAAGTAACTGCTGACGATATTATCGATGCTGCCAAACAAGCTAATGCTCATTCCTTCATACAGTCTTTCACTAAAGGCTATGATACTGTTGTAGGAGAAAGGGGACAAATGTTATCAGGTAAATTGGAGGATAGCCCAGAGGGTGAATACCTTGCGAATGAAAGCGAGGGTGTCTCTTTTCCTTTCCTCTCTATTTAGTCTCTTATTGCTTTTTTTTCTCCTCTTTCTTCTCCTCTTTCTTCTTCTCTTTCTTCTCCTCTTTCTTCTCCTCTTTCTTCTCCTTTTCCTTCTCCTCCTCATCCCACTTCTTACCTTTCCTTCTACTCCTTTTCAATCCTTCTACTACCTTTTCTCACGCTCCTTCCAGCAATTGGTAAAAGATGCTTGAAGTTTACCATGCACACTAAATTACCCCTTGTCATGCGTTTCATCAAGAATTAAGTATGTCCTCTTCTTTGCAATAGGTGGTCAAAGGCAAAGAATTGCTATTGCAAGAGCCATTCTCATGGTACGTACGTACAATGTTTTGGGAACATGAAGAAAATTTCGTATGTCAAGTATACTGAGGTATTGCTTACTTTGATCATATTTATTGGCAAAATTTTAAATATTCTATTTCTTTTTAGAATCCCAAAATACTACTCTTGGACGAAGCTACCAGGTTTGTTTGTCCAAAATAAACATTTTTATTTTTTCATTTTTATCAACTTAATGATTTTTTGCAACGTTGGATAAAACTCCTTTGCGCTAAGTTTGTATGAGTGAATTGCCTTGACATTCACATGGCTTCCAATATATGTCAAGCATTGCGATTGGATGATATGCGTTTTCCTGCTTTTTGATTGGATACGAACTGAATCCATTCCGAAGTCACGGTAACGCAATCCTCAACGCTCATACGAAATCCTTTTTATTTAGCGCATTAGACGCAGAGAGTGAACATTTGGTCCAAGAGGCTCTAGAACGCTTGATGAAAGGACGCACCGTCATCACCATTGCACATCGTTTGTCCACCATTAAGAATGCAGATCATATTGTGGTGCTTGATAACGGCGCTATTGCCGAGTCTGGGTCTTATAACCAGCTTATGGCCCACGATAATGGACTGTTTAAGAAACTTGTTGAAAGGCAAACCATCGCAAATAGCAACAAATAGTTGAATGAGCAATGTCAAGGTAGGGTCGACTTGAGGAAAATCAGGGGAGAGGGGGTAGGGATCTAGTACGAGGAAGTCCCATATGTATGCTTGAGGAAAACATCACGATATAATTAAAAAAATCAAAGTTAATTTTAAGTTTTCAAAGTGATTTTTAGAAAACAAATAATTGGAGAGAAATTGAATGTTTAAATGAAAATGGATTTTAAAATATTAAACAGAAATTAAACTATTTGTAGAATTTTGAACATCTATATAGAAGAAATTGAAAGTTATAAGGCGTTTTTTTTTTTTTTTTGCTTATACATCCCCCAACAGACCTTGATAAAAAATAAAAATCTCAAAAGTAATAAAGTGCAGAATGAGCAATTTATTTTCAATCCAAGATCCAATATTATATTTTTGAATTTTATGAAAATAACAAATCTTACCTTATTTCTGCAAAATTTCAGCGTAAAATTACTAGTAATAGAAATTAAAATAAACGTTATAGAATATACGCTACAAATTCGGCGTTAAAAAAAATTGTTTCGATCCACGATCCACTTACCCGACGTCCAGTCCATTCCAATTATACGCGGTTCCTGATTTTCCAAAAAATAAAACCTCTTAAAATTCAGAATTTGGATGCATAAACCAAATTTTAGAGGTTGGAAATGTTCTTACTATATATTAAGATTATCCCTACTCCTTCAAAAGTTGAAAATGCATATTTTTTTTCGATTCAAGCTCCACTTAACTGACATCCAGTCCAATCCAGCTAGTTATACGCAGTTCCGGATTTTCCAAAATAAAGGATTTATTGAAATTCAGAATTTAAAAGCGTAAGTCAGATTTCTGAGGCTGGACATGTTTATGTCATACATTTAGATTTTCCCTACCATTTTAAAAGCTGGAAAGTCAATGAAAAAATTATTGCAATCCCATGCATTATACTCTGTCTATGCCCTCAAAACAGAAGCTTTTCTCATAAGATTTCATTGTCAATTATTTCTGTTTGCATTCCTGTTTCTTTATCTATTATATTATATTATATCATTTTTTTTTTTTTTTTCCCTTTCGAGTAAAAACTTCCCTTCAGTCTGTTTCTCAACTAGGGGGGCCTTTTTGCGCCTTACTCAACAAGCATACAGGTAACCCATAACAGAAGCTTCGCCCATACATACAAATTCCCGGTTCCCTAGCAACAAGCGTACAAGAACACAAGAAATCAAGATGGCGGGTCGCGATAGTCACTTCGCGGGCACCAAAACCCTCCCCGCCATGAAAGTAAGGAGAACAGATATACGAAAAACACGAAAGGCAATGAAATACAAGGCATTTGCTAAGCCATTGACACTACCTAGTATAGAATTAATGTACGCGGACTTGAATGATGTAAGTAGTTTGTTCTCGAAGAAGCAAGTTTGTAAAAAAGTTAGTGACTGGTTTACGAGCTGGAGGCCTTGGCAAAAACGGATCTTATTATGTAAAATGACTGAAAAAGTCTCTAAAAGTCAACTACATTCACTCATTACGACCTTAGAGCCAGTATTTCATAGGGATTTTGTTCTTGAACTGCGTGGCTCGTACCCCACGATATTTTTAAAGCCAAGATTTGTTCATACCATTTCGAGTTTACTTGGTGATACTGATCTGCGAACTTTGCGTCAAGACAAAGGAGAATCCATCGATGCTGGAGATGAAAAAACAAAGAAATCACTAGGAAAACAAGATTTAGAAACTCTTAGAAGAATCTCAGAAGAGCATGATGAGTTAGGGGATTGTTATCATGAAATTGCGGTCGAAAAAGGTGTTGAATACGAACATGTATCAGAAGTGGACGACGTAACTCTACCAAGTTTTGCTGTAACTCCAGCAGCAACGGTAGAAATACGTCCTTCACGCCGACACGAACATGCCCCTCCATTTTTGAGACTCAGAAAAGTCAGCACTCGAAACTTTTTTCCGGACAGTAAAATACCGAAATTAGGAACTATGAAAAGTGTCCTTCGTCCTGAAGACAAGAAGGTGTTTGGTAAGGACCCTGTATCTTTTAAATATTCCAAATGGTGGGAAGGACATGAGGGACCAAAGCTCTTGAATCCCAGACGAAGTCGACTGGCGAGGTTTTTTAAGGCACAGTTAAATCAAATCAATCAGGTAAGATAAAAGATCCTAATTTTAATTATGACTATCCAAGATATTTAGATAAGAATAAGCCTAAAGCGAGATGACGTTTTACCCCCGACTCTATACCATAATAGTTCTTAAAATTCTTTCATACTAAAATTTTTGATTCCTTAGAGAATACAGGAACATTAGTCATAATTAAAGAACAAAAGCAGTGTGAAAAGGATTATGGTCTAGAGACAGGGGGTAAAACGTCATCTCGCTTCAGGCTTATTGCCAATTGTTATTCTTGCCCCCACCTCCTCCCTACTCCCATCCATTTAAATTTAGGGGCTTTCATTCATTTATTGGCTAATGGGGAATGTCGGCTAAATCACATGGTGTTTCAATGCCATATTGCGTACCCCCCCCCCCTCCCCCAAAGTTGAAGGGGGAAATGATGGTACTTGTTTGACAGTGTTTTAGCAGCTCTACCCCACCACTACTATCAAGGTTTGGAAATCATTTCCTTATCTGGTTTATGACTCTAAACGGTCTCTCCTGGCATGACTGACAATGTATTGCACTTATATTTGACAAAAATATATTATTTTGATAAACTGTTATTGATTTATCTCAGTGGCTTGATGAATGGGCTCCACACGAACGAGTTGATATGCTAGCCGAAGTCGTCAAGTGCTGTGATGCAGATTGTCTGAATTTCTTTGCTTTATGTCTCAGTAGAAGGTACTATCAACAAACATGTGTTTCTTTCTTAGTCTTGATCCCCCAAAGAATTATCTCGAACCACTTCACCTTTTATATTTTATGAAACTTTTTAGGTTGAAAGACCAAACTGGTATAGATAGCATTCCAGATGTTCTGCTTCGTAAAGTCTTTTCTTATTTAGATATCAAGAGCTTATGCAGGAGTTCACAGGTAATTTTTTAACACTTAATTATATAACATTGGCACTTTTATGTCATTTTGGTCGGGCATGGTGGTACTATTTAACAAAAGATTTCACATTAGCATCCTTTGTTAATCTCTTGACTCCTTTGAGAATGATTGCATGACTGGGAATAAAGAATCTTACTTTAATCCTCTTACCTCTTCATTAGGTGTGTCGCCGATGGAGGTTCCTAAGTCAAGAAAGTGGCTTGTGGCGAAGAAAAGTTAGAATTTTAGGTAAAATTTTTTGTAAAGTTAGTGGAGATCTCTGAATCTTTCCCTAGTTTCACATTTATGGCTTTCAATCTCTAGATGACCCACAATCTCTAGATGACTAGATAACCCTTTGACTTCATATTATATTGATTATGTCAAAACGATTCTTTGACTGCATCTAAAAGCTCTTAAAGAAATTATTTCTTAGATAATCAAAAAACTTTAAATCGTTTTATAGTATAATCTAGTGCATTCTATTTTTTTTAAATCGTTTTATAGTATAACCTAGTGCATTCTATTTTTTTTAAATCGTTTTATAGTATAATCTAGTGCATTCTATTTTTTTATTTTTTTTATTATAATTTATTAACTATTCGTTATAATTTATTTTTTAGTGTAGGGGTTTTTATCTTGTAATTATAATTTTATAGTTTTTTATACACATATATTCATAGTTTATATTTTAGAGGGCCACAGGTTTGTTAGCATATTGCTATTTAGTGCTACCCTCAGTAAATAAAGAGTTTATTATTATTATTATATTATTATTATGTCCCTTTGACCTAGTCTTACATTGATTCATTATCTGTACCCTCCCCTCTCACTCTATTCTAGATCAGTCTGCAATTGTAGTTGGATTAAAATTTGGGTATTAAGCATAACAGCCCCTTCCATTGCAATTATTATCATGACAGAACTTGAATACAATCACCTGTTAATATCTTGTTTAAAGGCTTTAATGAAGGAATAGTTAACCTGCCAATGAAGATAATAACTCTCGGCAAGGGACACCTCGTGGACTGGAAACAGGCATATCAAGAAGTAAGAACATTTTACAAACAGTTGGAAAGCATGGAGACAAAAGAAGAAGTACAGGGTATGTCCTTTATTTTATTTTAAGTTGTTAACAGCCGTTGTCCTGATTCTTGTCTTATGATTGTGTGTTAATGGGTGGTGTGGTGCTTCACCTCTCCCCTCCCTCGGTCTGGGTTCGACCCCAGATTGGATCATATGTGAGTTGAGTTTGTTTGATGTGTTGTTCTCTCCCTTACCACAAGGGTTTTTCTCCAGGTTCTTTAGTTTTTCTCACTTTGTAAAAATCAACATGTGAGTTGAGTGTTGTAAGTTGTATATAGGGAACCAGTGATATAATATAACGTGTTGAACAAACCTCACGGAAGAGCCCCATACGGGGATCGGTGGTTGTAAAGTATGTTTTTTATAATTCCATCCTATAACAGAAACTCAAGAAGAAGTAGTTGTCAAAAAGAAACCTGTACAGAAATCTTTGGACGAGAAGCTGATCGGCACTCCATCACCAGGTGAGACAACCTAACATCCTAGAGGGGACAATTACTACTGAATTTTGATTGGATGATGATGGAGGGCTTAATCATGGCCCATTAATAACTGCATTATGTACTTAGATATTTACTTGTAAATGAGGGCTTACTGTGCAGACACACTCACCAGGACCACTTGAATAAAAATGACCAATCAGATAACAGTAACGCTATGCTATCTGATTGGTGGGTTAAAAATATCGAACTAAATGTTGGAATATGATTGGTTAATAATACTAGATTATCAAAGTGTTCCCGCTTGGAGTATCGCAGCACAGTAAAATAACAGCTAGCTATACAGTCAAACACCGATCATGATGACGGACCAAAATATATTTAGCTTGGGCATAACTCATTTCTGGCTCACAGTTACAATTTAAGTCAAAATGGCTAGCAAGGCAAAGTCCATTTAACCAGATAATTTCAAATTCTGGCTGGACATTGTCCAATGAACTGCTGTTATTTTAAGCCATTCAAGCTTGGAGATTTATTGATCAATTTAGCCAAGTTATTGTAACCTAATTATTTATATTGTCGTTGCCCCAGCTATTGGTTGCTGATATGGCTATGATAGAATCTACCCCTCCCCTCACATTTTTGTACTTATATTTATTTCATAGATGTTGTTAAACCATCTATCGTCAAGGAAGTACCTAAAGAAAGAGCTAAACCTCCTGCAGTTGCCAGTGGGCTTGGTCTAAGTATGTCTACCACTAAATTAAAGTAGATGATTTTGTAATAATTTACATACAGGGTTTGAAATTTATAAATAGACATATCTGTTTGTTTTTTAAACACTTAGTCGACATTAGTGTTGTCCAGACGTTGAAAGATATTGGCCCCGCCCAGTCACCTGCAACAACAGACCAACGAGGCCACCAAGATGAATTTGAAACCAAAGATGAAGACAAGAACGACTTGACTGGTGGGAATCTGAAGATGCTTGCAAAAAGCTTGCGTGCATTAATGAGAGAGAGACGTGAACCAGAGGATATTGCTTTAGATGTTCGACCGACACTGGTGCAAGCTCTTAATCTGCTGGTAGGTTTTCCTTCTAATAAATCTACAAAAATTTATTTAAATTCCAATTCAATCTGCTGTCACGTACTTGAGTAAGACATGAGCTTCTGGCTTATTAGCGTTTTCAAGGTTGATGCAATGTATTTCCAAGATGACATCTATTTTGTCCCCCAAAACAATCCCACAATGCACTGCAATGCCAACTCATCCCAGTTTTCTTTCCAGTAACCTTGGATAACCTTGGAAGGCTATTAAACAACCTTACTTACAATCATTGTTATTCTTGATCAGGATGCCAAGCGCACCCCCCGCTCCAAATTCCACTACATATCCCTAGCAGTTCAAGGAGTACTAGCAGTGCAGAGAGTTAAAAGACTGCAAGTAAGACGAACCAAAAATATCCTACTTTCAGAGTTTGTATTATAGACCTCCTTGGGCATAATGTTTTACCATTTCAGACCACATGTCATATAGTATCATTTCTTTGTTTAATGGTTGCACATGAGAAGTCACATGGATATGGATACAACTCATACAAAGAATTGGAATCTTTTTCTCAAATGAATGACACGTGGTCTCAAATGGAAATTCATTACGCTGAGGACTGTCTATTTTAACTCCTGCTTGTGTCTTGTTTTTTAGGGTCACATGGACGGTGTGTTGTGTCTGGAGTTTGATCTTAAGAGAGTGATAACAGGATCATCTGACAGAACAATAAGGTATATTGCATAACCTCCATGCTACTGTATGTTGGATTGACTTTTCTTAAAATACACAGCTGTATTCCTTGACAACAGATTCATTTATGCAGGGCTAAGCCTTGATTTTGATTTCGCATAGAAAGGACCATTATCATGTGCCAGCCATGTTAACTGGAACAATAATTTTTCCCAGCATGGCATCACCTTCAAGGGCTCGAACAGGATGAGGATATGTGTGGTTAAACAAAATAATATGCATTAGATTGCACTGATATACTATGCAGGCTATATTGTTGGAAATTATGACATCTGTTGCATGAGAAAATATATCTTCATCTACCAGTTTTTATTTCTAGGGTGTGGGATGTGAGAAGTGGAAGAAGTATAAGAAAACTCAAAGGGCATAAGGTAAGAACAACCCTCCTTATCATCAAGTAGCTTAGGTTGGATTATCTTGATATGACCCTCGGACATTGATTATATTGACACTGGATTTCTCATTTCCTGTTTGCAATTCTGACTGTCACTCAAAGGGAACTTAAAGGGAACCAGAATTGCGACCTGTTTAAAACCGTACAGAAATGTATAATAGATTCAAAGCGCTTTGATTAGAATTAGTATTCATTTAGAATGCTTTTTGTAATTAACTGCTTTTCACACCACCTATGTTACTTGTAATATGGTAATGGTTCCTTTATATTTTTTGTTCCTATATGTATATATTTTCTTTTTCTTTCATCCACATAACTATATATTTGCAATATAATTACAAAATAGACCCCCTCGATGAGTGTTATGCTCTTGGGGTTAATGTAATAACAAAAGATGTTTAAATAAAATTTTAAAAAAATTCCTGTTTGGGTAACTCCTCACTAATATCAGCAAATAAATTATCATCCAACCTTCCCTCTGGGGAATATAGGTTTTTTTCTTACTTAAGAACAAGGGGGACTACAGCGACCCTTAAGCAGGGTTTTAAATAGAAGCCCGAGCAGCCAGCAAATCTTGTGAGGTATTTTTCATGAACTCACCAACCATTTTGATTAAAATTCCCCAAAATTTAGGTAAAATGGGAAAAAGATTCACTCTCTATTCCCCACCTATTTATTATGTTTTTCTGCAGAATCAAAGTGGGTATTGAAAACCCTGTTTAAGAACCTCCTTTCTCGGCCCTTTTAATATGCTTGTAATGTCTTAATTTATAAGTGGACACTAATGTAATTACCTGGCCTTTTGATTCCTGATTTGGATTTTTTCCTTTAAGGGAGGTGTCCGTTGTCTTCAGTTTGATAGTAAAAAGATACTAAGTGGATCCTGGGATATGACTATCATGGTAAGTATTGTTAATCAGTATAAGAGCTTGTGAATAATTTAATATGCAGTCCTATTTCAGTCCACATGACCAATCCTTTAATTGTTTGTATCATATCCATATGAGGCAGCATTTATGTAGAACATCTGTTACAAATTTTTAATGATTAAAAATTTGACCTGTACATGCCGTTAACACGAAATCATCTCTTTATTAATAATATGTGTATAACAAATATGTTATGAGAACAGGCTCAAAATTTGCAAGGCTAGGCATACAAATTTTTGTTCAGAGAGCTCAGTCCTGTGTTAACTGAACCATTAAACGTATAACTTTTTAACCAGTTAAAAAATTTGTCCATGTGAACGCAGCCTAAAGCTGTCTGTACTTGTAAACAAATAGATCTATGTTCCAGCCCAAGCCTACAGTTAAAGTTTATGCTTGTGTTAATAAAATACAATTCCCTTAATTGCATTCCTTTATGTATTCTTAATAGGTATGGGATATTGTAAAATTTGAGTGTCTACGAGTGCTATATGGTCACAAGGGGTGTGTTTCTTGTCTTAAGTTTGATGAACATCACATGTAAGTTCAATTCATAATCTTCATCATTGATCACTAACTACTTATTTCTTAACCTTTTCTAACTATATCAAAAAAAATTGAGCATCAGTGAATTCTCTATTAAGATATTATTTATTACTCATTTTTATTACCAGGTGTGCATTGGTTACGGATGACCATGCTATAAAATATACTGAATCGAAAATATATGGCGACCAATTGAATATTATAACTATTGCTCTGGACAAAAGTGTTTTCGGATGTGATGAGAGGCTACTTAGTTAGTCCACAACAATAGTATTCAAATCTGTCACCATGTTTTGATTTCACCTATAATTAAACTATTATTTATTATTATTATTATTGATAGAGTGAGTGGGTCACATGACCATACTATACGTGTCTGGGACATCAATACATGGGAATGTATCAAAGTTATTAATGCACACGATGGTATGTACAGTAATATCTCTTCCCTCTTGCTAATAATCTTGCATGTTATTGTCATTTTGCCAGTCTTTCATCCCTCCTTGTAATTTGGATTTATTCTTTCTCATTGCATCCTCTTATACTGCTTGTTTCATGCTGTTACAGGAGTCGTGATGTGTCTTGAGTTTGAAGGCCAATATGTGCTGAGTGGATCCTTAGACAAGTAAGTACAAATCTAGAGCAAATTTTAAGGTAAGGAGGAGGGGGCGCAAGCCAGAATCGTTTTTTCTTCCATATGAAACTTAAACTAAGACAACATAAGATTTCACTCTCGTAAAATGTCCCCCTAGGCTGCATTCATGATGTATGAAAGAGGGGGGGCAGGTGAAATTGAGGGGGGATCAGGAAGATATTGGTAGGAAAAAGGGGGGATGGGAAAATTTTTATCAGAAAAATGGGGGGATGCACATTTTTGGAAGAACCTACAAGCCTTGCTTAGGGGGGATCACATTTTTGTTGCATGATTTTAAGGCGGGGTGTTATGAATTATTGTGGATATTTCAAATTTTCACCAGCCCACCCCCCTCCCGCCATACAATTTGAATGCAGCCCTAGCTCTGAATTCCCATAAGTCACTCAAAAACCCCTGTAACATGGTAACTGAGCTCTTTGTCTCTGTGTAAAACATGATCATCTATACCTACTTTTTTTATGGCATTGCTTCAGAACACTAAAACTTTGGGATGTAGAGACTGAAGAAGTCTTAAGAGTCTTTACTGGACACAGTGATGGTGTGACATCTCTAATAGTAAGTTGGTTTAGTGTTGGTGTATTAGCTATTATCATGGAGTACTCCTATTTCAATCTCTCTGTTGCTCAGGGTTAGCCTCAACTTTGTGAAGAACATTCATGTGTCGACCCAGTGAAGGTCTGTGAAATTTCAAAGTTTTTGTATTGTTGAAGTTGTGCATTCTTTACCTTACCATAATTTTGAATATTTAGGGTACACTGATACGAGGGTAAACCTGAGCAAATGAGTCTGTGATCAATTAGGAACACAGTGGTAATTTGGAACTCCAAAAGATCTTATAAGAATTTTAGAAAGCATGACAAATTTTGGTCTAGCTTAGGTACAGTTGTTTGGGTTGTTCACACTAGCTTAAACTAGATCAGTCACGAGTGCTCTCGATTTATTCTTATGCACTCCACGTTACCATTTATATCACTCGAGACCGACTCAAATTAGACCCCAAAAGAGGTGTTGTACTTTAGTTCAAACTACTTTACTATGTTATTGTTGACCTGTTTTAGGTGGTAGGAGGTCTTATGATCAGTGGTTCAGCAGATGGTATGTTGTTTTTCTGGGATGTTGATACAGGCCACTGTGAGGCTGCAATCCAAGCTCATGAAGGTTCTGTTCATTCTATCTGTGCTTCTGTAACTGGAGAACACTTCCTTTCTGGGGGAGGGTAAGCAATAATGTGTTGTTCTAACTCACAACTCTACTCCCATATGACACTACAGGGCCATAACCAGGGGGAGCACAGGGTGCACGTGCACCCCCCCCCCCCCCCCATAATCTATCTCCTTTTGCTTTAAAGTTGCATGTAAAAGTTTTTTGATTAAATGACAACCACTTTCCATCTGCATATTGTAGCATTTTTAAGAAACACTCGCCCATTATTCCCTTGTTTTTTTTATCTTGGTTCTGCTTTTTGTTTGGTTACCTGCATTGCCTGTGCACCTCCCCTGCAAGGCCCCTGGTTATGCCACTGCAACAGGGCTCGAATCCTGGACTCATTGGTGAGAGGAAGCCTTTTAGCAGTGCAGACCACCCTTGCTTCCCTGGAGGCAGGGGCGTAGCGAGGACCTAGGAGCTGGAGGGGGGGGGGGGGGGGATACTAACCCCCCAAAAAATTACTCCTCCCCCATAGAACAAATAAACAAATAAATGTGCAAACAAAAAAGAAACAAATTCGTATTCGTATAAACTGATTTATACAGCTTACTCTTCTAGGTTGCAATAATTTATTTTCCTCTTTCCTTTTGGTTGAATATGTTTTGTTTTTGTTTTTTTGTTTTTTGTTTTTGTTTTCAAAAACTTTTGTTTAAAAATTTAATGGGGGGGGGGGGGGGCACGTGCCCCACCATGACCCAATCCCCCCCCTTCGCTACGCTACTGCCTGGAGGTTTAATATTGGTAGTGAACCCCTACTCTTTTCCAACAGGAAATTCTGGCCTTTATTCTTTTATTAGTCTTTTATTCCTTTAAGATGACCCTCAATATTGTCCTATTTCACTATGACGTCACATCAAAACAATTGTTTAAACGCAAAGGATCATGGTCGTCGGAGGGGGTCAAATCAACGCAAATTCACCGAAAATTGTTCTAAAACACGTATCAATCCACGAAGAGAAGTAGAATAGCCAGCAAACGCTCAGAATATTTTTTAGTACATAATAACACATATTATATCTGAAAACCAGGTCATTTTAGATTTTTCACTAGGAGCAAATTATGTCGAATTTTCTATTGGATTTGGCGATTCTATCCCCCTCATAAACAAGCAGTGGCGTCATAGTGAAATAGGGCAATTGACACTAGAGTGCATACAATATATCTGAGAAAAATATCGTAAGAAATTGCACTAATTTGAACACTTTTTTCGCTGACATATATATAGTATGCACTCTAATTAATGAACTAAAAGCATGGATAGTTCAGAAACATTAAGGGAATAGTCAACCTCAATGTAACTCTTTTTTAATGCAAAGAATTTTTTTTAACAGGGATAACTTGATCAAGGAATGGGACACTGCAACATGCACTTGTTTACGGACGTTACAAGGACATAGGGGTGCGGTGCTGTGTGTTAGGGTAAGAAGTCGGTGTTGAATGTGTCCTTTTTTTCCTTTCTTTATTTCTTTTTAATTTTTTTTTTTCTTTTTTACCTTTTTTAATTTAAAAAATCAAGACAAATCCTCGACGTATTCTTTCGTGTTCTGGTGATGGAACTGTCAGAATTTGGGACCTCGAGAAACCTAATCCAGAGGTAAGATTATTTCATGTGTAACACATCGCGTTACTTAGCCTTTCAGATTGGTTCCTTGTTATAAATTGTTTTTAACTCAGCCAGCCACGATACGACAGACGAATGATAAATGTTTTAGAACGCGCTAAAAATTATACATGGCTTGACTTGAAATAGATGACAGTCAATATTCTCCTTGGCTTCTCGTTATTTGTATTTTATTTTAATCCAAAGAACAAGACGACAGACGAAATATGAGTTTGGAGTTTAGTGTTTTGATGACGTCTCGTGAAAGCCTAGAATATTGATAAATTTCACTTTACGTGATTAATAATAAGCAACTGTCATGCTTTCTTTGTTCAAGAAATTATGCCAAAAAATGAAGACAAAACTTCATAATTCAGGACCTTTTGAAATTCCATATTAAAAACAAAAAGAATAACGAATACATTTACATTTTTAGGGCCAATCTCGAAATATCTCAGTTCAAGGGAACAATGTAGATCCCGCAATGGTCAGAGGAGCAAAATGAGACAAAGGAAAAAACAGCAAGTTACCTATATTTTATAGCCAAATTATATTATAAATGATTTCTGTAATATAAAAAAACAGAAAAAACAAATAAACCTTGGTTGCTTTATTGCTTTGGCGCATAGTTATTATGGATGGAATGGATTCAGCTCCATTAAATTACAGTGTAATTACTGTCGTTGAGTGATTGAGAAGTAATGATCATGTGAATGTAAAAATACTCAAGACCATGCATATGATTATTTTCACAAAACAGGTTTTAGGCCAGTAGGGATGAGGCGCGATGGATTTTGACCGGAGTAGCTTGTGATAAAGTGATGGTTATATCTTAGCCTGCGTTCAACCGGTATAATTTCTCTCGTTATATCTTCAAAAAGCCAAGAATGCTATACGTGATTGAGAAGTAATGATCATGTGAATGTAAAAATACTTGGGACCATGCATATGATTATTTTCACAAAACAGGTTAGATTACACAGCTGTAGCCCACCCAGGAGACTACATGCATACATACATACATACATACTTTTATTTGATAAAGCAGGTTAGATTAAGATAGGCAGCCATAGGCTGATGTGGACCTGCATCAACATTATATACAAGAAACTAAAATTTCACTATGTTTATTTGCTACGCGGAGGGGGGAAGTACTCCCATATATGGACTATACGGGGATGAACCGCTGAACAGGGTATGGTTTTTCGAGCTTCTCGTCATAAACAGGGTATGCAATTTCACTCAAGTTCCAAGTTCTTCCTGAGTTTCCTGTCATATTTAGGGTATCTAATTTCGTATTGACCGAAACTGGTTATTATGGTCGTAAAACAACGATACGCGAGATGAAATGATAATTGAAACAGGAACTCAGTGCAATAAATTATATCTTTTGTCATAAACAGGGTTTATAAATTTAATTTTTTTTGTTATAAACAGGGTACCCCTTTCAGAATCCCAGCGGAGTTTCCCCCCCCCCCCCCCCCTCTCCCTCTCCCTCCCCCTCCCCCTCCCATTCCGGGTTTGCTACAACGTACCACTACATGTACTAGGAAAAACCTCCCTTAGGGTGAGGGATGAGGTACGATCGATTCTAACGTCTTAAATATAAAGATGAAAAGTAAACATCTCATAGTCCAGACTGACGTACGGCACCACGTGGTGTTTGCTATTACAGGCTCATCTCTTAGCTTCCCACGTGATACTAGTCAAACAGGTTTTCAAAACCAGTTTGATGGACCTAAGACAGCCGACGTTCCGATCGAAACGAAACGTGTTTCTAAATCCTGCATGAGAAGCTGTACGACCATAGGCAATCGAGAGATTCATCGCATTTTAACAAGGTATTTTGAACCAAATGCAATACTTTTGCTCATTTTCCAATATTCAAAGTGTAAAATAACATTTTAGTTTAGCTTGGATAGCGAAAATGTGGCGGAAAGTCAGACCTCTTTCGACCGCGTTTTTCAGTTAATTTGAACAGAATATTCGCTGGAGTAGACGCGAAAGCTTGCATCGAACAACACCTCTTCACACCTTGTTGGCTTCGTTCGGTGAAAAAGAAATTCTCCTCGTTCCTGTTATTCTTTTAGCGCAAATTTTCGAGAATCTTTCATTCTGGCTATAACTAAAGAATGCGTGTAGACCGTTTTGCTTTCTCGACGGAATAATCATATTATCCGTTGTTTTGCTCGACCCAAAGATGTTTTTGTCGTGGAATTTAACATTTTTTAAACATGCTATGTCTAGAGGACCGGGATTTCTTCATCCATATAGAAGTATTTATATTGAGTTATACATTTATAAAAAATTATATGAATTTTTATGCCAATACTTCTACACTTTCTAATTGAAAAAAAAGGTTTTTTTAAGGAATCATTTTCGTGATAAGAAGCGAGCGATAAAGGTCAATATTGAAAGAGGTTTTAATATTTACAGATAGTTTGGATGGCAACACGTATTCGTGATTGCGTGAGAAAGCTAAAGATACGTGCGAGCAGAATTTCCTTGAGAGACCCTGGTCCAAAAGTAAAGAATTACCTCATTATCAAATCGCCCTTTGCCAAACTCGTGGATACTAGTATTAAAGTTGCACTTTTCAGAGAGTAGGTTACCTCGGTAGTCTTCTACGCGTGTCGTCACGCAACGCTCACTCAGTAGCAGCTGCTTAAGGAGCCAAGCACAACATTCTTAAATTAGCCAATCACAGCTCTAGTCCCAAAATCTAGTATAATCACTACAAAACGTCAGGGAAAGATCGAGAGAGCTTTCGAGAAAGCAAGTAAAAAATTTCAAATAACAGATTTTAACGATTATCAGAGGGTAGCTATATGTTTCATAGGAGAAGAGAAAAGAGATGTGTTTATAAATCTGCCGACAGGCTTTGGAGAATTTCTTGTATTTCAAGCTTTAATAACTGTTCGTGTTTGATGACCTTACAAATGAGCGAGAACTTAGCACTTGTTGTTGTGTCATTTCTAATCAACTGAAGAGCATGGTATACATGGACATTAATAATATTCCAAACATACTCCAGCGGTGCCCCTGGATGCCTGGTCTACTGGCTAGATAGTACACATGGACATTAATAGTATTCCAAGTACACTCCAGCGGTACACCTGGATGCCTGGTCTACTGGTTAGATAGTACACATGGACATAAATAGTATTCCAAGCACACTTTGGCGGTACACTTGGATGCCTGGTCTACTTGTTAGATGGTACTAGCCTGTGTGCAGCCGAACTAACTAACTTTTAAGTTACAGATATTTTTGCATTTTTAGTTCTGGTGTTTTTAAACATTTTCATAATTTCTAAACAATTTACTCTCTAACTTTCTTTCTATCATTCTAATCTAAACTTTTAAAATTTATAATAATAAAGTGGCCTCCATTATTGCATTCGGTGCATGGCACACTCGTGGATACCCTATGAATTCTATTTGCACTTCAGTATAATAGAATATATATCATAATGAAATTTGTTTCAAAATATTATTTCTTGAGATATGTGAGGAGGTTAAGCCCAATTTGTGACGTCATTTTGTTGACACGTACTCTAGATTCAGTAGTAATGTACTAAATATAAAATAAAATAACAACAAAAGGCATATTCTATTCAGCTTCATTTGATAGCTTACGTAGTACTCTTCAAATTTTGGGAAACTGATACTACCTGAAATTAAGATTCTACATTCCAACATATTTCGTGTATTTGCAACTAAATCTGGCTGGAGACTCGTACGACTTGTCACAACGTCACAACTTGTGCTAAATTTTCTTGAATTTCTAGAGAAAAACGTTTTTGAAACAAATTTAACCGTGATATTTTTATTAATACCAATAAACTACATATTTTTAACATTAATTTTTTTTTTGTCATATGCACTTTAACCCTTGGGGGGGGGGGGGGGGGGTACTACAACCCCAACTTGGGTAGGGGTGTGCCGCCAGGACCTCAAAACCCTGACCCTATCCCAGACCTAAAATTTTGATTTTACATTCCCTACATATTGGTGTCTGTTATTAAGATAGGATTTAAACCAGTCTAGGACAATGCCCCTTATTAATTCCATAGTTGGATAGTTTCTTGATTAGGATTTCATGGTTTACAGTATCAAAGGCCTTACAAAAATCTAGGAATATACCACAGCAATAGATTCCTGAATCACTGGCTCTTTGAATTTTATCAGTATTTAAGAGAATTGCATGAGAAGTGTTATGAAGAGAACGAAAACCAAATTGTTTATTGTAGAGGCAATCACTCTTTTCAAAGAAATAGATCAGTCTTTTGTACATACGTTTTTCAAGAATTTTACTAATAACATATATATATATATATATATATATATATTATTAGTTCTTAAAATTATTTATTTATTTTAAATTAGGGGACTTATATAGGGCTAACCTCAATGTCTTCCTTTTCAAAATATGTAATCTGCATTTTTGAATAAAGTATTATTAATTAATTAACAGAAAGCAGTGATATTGGACGATAGTTTGAAGTCATTAAATTTGTCCTAACAGAGCATTTGGATTAATTTCCGAGTAGATTCTTTTAAAAATCTTTGCCTTATGAGAAAAGTATTTTAATTTAGTAATGAACAAAAAATTAGGTAAATGATCAGACAAATCAGATAAAATATTACCACTTATGGTAGAATGCTCAAGAGAGTTAAAAAATGCATGTTGAGCCTGCATTGTTCAAATCGCATTGAAACTTTGAGAAATTTGTCTTTATTTAGATAATTAAGACCGAAATACGACTGCTTTATTGTTTATCGGCTAGTTCTTATAATTTTTTAATCTTACAACCCGAAAATGTTTTCATTTTTTTTTTTTTTTTTACAAGCCGTGAATATGACTTTCGTACGCTGTTAGGTATAAATGTCAAGAAAGTTCGGGTAATCCACAACCGGCAGAATAAAGCCTGGGAGTAGATAAACAAACAATGAATGGTGAGATAAAACAAAGAACGCAGCTTACATGTAGAACAATACACATTGTTCACCATAATCCATGCTTTCTTTGTTTTTGTTATTTTGTCCATTCCCAAGGTTCGTTCTACCAGTGGACACCGACCCGTCAGTTCTGAGTTTCAGTCCTCTTTTTTTTTGGATATTGGCTATGGCTCAACAAAGAAACCGAATTCAAGGATAAATAAATATAAAAAATATTTAATAATTATGAAGTCTTTTCATGTAGATTGTGCAAGGGACAGCTCCCTAGAAAGCGTGTTTATTAGTATATAAGAATCTCATTGTAGTTGGATTGCCTGAGTATCCAACCATCGTCATTACGTTTGTTTGTCATTAATTTAGACAGAATTAGGTAGAAAATAATTTACGTTCGTTTGAGCACAGCGAATTAGAACGTAAATGCACTTTTTTGTTTTTGAAAATCTACAATTCCTAAACGCTAATGAAAGTTTGAAAACGTTAATGAACCCACGCAAACATATTCATGATTGTCAAATTCAATGCTAAATTTCTTAATGAAAGTTCCATTGCACTCTTGAGACTCCGTTCGCCTTATTGTATGCCTGTTCGCTGTAATGACAATACTTCTTCGCTTCAATGAATATTCTTTCGCGGTTAATGAACAGCAAAAGGTGTAGTACGTCTTAGTAGTCTATTGTACTAAGGTGGAAAACTAGTGAAAACTAGTGTAAACTGCGTCGGTGTTTTCAGTAAAACAGTTGATAGATAGATAATATGTAACACCGTATGGTGTGTAAAAATGAAACTGACGTTTCGGACGTTAGTCCTTCATCGGAGTGCTCCAAGCACTCCGATGAAGGACTAACGTCCGAAACGTCAGTTTCATTTTTACATACCATACGGTGTTACATATTATCTATCTATCAACTGTTTTAGTATTGTACTGATGTATTGAGACAACGGATTGCGTCTGCAGTTATCGCGCAAACTAATTACACCTTTAAGCAATATTAACTTTATTTATCTTCATTTATATCTTTATTTCAGTTTTAAAAAAGTCGACGACATTCAATGGAAAAAATCGACGATTTAAATCAAAACACTTCGGATAGTCTTTCTTTTGGAGAGTTCAACTCGTCGGACAAGAACGTATTCAACAAGAGCTTGAAAAGCAAGTCTCCCGATGTGGTTACTCTAGGGAGCCTCTACTCCAAGGACGTGCCGAATGGCTACTTTATGCCAGAGCGGCCATCCTCGTTCAATCCTCGGGCCAAGTTCCGTAATGACGAGCGGTACACCATTCATGACTATCCACCTTGGCCACTTTTTTTCGCCGAACGGCTCAAGCCTATTCAGATTTCCTTCGTCGTTGGCAACGAACTCCCAATTCTCATGCGCTACTTCCCTGCGGAAGAACTAAAAACTCATTGGAAGAAATGGATTCCTTTCTTCCCTCTGGCGGACGCCCGTGACTTGGTCACCGAAGACACTGGTGATAGTAAGTTGATTACTTACTTTCCAATTCAGAGCTTGCCCAAAGAAAAACACGCAAACGATCCTGATATGCACCACAAGGTACTCTGTAAATTAACCATCCCTGAAATGGGAGCAGTGACTCCTAATCATATGACAGTGTATGACTATCACGTACCCTGTATGATCAAGGTCACTCACGGTGTCTCAGGGCGAGGTACCTTCATGGTCAAGACTAAACAAGAAGCAGAAACACTTATCAATAAGTTACGCGACGAGGTCAAGTGCCCAGAGCCGAGTATCTCTGAAGTCATTGAAGACATCACAGGAAATTACTGTGTCCAGTTTTATCTTTTTAAAACTGGCGAGATACATTGGCTCGGCTGCTCCAGGCAAACCGTTACAGATGAATTCGAGTGGGATGGTGGTTACATTGACTGGAACAAACAAGACGAGCTGAAAAGAATGTACTTCAACACGGTTATGCCTGTCAAGGAATACCTACATAAGAAAGGCTATTTCGGTGTGGTTGGTATTGATGTCTTGTCCAACAAGGAGGACAACTATGTGGTCGATGTCAATGCACGAATTAACGGCAGCACTTCGCTTCTCTTGATTGCGCCTCACATGGCCGCTAAAGGCTTCACTTCCTCCGCTATCCTCATCATTCCTGATGTCAAAGGCAACGAAAGCGAGTTGATTGAAAAGCTTGACCAAATCAATTCCGAAGGAAATGGGATCGTCATTGATTTGGCAAGCGTCGAAAACCCAGATGGAAAATCATGCGAAGCCCACATCTGCATGTTTGCAAAATCCGAGCAAGGAGTGAAGAACCTCTATTCTAAAATAATTAACCAATGAACTGACGACTTATCTGCTTATTGCGTTGAATATATTACCAGCACACGATTACTCTTAAACAAAACATGCATATGCATAAGTATATATATTTCTTGTTTTTTCTTATATTTGATAAATTTGCACATTTTTAAGGTATTCAGTAATGGTTTGCAAGCATTCCCAACAGCATAAAAAGATGTGGCGACCATGTTGTAGGGCATAAGACCGTTCATATTTTGCTTTGCCTAGGCATAATTGGTATTCTCCAACCAGTTGCTGATCTTGATATCCCGAGGATGAAGCGAGTACCAGACTAGTAACGAAGTATTACATGAAATGCTTTGTTTCGGAGGCAGATCGTTCAGGTTTTTTCGCTGCGGGCGGCGGTAATCAAGCATTGGTCACAATCAATCGGCCCGAATAACGGGAATATAAAGGCTTAACTAAGATATGTTTAAAATGAGCAACAAAAACAAAAAAAATTGCTAGCTTATACTGGTCATTAGGTAAGCTAAGATATAACCGTGGAGTCGCCACAATAAATAAATGAGCTTTCTTATAGAAAAATTGTAACGGGAAAGACCTTTCTTATAGAAACAAATTAATGTAATGGGAAACAATTAGATTAAAAAATTATTCAAACCACCATTAGCCCTGAAAAACATTTATGGTCGACTCCAATTTTTTCATCTTCCCGGGAACCCAGGTGTAAAATTCTGTCGCTCGTTTCTGGCTCCCATAAAGAAATACTTTTTGAATTTTTTTTAATGGGAGCCAGAAACGAGCGACAGAACTTTAGCCCTGTGTTTCGGAGGATGATTTTTCCTATACGTTCAATCTGATTCAGGTCCATTCTTATTAATTTACGTTCTTCCCATCTATTTCATCTATTTCGGTGACACAAAAGCTAAGAGGTGTATTGAAGTGAGGATCCCCCCGTGTCTGCTTTGGTTTTACAGTCGAACCTCTATTAAGCGGTCACCCCTGGGGAAACAGTCGACCGGTTAAATAGAGGTCAAGTTTACAGTAAATACAGTATGAAAAGCGAATTTCGGGAAATTAAGTGACCGCTTAATAAAGGGTGACCGCTAAATAGAGGGCCGCTTAATAGGATTCGACTGTAGTTACTAAATGTGTAACTGCATGAACGTAACATTTCTCAGTGTTACATTGGTTCCTTTAGTGAGTGTGTCCATGAATGGCATTTCGACCTGTAAAATCATCAAGTGTCAAGAGCTTGAGAGCCTCCTTAAACTCGTGTTGAGATTCTAGATTATCACCATGGTAACCAGACCAGGGTTTACGTAGGACAAAGCAGGGACGTTCAACACTGCATGCACTGACCTCAACGACCTAAGCAGCTCATAAAATAATTAATATTTTTACAAAATATTCAAGAATAAGCACAATCTAGTACAAACGGTAGTCTTAAGCTGGTGACCAGCAGGACAGCCCGTACCTGATGATTATATCGCTGACCAAATGAGAAGAGCCCGAAAAGCCATGCCGACAATAGCAAAGAAGGTGGAAGGTGGAAGGTAAGAAAAGTCCAAAAAATTCTACAAGCTGTTAAGTATAGTACTTGACGTGACATATACGATGAAAGTTTGATACAGGGGCAAAGTGTCCAATTTATATTGTGCCCTGACGTCTTTGCAAATATTTTTAAATATTTTAAATAAACATCTTAAAAGACGGCTATAAATCTGGGAAGGATTCAAGAATATGTTTTATTTCATTTTATTTTTATAGGATGTAACATTACGGATAAAACATGTAGACTTGGTAAAAACATGATTTTTTTTTTTTTTTTTTTGGCGAAACTTATCAAGCAATGATTGCGTCAAGTTCTGAGCGTATAATAGCGCAGCGCACTGCTTCTAAAAATAGCTTTAATATTCGGACAAACTTTGCATTCTGTTTAACCGCTACGAGGATTATACGAACCGATTTTATTATTTTCACTTAAAGTTACAATAATAACCCATGTAAACTAATATCAACTGCGATAGGCTGTGAAAATTATCTGTTGAAAGTAAACTTGTAAGTTTATTTGTCCGAATTTCGCCTTTGTCTTCTTTCTCATGACGTCACGGTTGTGCTGCGCTATTAGTAGTTGAGAACCTTGAGGACAACGCCGTGCGCTTACGCAAAAAAATACTAAACTCAAAGCCCTTTTACCGTTGTGGTAGTGAGCATTTAGATGCAGGCTTTGTTACTATCGAGCACTGTGATTAGATATTATAAGAAATGATTTGATTGGTGTACAGCAAACCTTCCTTCAAAAAGAAACTCTTGATCGACTTCTTTAATAAATGAGCCGGTTATTACCAAAGTATGTGAGCCGCAGTCTGATTGTATTACGTATGTAGACACCGAAGAAAACCTTTTTCTTATCAAGGTGCTTGTCTTGATTGAGAAGAAGTTCCTGTTTGAATTCGAAATGAAGTGAAAGCGCTTCTCTTATAGGGATGTTCATCGATAATTAATCTGGATTCTGATGTTTTATATTTCGCTGGAGAGATAAAAATCACACACAATAAAAGTATTATAGAAGTCCTAGTTCAATTCAAGTGGAAGTATTAATATACAAACACATATTTGATATATTCGCTGTGGAATGAGAACATTCGTAGTTGGACGGAAGTTTCTTGGAAAACCGAGTAGCAAGTGTCAGAAAGTTTTTAATTGTCGAGAAGCACATCGTTGATCGTCGGAAATCTATACCAACTGTACAAACAAAAACTTTATTTTCCCCTCTTTAATGATATCTTGTCGAGGCACGCTAATCTCGATGGAGAAAGAAAAACACTAAAGCGTTTCTTGATGGAACGGAGCTAGTGCAGATTCAATTATTGCAAGACAATCTTTTCTCCCGTAACAGATGAAATAAAAAAATATTATTTCAAAAAGATCAAGTTAAAATGTAATTTAGAAGAAGGAATTTAATCTAAGGCTGCATATAATTTTAATCCAAATTTTCGCGTGACAATATCAATAAGCATGCAACTGTTTGTTTAGCGCATGATTAATGAGGTGCAACTCTTAAGTAGGATTCTGTTTCCTAATCACGAAGAGGCAGATATCATTCGTGATCGTTGTATTCATTCTATCATCGCTGCTTTTCGATAAATTATCTCATATACATTCGTCTCGCATTTTGTCACGTTTCTGGGTATTCTGGTCCACACACGTAGTCAGAAATTGTCTACATCAAATAACGGTGGAAAATTTACTGTGAGTGAGGTTAGTAGAGTTTATTTCTGCATGAATTTTAAACTCCATTCTTATATATGACTTTCTATCAAAAGCTATGTGAGGTCAAGTTGATATCTTGTCTATAGTTTTTTGAAAGACTTTTGTAGCCTTACACTGTCAAGTATCCTTTTTACTTTCACCTATTTGAGTATATTTTGCATGCTATGGCGGGATTCATAGCTGCGAGTAAGTTAGCGCCCGACTAAACAAACTTGTAGAAGTTTTGAACATTTTTACAAAAAGTAGTGCTTTCGAAAAAATGCATCGAATAAAACTTTCATTGGATTAAAGTCTAGTTAATAAGGGTTTTCTTTCAACAGCCCGTCCGCGCCCACCTACTGAGTAACACATCCCTTCTATTCAAAACTCTGTTCATTTTGATCCATACGTGATACGTGTTTCATTTTCTGTCGATCTGTCGTGAGATAGAAGACTTCCCTAATGCACATTCTAGCCTAGTCTTAAACGATAGAACAATGGACCGATCTCGGTCCTAGGTGCCTGGGGTAGTTGCTCTGTGTGAGGTCGAACCAAGTCGAAATTGTTTTTAATATCATAGCCCAGTTCTACAGCATAACATCAAGCAACAGACCCTTGCTAGACCAACAGTTCAAGATATACATTGATAGAGTCAATGACCGCTCATTTCCCCCAACGAATCCTATTGTTCCATAAACTTTTAAGACAGATTGACAGACTGATAAATCCTTTAGATCCGACGACGAGTACGAGAACGAATACGAGTTTTTTCACTTTTAAAGATTAGCGCTATCATTTCGTAGTCGTGGTCGAGTACATACGTAGTGCGGAAACTTTAGATTTTTAAAAAATCGGAAATTGACTACGATTCAGTGTTAACGCGTACAGAACCAGTTTGTAAGGCTCTTACTTCGTGTACTACAAGTTGCGAATTCCTTTGAAGTCTCTTGATTTTAAGAACAGCCTTATTGTTTCTGTTGGTAAATACTTAAAAAAGAATGTACAAATTCGTACAGATTAGTACGATGCCAGTTAAACGAATTCTAAATTTTTTAGGACGCGATAACGATTATATTATTAGCCTAGTGCCAACTAGAAATCAAATATAAAAATCAGGTCAGGTTTTACTTGGCTAAAATTAGAAAAACCTTAATTTTCAAAACTTTTGAAAATCATTTTGGCATTACTTATGATAATAATTAATAAATAAAGTATTTTTGGAAGTTGAGTTTTTTTAGTTTATGTCGCACAAAATAATATTTTTGCATATAAGGAATTTTCTGCGGAGAAAATCAAACCTTCATGATCTAGAACAGCTCTTTTAGTGTCAATGCGCTTAGGTTCCCTACCCACTTTCCTTGGGTACTAAGCATATCTCTAAGCTCGTCTGTCACACAGACAAAAACAGAAAAAATATGAGATTAACAGTGAGACATTGTATCACTTGTCGTGACGGGTGTCATCTTACGCTGATCCTGTTTGCTCAGTACTTTACTTTGAGTATTAAAAATGCAGAGCATCCAAGATTGTTAAAGTTTTGATTATCTAATCCCCACTTTCAAACAAATCGCATTCCTTTGTCTTAAATCCCTCTTAATTCAATTCATTACTTCCTTACGCTATGGTAAGATAGCTAGGACTAGTCGTGCACTTTCTGTTAACTCTCTTGGACTCGCAACAAGACACTGAATAAAGTAACAGAGACTAGGCAAGTAAGTTCGATAACATGATTTCATCTGTCGTCTCATAATAGCCATGAAAAGTTACTTTTTCAAGTGTTAATAACTTGAGTCTTAAATAACAACTCACAATTGCTACAAATGCGGTTTTAGCTTTCCTCTGGAAAAGCAGTCATCTTGTTTTAACTTTACAAATCAAGAAACTTCACCTCTTCACATCTTTATAAGTTTGAATTGGTTAAAAAGACACAAGAGATACTATACTAAGAAGATCCAACACAACTAGCTGCTCGTGCCTTTACTAGAAAAACTTGCTATAGTATTGATCACCACCCCAAGTACACAGCAGTGGCGAAGCTCAACGAGGTCAAACTGAAAGCATGGTGAAGGTGCGCGCCTCTGGCAGTCGCCGGTATACAGTCCATGTATGACGCCGGAGCACAGCTCTCTGATCAGTTTAAATTAGTTAGGGTCGGTTTGAGAGGATGGATAATAAAATGGAGACTAGAGAAACGCCCTCGGAGTCAGAAAGAGAACCACTTAACCGATTTTGAACCAACCATCTCATACTCACATGCTGGGCTGATTGGGATCTAATATGATTTTCGAATAGGATTCATTATTATTGGCATTTATGAACTCTGCATTTTCTCTATGATCACTGAGAGTTCTTTCCATCATGTCATTTGATTTCATGTGATTCGGGTTCATTTTATCTCAATCTGGGTCAAAGACCCTTGATTTTGTCGTTCCGCACAAGATAAGTGTGACGACATTTTTTTTCATTAGGGAATAACACTCGTACGGTGTAAAATGCTTATTTCTCATGAGCGCTTTGCCGAGGATACTGACATCAAGCTAACCTTTATAGCATTAACTAAAATGCGTATCATAACACCACAAGCAACAGCAAAAAAAAAAAAAAAAAAAAAAAAAAAAAAAAAGAAAAATCGCCAAGAAAACTTTTCAAATTCTGCGGACACTATATTTTATTGAAAGTGGATGAAAAAATTTCGCTTTCACAGGAATTTTCATTTTGACCCAAGATGCATTTCGCGTCGAGACTAATTCGAGACCCCCTCGTGTTGCAACATATTTAGGGAATGATAGCAGATAATCTGTATTATATATGGCCACAAGAGATACGTACGGAACTTTATCTTTAAGTGTTTGACTCAGATAACCGTTAACGAGATAAATTCTCTATCTTTCAAGTGGAATTGCGGTGTTGTCCAGAAAGTCACAGAATGTGCATGGAACATCGAGAAGTAATCTTGAACAAAATTAAAGAGTCCAGAAATCTTGAAGATCATTGGCAATAATCAAATGCCTCTCCAGAGGAAAAATGGACTCCAGAGAAAAATGTTCAAATTTAAATAGGGACCCAACAAATTTTATTCATTTGTGATGCCGTGTCCCAGAAATCGAAACCGGCCGAGAACCCAGAGCAAAATCCACAAAATTTTCGCAATTTAGCGTCAATAATTGCATTTTGTAAACGAGTGTGCTGGCTTTATTATACTTCTCGTAAGACGTAACCCGACTTTGCATGAGTAACTAAGATTTCCAAACAAGTAGGGCTAGTTCAAATATTCTTACTGCAAACTAAAACCATTAAAAGCAACGTATTGATATATTGTTTTGTCCAAATGAAAATCGATTATTTGCTTTTTTAACGTAGGCGTGAAAAGCAGCTCATTTTATTTTCTTGTCATTGTGACGTCAATTATATACACGTCAATCATTTTGCTGTTTCCCGATTTCTGGAGTTAATAAATTTATGTTGGTTGTTTTATGTTGCCTCGCGATGTAGTAAAATAATCTTTCTACTCCTCAATTTAGCTGTTACATGGGATTTAAGATCTTTTTAATCAATGCTGAGGGGAAATCACAGATAACGATTTAATATTTAATCTAGGTGGTAATATCAGTGACTACCATAGATAGTCATTCCATACTGTAAGTGCATCGACAAACACTTGAGAAAATTCATTACAGTAACGTGCGATTAATGTCGTTGTTGGACGGCTTAGATAATAATGCTGTTCTTAAACATCACCAAGTTTTCTTTCTTTCCTAGAATGGACGGGATAGCTTCTTCAAACAACGATGAAGACGTTGAACCAGAATTTCGCGTGCTGGACTTAATAGGGGAAGGTTCTTTCGCTCAGGTCTTCAGGTGCGTCGAAAGGAAAACCCAAGCTTCATTTGCGCTGAAAGAATTCGACACGACGAAAGAAGGATACGACCACAAGATTGTCCAACAAGAAATCAAACTCTGGAAAGGACTGGAACATGAGAATATTGTTAAGCTTTATGCAAACTTCAGAACAGGAAAATATTTATATTTTGTGATGGAATTTTTGACGGGAGGTAATCTTTTTCATGACATGTTAACGAGACATCGCTACAGCGAGCAAGAAACTGCTGGGATTACGAGACAGGTAGGAAATCTCGTGCTATGATTATTCTCAGTTTGCTAAATTAAAAACATAAAATTCATCTCAAAGGCAGTCGGTATAGACTCTCTAGAAGCCAATTTGCGTTATCGCGTTTTCATTTCAAAAGCCAGATGGAGGACTGAGGACTGAATTGTTCATAACTTATGGCTTTAATATTTTTATTTCTTAGCTATCCTAGCGCTCTTTTCTGTGGTATGTATTTAGTCGAACTTCAAGAAATGCCTTCTTTCTAAACGCTGTTAGACTAAAAAAAGTATTTTGGAAAAGTCCTTTAAGAAAAAAAGAGAAAAATCTGTTCACCATTGTCAGTTCAAAACACTATAGATTTAAAACTTCTGTAAACAAGAATTCTTTATTTTAATTATTTGCAAGAGAATAATCGTTCTGGCAATTCAGTCAAAACATTAGCTGTTTAGGGACTCAGCTAATTTTGCAAGATATTTTTTTTTTCCTTATAATTATCATCATTTGATTTTTATCAATTTTATCTTTACAAGAAAAATGTTGCTTTTCTTGACTGACCTCAGAGGGGTTCGTAGTCTAAACAAAGTGATAAAAGTACTTCCAAGGGCAAGATTGTGGACAAGATTGTATACTATTACTGTTGACTTAATATCTTATACACGCACCAACAATCAATTTTTGTGATAACTCCGTTAATTATCTGCGTTTTATGAAATCCGGAGGTGCTTCCCTAGTCTCCTACGCAGTAGCCTCCTTCGCAGCCGTTCTTAGGGTCGTCACGCAACGCTTCGTGACGACCCTAAGAACGGCTGCAAAGGAGGCTACCTACGCAGCCGCTGTTAGTGTCGTCACGCAACGCTACACTAATAGCGGCTGCGTAGGAGACTAGTGCTTCCCCGCTTCCCAGACTTTCACAAAGGATTTTATCTTAACTATTTTTTATGTCAGTCTTAATTCTCATGCTCATGGGAAGAAATGCATATGTCGGCTGAAGTACAATTTACTGCTCAATGAAGTTAACAGAAAGTGTGGTTTTCTTTTTTTCAATAGGTTTTAGAGGCACTCAATTATCTCCATGCAAGAAGAATAGTTCACCGAGACATCAAACCTGACAATATCCTCCTTAAATCAAAGCCTGTTCTTGGTTCGCGCCAACACATCGAGGCCAAGATATGCGACTTTGGATTTGCATTAAGACTTCCTAGGGACTCTGACGTTATTCATTGTCAGGCAAAAGGCGCGCCAATGTTTTTGGCGCCAGAAACGATCTTAGAGGATCCTATTGGGTGTCCTGTGGATTTGTGGGCTTGTGGAGTGCTATTGCACACTATGATCGTAGGGTATCCGCCATTTTGGGACGATAATAGCGAAAAAATGCTTCTCTCTGCAGTGAGAGGACAGTATTCTTTAACTACAAAATGCTGGGAAAACGTCTCTTCGTCTTGCAAGGATCTTGTGAAGAGAATGCTTACTGTACCATCGTCACAACGAGTAACAGCATCATCCGCCTTGAAGCATCCTTGGATATTCAAGATGTCATTATCCTCACCCCTCCCCCCTCGAAAATCAAACCGATTTCTTTCTCATCATACACTGAGCACTAAACTGAAGAGCACGCTTTGTAAGATGCATGCAAGTATGAGTGCGCAGTCTCTTGGAGTCGGACATTTCAAAGGGAAATTTTTTCCTCTTCATCACTCAGCGCATAACTTATCTACACTACAATGAAAAGGGCTTTGAAGGGCCTGCAAGAGGGTCAAGAAACTCAAATCCTTCGAAATTTACACTCAACATCTTGATTTACCCTGGGTCTGTGTAGACCCCTTCGAAAACTGAAACTGTTGCTTAAAAAACTCTTTGCGGCATTTGAATTGAAATTCTGATAATTATTGTTCATTATTTTTAAAATATGAAATATTGCTATTTGTGTGTGCCCCAATTGATGATATAAGCAAAAATGAGTGGGCGAATGTATCTTATAGATGCGTCTAATATACTGGAGCAGCTTTTGTATGACTGTGAGATATTTATGGCATGTGCGATGACGTGTTGTACCGTGATCGTGAAGGTGTGAACATTCTGGCATTCTGATTGGTTAAATCAGTAATCCCGCGCACTGTAATTGGTTGATGAAGTGATGTCGTACCGTGACTGTGCTCTAAGTTTTCACAGTCATGCGAAATCTACTCTTTATCAAACACTTCAGGTTAAGATCAATCTTGGCTGGCCACAAGATTGGGTCTTCTTTTTAATCATCGTGTTCTCGATATTACGTCATGTCATTTGAGAATGCAGTATTTATTAATATGTTGTCAGCGGATGTATTTTTGAATTTTGTAATTATATTTCAAATAAAGCTTTTAGAAATATCTTTTCTCTTGTCTCATTATGTTAGCATAATTGTTTGTTGGTTTTAATATTTAGGTATGGATAATATTGGATAAATATAGTGAAGAAATTCTAGTGAAATTAAAATACCAAGGCGTACGTCAAAAATATCAAATAGAGAATGCGGAGTGGAAAATTTATATATGTGAAAAAATAAAAATGACTTGCTAGTATAATCTTAAAAGGGTCTTACTAGGTCCACACAGGAGCCTATCCAGGCAAGGCAACAGTTATCTATATCGATCCACCATCCAGCAGTCCAAGTCCAATTCTATATTTTCCAGTCACGCCAGCATTACTTACGAGTCAGCGTTAGTTCTAGCCCCTGCCATATTGCCTGGGTCCCCCAAAGATCTTCCTCTTTCTCGTGGCTCCGCCATCTTGGATCAGTCTGAATGCTGTAAGAATATTCAACTTTTATTCAACTTTATCTTTAATATTCCAACTATTTGACTGCACAGAACGAACGTTTATATATTATTCTGTATTCTAGGTAAATTTGAGCCCGAAGCATGCAGATTTTCGTTAAAACTTTAACGGGTAAAACCATCACCCTCGAGGTAAGCTATCTTGGATTGCACGTGGTAGACGTGAATATTGCTAGACATTTTGTCCTTTTGTTACTTGTCAGTCATTTAATAAATATTATTTATAGGTTGAACCCAGTGATACCATCGAGAATGTAAAGACTAAAATTCAAGATAAGGAAGGTATGGATCTATAGTCTTGACGTATTCAAGCTTAGTCAATTCTTTGGCTGAAAATAAAATTTAAAATGAATATGAATAAAATAGGGTATTCTCACTTGCTTATTTTTAAAAACTGTGACACCATTAAGTTAATATTAAAGATCATATTTTGTTCACAGTTTTATAAATGATCAATCCCTTGAATATTGATATTGATGGTGTCAAACATTTAAAAATATAAGAGTGATGATTTGTAATTTTAGTCAAAGTTTTATTTAACATAGATTTGTAAAATTGCTAGCCCTCAGGTAGAGGAGAAAGGGGAGGAGGTAGTAGAGTAAAAAGAAAGAGGTTTAGTCACATCTTTCTCATTTTGTCACATCTTTCTCATCTAAGTCAATGAAATGATTCTTAGGCTTTGCAAATTATAGCATCTACAACTGTACATATAGAGCTTTGTCGTAAGAAATCACACACGTCACCCATGTTAGCTGAAGAAAATTATTTTTTCCCTGTATAGCCTTGCAAACAGGATGAGTTTTTCCAGGCATAAACAGTGTTCATTTGCTAATATAAAACCATTTTTGCCTTTGGTTCCTGAGCACAATGGACGAGCGTACATTTATTGCTGGGCCCTAATGACAATACAGTTAATTTTACCCATGCCAAAATTCAGTGTCTGAGCACTATAAATATGAACGGTCTAAAGGAACAGTTCAATTTGTTAGTCTAGTTTTGTTAGTCGAGTTATCAGCCATCGATTGCACACTTCTCACTGATTATTTTATTCCTCTACCAAACCTTTCCAGGTATTCCTCCTGACCAGCAGCGTTTGATCTTCGCTGGCAAACAGCTTGAAGATGGCCGCACCCTTAGCGACTACAACATCCAAAAGGAGTCCACCCTCCACCTTGTGCTGAGGCTTAGGGGAGGAGCCAAGAAGCGTAAGAAGAAGAATTACACCACCCCCAAGAAGATCAAACACAAGAAGAAGAAGGTCAGCTATTTGTTACCTGATATATTTGTTTTTGGATGCCTTACCTTACTATTTTTAACACCAGTATCTATATCAAGGTGTATAGTATTGGTATCGAGTTTACCAGTAGTTAGTAGGGTCAGCTAAAAACATGGTCAGAAAAACATTTTTCACATTCTATTTATATTCAATGTCACTAGGGTGAGACCCATCCCCATCATACTGTATCTATATCAAGGTGTATTCTAAATCAGACAACCAGTAATGCATAGGGTCTTGGCAAAGTGTCCTTCTATTTATATTTAATGTCACTGGGGTGAGACCCATCCTATTGGCCATGCCCACTATATTAAGATTTAGTCTTTATCATACTGTATCTATTTCAAGGTGTATCCTAAATCAGCTAACCAGTAATTAATTGGGTCATAACTAAGTGTCTTTCTATTTATATTTGATAATATTGGGGTGAGACCCATCGTGTTGGCTATAAAATTTTGGCCACCTCATCTATTATATAATTTGTACCATTTGGCTACTGGCGCGGTTGATTGATGGGTACTTCACCTCTCACTGCCAGCTATTTTACAATCAAATGGAATTTCATTAATACTAATCTAGTGCAGGACACAGTTACTTATTTTGTAAAGAAACCCTCATACTTGTATAATAATTATTACTTAAGGAATCCTCTGCGAACATGAGCAGAAATTATATGGGGCCTATACTTTTCCTTTCATTCTTCCTTTCAAATTTTTGCTAGATAAAATAATCTATCATAAATTTTGCTTTGATGCTAGAACAAATCTCATTTCTTCCTTTCCTTTTGTGTTTTTGTTGGCCCTCCTTTAATACATATTTATATTAAGTAAATTTCAGTTATTCCCTGCGTGCACGTGTTTTCCTTTCAAATTCTCACCACCAACACAAGTCATGAAACTTCTGTTTTTTAGACATTTCTAGTATGCACCAATACCCTATAAATTATATTTTTCATATATTTACTTAATATTAATTAAGATGTTTTGTTATACAGGTCAAGCTGGCTGTTCTTAAATACTACAAAGTTGATGAGAATGGCAAGATAACCCGTCTGCGTAGAGAATGCCCATCAGAGTCTTGCGGTGCTGGTGTTTTCATGGCCAGTCATTTTGACAGGCAGTATTGTGGCAAATGTTGTCTAACTTATGTCTTCAATAAGCCTCAAGAGGAAAAATAGATGGAATAAATAAATCTTCCTAATATGCATTTTGTGTCTTCATTTTTTCAATTATCTATATATCGTATACCCAAGTGGCCAATCACATTTTAGAATAAGGTCATCTTTAACATTCCTTTATTCAAGGAAATCTATTTTGTATGCCTATTCTTCTTGTTTTGGTCGTTGCTCTTCTTTATTTTGACAACAAAATTGATAAATTCTAAGTGTAAGAGATATCGAAAGAGATTTTGCGATTTCTTTTGTTATATTAACCAACTTGGCAAGCAGATAAAATATCAGGAACATTGGAAATATCACCACAGAAGAAATCCTACCCGGTTGAATGAATCCTTGGCTAGGTGCAACAGAATAAGAGGTAAGCCATGGTAATTTAGTATTTTTTTAAACTGGGATAAGAAAATGGGAATACCCCTTTTTACAGTTCCATTCAGTGACCACAAATAATAGTTCCTAGCTGAGGCTGGAGTTCCGCGCATATCAAAACTACAGTTTATCATGTGCGGTAACTCTAGTCTCGGCTAGGAACTATTATTTGTGATCACTGAATGGAACTGCAAAAAGGAGTATTGTATTTTTAATTGAAAAGAAATTCAAAATTTCTTTCCCCTCCTCTCTATCTTTCCCTTCCAGGCTACAATCTTGTATTTCCCAAAAATGCATGATTTGGGAGTAACAACGCTACAATAATGTAAAGGACAGCATTGACTTCTTTGATCATTTTTTTATTATGAAATAAATATTTTTTTTAGATTGATTTATTCAATGTTGATGTTACGAATTGTCAGTAAAATAAATAGTTATAAGGTTGACAAATGTAACTCTAAATATAACCTTAAAACCTAATAGCCAACTTGATTCATAATTGAAAAAATCTAGGGTAATTTTTCAGTGACATACTTGCCCTCAAATTATTTACATTATTTTTAAAAAAGAGTCTTAAATTTCTATCCATGTAATGAATTCAAAATTTGGAATATTGAATTCCAAGATCCAGAATCTACAATTGTCCAATCTATTTATTCCTCGCTATTCTTTGAATAGCAGTTAGGTGCTTCTATGCTAGAGCCTCTCTGCTAGAGTAGGCTAATTTTACAAGATTGTGAGATTCAGATTCCAGATATTCCTGATTCCGTTGTGGTGACGTCTTATTCAAATACTGATTCCAGTTCAGATTGAAATGAATGATTGTGATGGACTGGTAAAGGAGACTTCAGTTCTCCTCGTTCAGAAAGTCTTCTACTAGCACTTTTGACATTAGCTCTTTTAAACTTAATCATCGCTCTAATACCACTAATGACTGCCAAGAAATCTCTCTTCCTTTCTCGTTCCAACGAGACTTTCCTCCCAAGAGCTCCATCGGACACAGCTTGGTGGTTTAATGCTTGAGCAGCAGTGAGCCTACCCTCGGGTTGAGGAACGATAAGGCTTCTTACAAGATCTTTTGTCGTGGTTTTGATATTATCCCAATAAGGAGAAGGCATTGTATAATGCCCTCTTAGTATTGATAACAACAACTGTTCGTCACTGCTGCTCCAAAACGGTGGATACCCTGCCAGCATCAAATACAGTATAACCCCAGTAGACCACACATCAACTGCGCAGCCTATTGGTTCCTCGAGGATTGTCTCTGGCGCAAGAAACATGGCGGCGCCGCCAGCTTCACAGGTGATGACGTCAGAGTCACTTGGAAGCCTCTGTGCTAGCCCGAAGTCTGTGACTTTGATAATAAGATCGCTGTCGTCTTGTGGGCGCTGTATTAACAGGTTATCTGGTTTGATGTCCCTGTGGACTATTCTTTGGCTGTGGAGGTATTCCAAGGCTTCAAGTAACTAAAGAAAAAGTGAAATAACTTGTGAGAGGAGTCGTGAGATGAACGCAGAAATTGTAAGCTGGCCCATGCAGACAAAAAAGATATATGGCGTGACAACGTGACGGGGAAAATCCCCCGCCATATATTACCCAGAACAAAGACGAAAACCATTAACAATTTAACTGCCTGGTTCTTAAGAATACTAGCAATTTAAAATTGTTGCAGAATAATCAGTTCCCAAGAGCATATAGTTAAAAAGGTTTCATTTCACAAACTACATGATAGACCAGTCGATAGAGAAGCTGTATGTGGATGTTTGCTCCCTAGTAGACGAGTATGTAAGATTTTGAAACATCACAGGCTATGAGCAATTCCTTCTTTCATTCCCCTTCACACACGGACATCCATGCAATAATACGCTGTGCGCTTGTCGCACTATGCCGCGCGCGACAGATTTTCCAGGAAACCACCGTCGCAGGATACGAACACCGTTTCCTACCCCTCTATACATGAAAATCTCACGAACTCCGGATTTGAAGAAAAAAATTTAGATCAAAAGGACAACGTCTAGTGATGCAATAAGGGTAGACCTGTCTTGCGTATTTGAACTTAGATTTGGCTTCGACGCTAATTACTCTTGAGGTCTGAATGACGTCAGAAGAAGGGCTTCAATCTCTTTTGAAATAACTTTTAAATGATGAAATAGTTTTCGAAGACGAAAATTAACTTGTTTTAAAACCTCAGTCATTTCAAACTTGCAGCAGTTTACTAAGTATTTGTGGGTCGTGGCTGTCCAATTTCAATTGGGATATGAGTAATGTCCGTAAGTGGGCATCACACTAACGGCAAACGGCTAAATATATCAATGAAATTATACTCTCCCGCCGAGTTGACGATAAATCCGCATTCAAATTTTAAAAGGTTGTGTTTTAAAATCATATACTGATTACAGTGATCAGTGTAATTCAGAAAAAAAGTTCTTTTTCAAAATGATAGCTCCGTAGTTCCTCACAATAATCGCAAGTATCACTGACTGAAAAGTTAATAAAACCGGCTTAAAATTTTAGCCCATTTGTTTTAATTTCTTTTGCTTTAAGATTTTCAAGCTTGGGACGCATTTATGGTAGTTTGCCGCACATACCTGTTTTGTTATACGCAGCGCTTGCTTTTCTGTATAGACAGTCTGATTAATGATTTCATCAAATAAACTCCCACCATCTACTAGCTCCATCACAAGATAAATAGTATCCCCTTCTGTGAACGATTGATGTAGCACCACAATATTTTCGTGTCGAAGATCTTTCAGGATTTCTACTTCTTGTTCGATCTTGGCTTTGTATTCAACATCACCATTGCAATCTAACTCTTTTGCCGCAAAAGAACTCCCAGTGTCTTTATCGATGCATCTGAACACCTTAGCAAAAGAGCCCTCACCGAGTACTTCAAAAAAATCAAAAGTCTTTCCTAAAGTTCCTCTTTGAGAATTTTTTGAATCAAAAGGTTTGAGCATGTCTGAGTTTTTTACGTCCTGAAGAGGTAGAATGGTAGGCATATTCACTTGTTCTAAAGCCTTTAGTATATAATGAAAGTTCACTTATGGTGTTTATATATATAGACGAGGGAGGGCGAAACGCTCATTAAAATAAGTGTATCTCAGCACGTGATGGATAGGGATGATAGTAGCATACTCGACCTTTAGCTTAGCGGCTACTGTGACGTACGAAACGCAGGAAATACTAATTAGTTCCAGATTACGATCAAAATGAATTATCTTTACACAACATTTTCGACGCTCTAACGAAATGAAATATATATATATATAGATTTCTAGAGTTAAGTTTTACTAACGGTTATACTTCCTGAGTACTAGAGTTCTTTTTCGTTCACAATTTAATTTTCTCTTACCATCGCTCCCCATGTCTATTATTTTTCCCTCTTTTTTCGTCAAAGGCGAACCGTAGGGCTGGTCGTCACATGACCTCGCCCAAACAAACATCCAGATTCACCACACAAAGCATATTTTTAAGACGCTTTTTGAAAGGTCAAAAATTAAAGAAATTTTCCGGTTCGTCCTCACACCACACCTCGACCGCAACGCCTTAGTTGGTCTATTTATGGCGATGAGAACACACCCATACAATTCTCTGGATAACTATTACTGTAATTGGCTCAATTTCCTTTTTACTGATTGGTTAATAGCAGCGGTGGTCAGTTATCGATCCCGATGTCTACGGTCGTTTTCGCCAAGATGAATTTACGATCAATGATCTACCGTACCGCGTTTGCGAACCATATCGATGCTAGACCGAAGGCACTGTAGTTGTTCTTTTCGACGTGACTGAATGAGGATAATTTTCACTATTGAATGCTAAATAATTAGTATCCGCTAACTTAATGGTAACTCATAATAACTAGCAAGGGATATAAAACAAACCGCGAACAAACAAAAATCCAAATAAATTAAAAACAACTGACCCAATAATAATCCTCAGCAAGAGGGGTGGTTTGGAAAATAAATAATCTATTAGTCCCTTCGCTCTTCCGTCCGTTCCTCATTCCACTTCATCAACAGTACCGAAACAAGGTTCAGGCAAATCTGCGCAGTACCCTGAGAATAAGGAAACGCCGGTGTATACTTTTTTGGTCGAACTAGAAGTTGGCCGGTTTCTAAATGTGATTTTATCTTTGCCGGATTTCTGGAGATAAGCTGTTAAAGGCATGCATGTTCAAAACGGTTGGTTCACTTAAAGTCATCCAATACTTTCAGACTAGGCGACTCACACAGAGCAAAAAGAGCAAAGGACAGAAGGAGATGACAGCAGAGGAGGAGGAGTAAAGGAAATTAGAGTAAAAGATTAATCTCGACTTTGATTAATGAAAAAATAGAAGGAAGGGCGACTAATAAATCGAAAGTGATGCATGATGATCTGCAGATTCCTGTATGACAGCGAGGTAAACTGATATTGATACTAATCCATACGGGATAGAATAGAGAGGTTAATGGGTCATTAATGCTAATGCTCTTAGACATCACAGAAGTTAATGACCTTTTTTTTTTCCCAGTCGCTCTGGTTCGACGGCTTTCTTTCCTTAGTTGAATTAGTTTCGAATTAGTATTTCGAATCCTTTGTCAATTCGAGAAACCTTGAGAACGAACGCATGCAAATCAAAGTCTAATATAACGAAACTATATTGACTGCTAATCATCTTGACACCGTAGGCACTGAAGGACAAAAGCTGACGCGGGAAAATACTAGGAAAAAGCTCTTTTTTTATTACTATTATTGACAGCTACCATTTTTCATCTGATGTACGAGAATTTAATATAAATTGCATATTTTCAGTCAGTTGGTTCAGTATATTTGAATGAGTTTTTATGAAATTCGATTTAGTTGCCGCGTAGATGTTTTATTTCATCAATCAAAATGCCTATCCCTTCCTTTTCTCATTCTTCTCCACCCATTTAACACTCGACCCGTCAGATAGTCTGAAGAAAGTACACCACAAGAATCAGATCATTTTGAAAATTTCGCTGGAGAAAAGCCCTTCCCTTTTGAAAAATAAGGTAGCAAATAAAAATACAAGATTTCAAATTTCTGTGTAGAAGTAAAATCATTTTAATTGTTTTAATAGAGCGTTTTCACGTGACGTCACAGCAATACAATGACAAAACAATACATTTTCTATCCTCCGGAAATTGAATATACTTTGTACTTTCTTAAATTAAATTTTGCCGCCAATTTTGAACTCTTCGCAACAGACATTATTTTTGATGAGTCTTCTGTAAGGAGTCTTCTGTAATTAAGAAGACCCTAATTTTGGAGAACAAGGATGGTGTAACCCGTCTCTCACCTCTGGCGCGTGATCCTGACTCAGCATCACACGTGAGTAGAATTTGTTAGGATCTTTTTTTTTTTTTTTTTTTTTTTTGGCTCTGGGTTCTCCGGTTTTGCATTCAAATATATATAATTCAATTTTTTTCTTTTGTCAAAGTTTTGCAGTAGTCGTAGGACTTCTAGGTTTAAACGTCCTATACATTGTGACTACAGCAGCTCCTCCGATACCAAAGTTGTGTTGCAGTGCAATTCGTGCTCCGTCAACTTGTCTTTTACCCGCCTCGCCACGAAGCTGTGAACATAAAGAAAAAAAACCGGTATACAAATCAGTCAGTCACGCTGCTACTCAGCAGTGGGTCGAGCAGAAATATGGTTGGCAGGTCAGTCGGTTAGTTGTCAAGCAGATTCATCTGGTCGGTTATCTGGTCGGTTATCTGGTCGGTGGGTCGATTGGTTGGACGGCAACTACTCAGCCAAACAATGGGTCACTGAGCAGAAACATGTATATGGTCGGTCTTCTCGTTGGTCGGTAGGTCGGTTGGCAACCATTCAGTGAAACAGTATGTCAAGCAAAAACATATGGTCGGTTCTAGTGGGTAGGTTGGTTGGTTGGTCGGTCAGTCAATAAGACAGAATGACAAATATGGAATAAATATGGAATAACTTCTTTACCTGCCAAACTAGTTCAGCACATTGAGCCAGACCTGTTGCTCCAATAGGATGACCTGTGTGTTTAACGACAAAAAGTTAGGCATCATGACCAGTCGACATCTCCCCCACCCCCACCCCCTATGGCCCAACTTGTCTACTTGCCTTTAGATTCTAGTCCTCCTGAAGGATTCACAACCCATCGTCTACCGAGTCTGCATATCTCACCACCTGTAGAAAGGCACATATTTTTTTATTTTTATTTTAAATTTGTTGTACTATTCAAGCCTTTTACCAGGGGTGGTTCCAAGATGTAAACGAAATCCCCCTCTCCCTCTTTTGACTTTACTTCAACCATAAAATGGCAAATACGTATCCCCCTTTCTGTAATCCTGGCGATGGCCCTGCAATGTCAACACTCTAGCTCATATGCATATGCTAGTCGATGTTGTTGTTGCTGCTCCTGCTCCTGCTCCTGCTATTGTTGTCGTTACTGCTGCCATAACTTCATGTTACTTACCAGATTTATTAGGTATCCACTCTGCTTCATCTATTAACTGTCCTCCTTTGCCTTCACTACATAGACCAAGAGCCTCATACATAAACAACTGGAATAAGACAAATAAGACTTAACCAAACGAGCGACAAAGGGAAACCTCTATTCTTGGCAAGAAGATGTCATGAACTTAAGACTTTTGTTTACAAAAAAATAGATTACCTCATTACATGAAAAGCAGTCATGCACTTCCATGACATCAACATCACGTGGGGTCAGCCCAGATGATTTATAGCAAAACTGTGCAGCCTTCTTTGCCATATCATAGCCACACAAGTTTCTGTATGTATTACCAAATGATGATGGCATATCTGTGACCATTTGTTGTGCAATGATTTCCACAGCTTTATCCTATCAAATGTAAGGATAAAGAAAAGTTTGTTTACTGACAAATTTGTATTCCTGCATTCTGATTGGCTGTATTTGCTAAGGCGTAAAGGTATAAAGATTAACACCTGGTCATCGGAACTTGTCCAGTCCAATCTTTGCCTTACTGGTCAATTTGAGCTAGACTATGAGGCATGATCAAGCTAAAAACTAAATTAATCAGTTGTTATTTTTAGCCCTGGTGTAGGAACAATACCTGCAGTCCATGTGACATCATAAAAGCCTTGGAACATATCACTGCCGCAGCAGACCCATCAGCAGTTGGCGAAGACATCACCAATGAGATAGGATCGCATACCATCCTACTTGTAATTTTGTCCATTGGGATTTCCTTTCTTATGGAAGCATATGGATTGTGGACACTTTGTTTATGGTTCTTATGGGATATCTTTGCATATTGTTGCAATGAGGTGCCATATTTTTGCGAGTGTTCTCTTGCCGCATAAGCAAACATCTGTAAAATAGGGGGAAATGTTTGCTTAATGATGTTACAGTGCAATTACTATAACCGGAGACACTTAGACAGTGAAAACCAATTAAATTGTAGAATAAAAGCAAAACATTCCAACTTTGGGTAGTGGAGCCAATCAGAAATCAGCAGAAAGCAATAGCCTATCAACAGATCTTGTATTCCCATGAGAAAATGGCGATCGCTATTTAGTTGTTTAAACGTAACATCAGAATCAAATTACAATTATTGTGCAGTCTACGTTTCTGATTGGCTCCACTACCTAAAGTTGGAATGTATTGTTTCTATTCTACATTCTAATTGGTTCTCTTGTCTAATCAGTCTAAGTGGCTACAGTTACAGTAGTTGCAAAGACCTTTTCTGACAAACAAGGAGTGATAGAGAGAAGGAATGAGGCAACTGGAATGAAGGAAGGAAGGAAGGAAGGAAGGAAGGAAGGAAAGGTCAACATTTCAAAAGATTAGAATACCCCCATTTCAACTCTATGTACCTTAATGATATCAGAAGTAACAGCATTTAGCCGAGGATTAACCAGTCCTGGTTTTGCACCCATTTTCTCCATGTGGCTTACGTGTCTTCTGATGGGTGAAGCCCTGTCCTGAAATTTCTCTGACAGTCCTCGTTCCATCTTCTCAAAACCTTATATTACAAATAGCATTATTGGTAGCACTAGTAGCAGGTAACTCAAGAGAGGCTAAAGGATTATTTGTTGTACCTTTATTCAGGCAATAGCCATCCACTCAAAGTTGCAGCACTGAGCTATATCCCAGTGGAATTATAATTTTGTGCTGCAAACATTTTCTCATATTTTCATGAATTTTCAGGAAACAATTTAATCAAATATAATCAGCTTTTTGTGATCAGAGTTTTAGATTCTGGGATATTCTAGCTGAATCTTTGAGCTTGAGGGGAAATAGCAGCTAACTTAGGGGAGATGGAGCCAAGAATATAATGGACAAGAATGATTAACTTGTTGTACTTACCGACAGCTAGAACACACTGGTACTGTCCACTAAGAACCATTAGTCTTGCTAACATAATTGCCGATGATGCTGATGAGCAGTTGTTGTTTGTATTGAATACAGGGACACCTGTTAGACCAAGCTCTGCAATGGAATTTTATTATAATCATCATCATCATCAACACACCATCATCATCATCACACCATCATCATCATCACACCATCATCATCATCACACCATCATCATCACCACACCATCATCATCAACACACCATCGTCATCAACACACCATGCCCATCGTCATCACCACCACATCATCACAGCATCATTGCCAATATCTTGATGCAATCATCATCACCCTCTCATCATCATCGCCATTATCATCATCAAATCATCATCACATCATCTTTACATCATCATTATCAGCAGCAGCATCACCACACATATCATCATTATCTTTATCATCAGCATCAGTCATCATTATAACCTTCAATATTCATTTTATTCATTTATTTATTCATTCCACATTTAACTTTGGTACATGTTCTGACAACACTCTCTTACATACCATATACTGCTCTTTGCCCTACGAATAACAAAAATAAAATACATTAGGGAATGGTTTATTTGCTATGGTACATTCAAAATCTGACAAAACAAATCTTGCCAACAAACAACCTTGAAGAAAACTTGTCCCTAACTTATACAAACCTGACGTTGGTTCTCCGTAGCAATAACTAGCTGCTACTGCATCAACTAGACTGTATGGTATGCCAGCATCATTAAGAGCAGTCGTTCCTGCTTCCCGCGCCATATCTATTGAATTAAAAAAAAAAAAGATTATATGAGAGCACGAGAGAGATCGCACTGGGATCAAATTAAAGTCCACATAACAAACCTGGATAGTCCCAATTCTTGGTTAACGGCTTCTCAAACCTAAAATTAAGATAATATGATTTCATGAATTTGATTAGCTGAGTCGAAGTATTTGATTTTTTAAAGGATTTTTCACTAACTTTGTCATCCCAACTCCAACAACATAAACACTTTTGTCCGCCATCTTGGATTATATGTCTGCCACAGGAAGCCCAAAAGTAAACACAGATGGAATGGAGTCCTATGATTGGTTAATTTTGTCATCTGAGGCTAATGCTTTGCGGGACCAAGAAGAAAAAGAAAGTAAAATGTGATTTGACTCCGACTTTCGAGTCCCAAGAAATTCCATTTATCAGCTAATTTTTGAATCAAAATGTAAACCCTAAGCCGTCATGTCGGTGGTAGATGCTGCATCCTACCTGAAGGATGCCACAATAGGTGCAGGGAACGTTTTTCGGGACACTGTTGTTAGATTTTGTCTGTCATTTTGTACCGTGGTTGCTTTGGTATGGGTTGCGGTTCTCATGTACATCAGCTTCTACTATGCATATATGCCGACAGTTCACTACACTCAGCCAGTTTACTTACAATTCTCGTGAGTATTAAAACCATTCTTTCTTCTCCATTTATGTCTGCAAATGCTTCTAACTTATGTTTTTTTATATTCTTATTTACAAGGACGGACTGTAACAGCAGACCACGGGAAGGTCTCTGTTCTTTCCCTGAAGCTAATGTGAGCCTTAGTAAAGGCGAGAGGGTAAGTCAACGCTGAGTCTAAAAAACATAAATGTATTCTTTAAGATGTAGAATATTTATGAAGATAACACAGGATTTCATAGTCTGCCTTGATATTCGTGGTGGGAAGTCATGAGGGTGTTGACATGAAGCATGTCACTACATGTTCAAACAAATCACGTATGACAAAGCATTTTTTTTATATTCTTATTATTTTTCATTTTCTTTTTTTTTCACTCTATAAAGCTGTGCTCAAATTTTTTTGGGACAAGGAACTTGAAAGGGACTATTTGCATTAAGGTGTCAAACTAGATTGCACTTTTGCAGCAGTTGCGAGAAGTGTTGCCAAGGTGGATGTATGGTGCAACTTTGCATTTCCATGCTATGTTGCATATTGATTCGTAGATTGTAATAATAGCATTGTATTGACTATAATTTACTGAATAAATGTTGTCATTTTATTATCCTTTAGATATTGATGAGAGGCCAAAAGTATCAAGTGTTTCTTGATTTAGACATGCCTTATTCACCTGTAAATGAAAGACTAGGTACGTTTTATTCCATTTTTCAGATTCGTTTGTTAATAATAGTTATGTGTCCCAGGGGTCCAATTTTTTCTTGATGTTCTTTTGAATTCCTTATCTTTTACTAGCCAAAAGAAAATTGCCAAAACTTTAAAATAAATTATTGGGGTACATGTTACATCATAGCTAACATGTTGGTTGACAATAACAAAGCATTCTTCTGTTATACTCATACAGGAATGTTCATGGTGAATGTTAATTTTTTGTCAAACTCAGGGAAGGTTGTAGCTACATCATCAAAATCAGTAAGTAACCTATAAGTTAGAAATGTGCTTTAATCATTTTATAAATTATTGAAATTACTCCAGAAGCATAATACTTGAAATAAAATATTGAAAACAAAGCAAAGAAACTCGGTTTTTAAAAACAAGTGGGAGTAAAATAATAAGACTAGTTGAGAAAACTATGCCAACAAACAACAATAAATATCACATATGCCTTCTAAGATTTACTTTTCTGTCAAATGTTTTTTTTTTACCATTTCTCATCCTCAGATATTAATAAACCAATCATATCCCATAGCTGCCAAAACTTAGGGGTTTATTTAGTAAATAGTGTGGGTGATATTCTGGTACCATACCTGACTTGTTTGAGGGCAGATAGTGGAGGAGGTGATATCTCACTTTGTGGTTGCTGCATTTGATAATGCACATCATTCAAGGGACTTCTTGTACTATCACTGTATCAGCTGTCCTACGTGGTAGAGGATACAGCAATGATACATCAAATAATTCAATAAACCATTAATTAAAATTTAAGCGATCTGATAGGGGGTATGTGTTTGCAGTTAAAGACATCCGAAGGATAAAAGTAATTTTTAGAAAAAATGAAGGTACTCTAGTCAGATCTACTGATTATTTTTTAATTCTTAGGGCAAGGGGTTGGCATATTTTCTGGAACTATGTACTTTGGCTCACAAGTTTGATTTCCTTGGCATTTTAGTATGTGTTACAGCTTACAAAAGCTAACCTTACCTTTTCTTTCCATCCACAGTGTATGCTTCACTTTAGATCAGCCCATTTAAAAGTCATGTATTCGGTGTTCATGGCTCTCCCTCTTATATTTGGCTTCACTGAAGAGAAACAGAGTGTACCAGTGAAGTTATTTGAAAATTATGTTGATGATTCAGTAAGTACTTTGTCCATGCAATGATCCATAGGACTGCACACTACATTAAAACGTTTTGTACCAAGTGTTTTATAGTGACCTTCATGTTTTGAACAGTGTCTCACACAATTCTTGGCAAACTACAGTACGTTGTGGTTCACATCCATCGATCCATCCATCCATCCATCCATCCATCCATCCATCCATCCATCCATCCATCCATGCATGCATGAATGAATGAATGAATGAATGAATGAATGATTTATTCACCCTTTTCATTTATTCATGCTTTTTTTATTTATTCATCATTTTCATTCATTCATTTTCATCTTCTTATTTCAGTACCATCCAGTGACTAGTGTTAAAATCATTATCATGGCAAAGCATGTTGAAATATATGGTGCTTTACTAAGAATAGAAGCACAGTTTTCAGGTCTAAGGTAAAAAAATATTCTATTTTTCTTGCATTTCTTCTTCAGTTTTTCCCAGTTTGTAGAAGTCATAATATTTATGTTTTGTTTATCTTTTCCTATAGATTTATTCTGTTCAATTGGCCTATTACATCTGCCTTGGTCTGCATATCAGCAAATTTTATCGTCATCTGTATCATCTTTTTCTTTGCTTACAATGCCTTTACTCCTGAACCGGTTGAACAATCTGTTATTGAGGCAGAAACAGAAGAGGATGGTCAGGAAAGGCTTTACAGCGAAGCACGAAGGAGAGACTTAGGTAGCAGTGTGCGTAGAAGACCAAGAAGCCCAGTTAGAATAACATCTGCATCTTCTGCACAAGAAAATGGTAGGTCCAGCATACCAGCCATTTACACAAGAAACAAAGTACCTTATTTACACTACAGTGCTTCGTCCCTGCACATTTCAACTCCCCGCAAAAACATACCACCACAGCGAAGGCTAAGATCTGCATCTTTTCCTTCGTTCAGGTGGGAAACAAATGACTTTCAAGCAGCGTCTGGTTGGCATGTGGGAGAGATTATACGTAGTTCACCCTGTACACCATGTGGAGACCGTACGCCTGTGCATTTTGGGTTTCAGGTGGGTAATACTCAAAATTGTTCTATCCCTGGTTATGTTACTGCTAAAGACAGTAGAGTTAACGAGAGCAAGTCTGGGATGGATCATGAACCATCCACCACATCATTCACAGTGATTAAGAAAAGTGATTCAGAAGAGAAGATTTCCTTACTGAATAAGAATGATAATATTGGACATAACAGTGAAGCTAAGGTTGGTAACTCTGCTATTGAGGGCAAACCACACCCAAAGTTATCATCGTACACTATAATTGAACCCAAGTCAGGCAAACAGTTCTATAGCTATTCAGATTTTGAAGTCAAGAAAGCCATTGCTATCAAGGAAAAGGAAAATGATCCAATCACGGATAAGCAGTTGAATGGGAATGAACACTTGAAGATGGTAGAAGAAGAAAAGAAGTCTATATTGAGGAGGAGGTCTACGAACAAGACACGATCAAAGTTTGGATTGACTTTTAAGAGGATGTTACCAAAGAGATAGCACACCACGTGATAGGGAGAAGGTGAAAAATCACACAGGAAGACCAAAGAGAAAAGTCATTTATTTGGCGAAAGGAAGATAAGGCAGTCTAATTGGTTTCAAAATGCACCAAAATTCAAGGTAGACAATCCACAGGAAACCAGCTAGAGTATCTGAATCCACAGGAAGACCAGTGAGAGTATCAGAAGAAGACCACTTATGGTCTATGACTAGAGTATCCAAGAATCCACAGGTAGTTCAATTCATAGTTCCGACTCCCCTTAGTAATCAATGCTATGTCCCACAAGCTTAACAAAATAATAATGATTTAGAATATCTCAGAATTTTAGACTCTGATCGCGGAAAATTGATTATAAATTGTTTCAATAGTTTACTCTCATGCGAAAAGAATAGAAAATTGTCTCGTAGTCCTTGTAGTACTCTTTAAAACAGATGCTGTGTAGTTGTTCGTTGGACAAGCTTTTAATTCCACTGGAAAACTACTACAACGGTGATTGGTTCGCTATCATCTGAGTTAGAACTATGAATTATAGCCCACATTTAGAGTAAGCATTGTTAAAATTGTTGCATTGTATAGGTTGCTATCAATAGACGTCACTTCCGGTAATAGCTGCGTTTTTAATGGCTTGTAGAATCTTGGAGGTTGTTTTGATCTCTTGTTTTGTTTTTGTTTGTTTGTTTGGTTTTTTTTTTGGTTTCATGTCGTAAAAATAGTCAAATACAATAGTTTGAGGACTTACTTTGACATGTTTTGACTTCACATCCGCTAGTTGGATTTTATTGTTCTGCCATCTAACCACAGGCAATCCAAGCAGTATTATGAGTGTGGTCACGTGATGGTGCAAAGCCTCTATTTTCCTTACCCTGAAAGCTCAATGGGTTTCCTCTTCAAACGTGACTGGACAGTGTGCGCTGACTTGCTCTTTGATTGGAAGATTTAAAAATTTCAATGTGTTACGTGTCGAGCGCTTCCAATCACAGGTAGCCCAAGCTTGGTTTCTGTGGTGTCATGTTATAAGGAAATGTATGGAGATTCATCAAAAAGTTCAATAAAATCGTTGAAAAGTAAAATATAGCCTCGAAATTTCACCCGATCATTGAGAAATAACACTTCTTTTGCTCTGTGTGGTTATTTTTTGAGTTTAGCCCGTTTTAAGGATTTTTTCCCCCACCAGTAAGAAATAAGAGTAATAATATTTCTTACTGGTGGGGGAAAAAATCCTTAAAACGGGCTAAACTCAAAAAATAACCACACAGAGCAAAAGAAGTGTTGGTAGAAGGTATTACTAGTTACAATAAAAACACTAAAATACCTTACCTGACGTCATCATCATTAACATATATAAACCTTCATAACTCAGAGACGCATCACTCAAATCAAGAAATATTTCACCAATCAACTATTTACTTTATATGTATTGCCAATGGGTTCATTTGCACTTTAAGTCTATATTTAACAAGCAGTCGGGATGTATGCTATTTCTATCATTATAAACAGTCCAATAGTTTTCCGATGAACTTCGGCCACTTATTTTACCAATCAACTATTTACTTTATGCAGAACCAGTACTGAATGTATTGCCAATGGGTTCATTTGCACTTTAAGTCTATATTTAACAAGCAGTCGGGATGTATGCTATTTCTATCATTATAAACAGTCCAATATTTTTCCGATGAACTTCGGACACTTATTTTACCAATCAACTATTTACTTTATGCAGAACCAGTACTGAATGTATTGCCAATGGGTTCATTTGCACTTTAAGTCTATATTTAACAAGCAGTCGGGATGTATGCTATTTCTATCATTATAAACAGTCCAATATTTTTCCGATGAACTTCGGCCACTTATTTTACCAATCAACTATTTACTTTATGCAGAACCAGTACTGAATGTATTGTCAAAGGGTTCATTTGCACTTTAAGTTTATATTTAACAAGCAGTCGGGATGTATGCTATTTCTATCATTATAAACAGTCCAATAGTTTTCCGATGAACTTCGGCCACTTATTTTACCAATCAACTATTTACTTTATGCAGAACCAGTACTGAATGTATTGCCAATGGGTTCATTTGCACTTTAAGTCTATATTTAAAGGGCCACTTGGACGAAAATCGTTCCAAATTTAAAACTCTTTCATTCGAGCTGGAACTTTGCTGAAATAATCTTGAATACATTAAGAACCACCCACTGGAATATCTTTCTAATATTCGAAAGGAAAGGGCCAAAATTTTACGATTTATTTTCGTCCGCCATTAATTTCTTTGACTCACAGAATTCGGCTCAAGAAGACTGGCACGAGTACTTATGACGTCATTTACTCAACCCAAACCAAAACATTGGTGGGTAATGTATGTGCCATGTTCGTAAAACTCGGTTTATTTGGTTTATTCAGAAAATATATAATTTTTCATTCGGTTTCCTAACTACTATATGACCAAACAATGTCTAGGCGCTGAAATTTTTTACTTTCAATAATACTGTCGATCATAATTCGAAAATTTCAATACATCTCGGCACGCCAAGAATCACAACAAAGTAGGACGCATGGACGAGATTCTAGCGGTTCCATCGCGCGAAGTGACTGAGATATTCGGGATTTATTCGAATCATTTTAAGGATAACAACTTTTCAAGGTATATTTACATACAAGGGCAAAGAGCAACCCCACAATTTGGGTCCGCGAGACATCCGACACAATGAAAGAAAAATCTACGAGCTGAGTGACAGACGCCACTGTCGCGCGAGTAATAAATAAGAAACCTTTGACATGTTCTTTTACAAAGATAATATTAGATAATCGTATGTTTGTACCTATTCAATGCATAATAAACATTTTGAAGCAAATAATAACCGTCCTGTAGTAAATCAGCTAGGAGAATTACGAGCTCACATTCTAAATTATTCGGCACATAGATCTAAGTATATTGTCACAAATCTTTATATCACAACGCAGAATTCATAACATCAATCACTATTACATTACATTGAAACTTCAAATTTAAAATCTTTATATCATGGACAGTATGTAGCAAATACAAATAATGAAATGAACGTAAGGAATTTTTATGAAAACCTCTTCCCAAGCAATTCTTCTTCTTCTAGTTCGGCTTCATCTTCATACATTATAACTTATGGTTCTAACTCTTCAGGATTGACAAAGCGAGCGTCCAAAGGAGTTTCCATTATATTTGAAGAGGTATCAAAGGTTTAAAAAAAGTCTGTTTAGAGATTCTTTTCACGATAACGCGTTTAAAACATCAAATAAACTTCAGGTGATTTAACAAGAAATGTATGGTCAAAACGACGCTAACATGACGGTGTTGAGTAAATGACGTCACAGCGTAAAACTGCTGTACATAATGACTCGTTGGCCGTGACACAAAGAAATTAATGGCGGACGAAAATAAATCGTAAAATTTTGGCCCTTCCCTTTCGAATATTAGAAAGATATTTCAGTGAGTGGTTCTAAATGTGTTCAAGATTATTTCAGCAAAGTTCCAGCTCGAATGAAAGAGTTTTAATTTTGGAACGATTTTCGTCCAAGTGGCCCTTTTAACAAGCAGTCGGGATGTATGCTATTTCTATTATTATAAACAGTCCAATATTTTTCCGATCAACTTCGGCCACTAGGCCTGACCGAATTTAGGCATTTATTTGTAAGGTAACCAAAGTCGCTCGTCGCACATCATTTCTTGAAGTTTTAAATTTAGAAATTCAACCCTAACCGCAGAGGATAAAATGACTCATATTCAAAAGTAAATGAACTCTAGCTTCCGTGATTGTTAGCTCTCCGATTTGAAATTTTTTGACTGTTCTGGCTATTAATTAACTTACAGCAAACGTCAGTTATAACATACACATAAAAAATACTTTAGAATTAGTAATTTAAAATTCGGGAAAACCTCCAAGTGGTGGATATTGATAAGATATGATTGTCTTTGGTGAGAAGTCACTTCAAAAAGTAAAGAGAAATGCAGAGAAAAGGTGGTCACGTCTGCCATTTGCGGGGGGAAAACGTGATGTTTTATCTGTCTATTTAATAATATCGTTTGTTTTTTGGCGTCAATAAGTTCCATCATCTTCTTTTTTTTAACTTGGCGGGCTACTGTGAAAGTTTATTTTTAGAAGCGGCAAAGGAATATGAAAAAAACATAGAACCAATTTGTTTTGAGTTTATGACTGATTTTCGTTTATCCCATCGAAAATTAAAGAAAAAGATCCGGCGGACGACGAAAAATTAAATAAATGAAATCTGGCTTTTTAGTTTACTCAAGACGACCCATTTATATTTTTTACTCCAAAGCTTAACTTACTCGACTTCCCGTCGTTCTCTTATTTAGTATTGCTGTGAAATCGAAATCAAATTGAATGGAAATTGAAGGCAGTAGACTAGAGCTCAACGTGACATTACCGACTCTCGATTTATTAATTGCAATACCTCTGATACATGGCTGGTCATGACACATGGCCCCCGACTGTGTTAAAATCCTATATCTTCCTATGATCTCCATGACTTCCATTCGGAATATTCGAGCCTTTATAGTCGGAGACGCTCATTCTACAGACTCCTAATCGGGAACCGTGGGCAGCAGTAACATTTTAAAAACGGATCAATACAAAAAATATTTTAAGTCACGTCTACAATATTCAAATTTATTTTATCTCAAAAAAAAATTAAAATGTTTGCTAGACCCATGGTATTGTTGCTGCAGTGACACCTGTTTCGTTTGATTGATTCGTTTGATTTTTATTCCAATTGATGTCGAAATAGAATCCGTTTTTTTTCCTCCAGAAACGTGACATCCTGCGCCCTTTTTCAACCAATTACTCGCGTTCACAGAGATATCAAGTACTTTCAAGCGACTGACAAATTCGAATGGCATCAGTCAAGCTGTGAACTTGATTTGGTAATAACCTGCAGTCGAGATAAAGAGAAAGTAACGCAGTGACTTTTCGTAATAGGGAGGTAACAGCTGATTTCTATTGAAGTAAGCCTTCAATTTTATCTCATTCGTCCATGCATTTATTGCCTGAGGGCAAAAAACAAGACTCGGTTTTCAATTCATTCTCTTGAACCAACTCAAGAGCGTTTTTGGCGTAGAAACCGCAAGTGCTTTAGTAGCGAACAGCTCGATGAATAGCAGCGAGCAGACCACTGTTGCCACTTTGGCCGTATTTTTCGCCCTGATTTTTCTCTTAATAATGATTACGATGTGCTGTATCTTGAGACGGGGATGCAGGAAAGAAACAACGCAAGAAGGACACAAAAGATATCGTTTTCGTTCAGACTGGGACAAGTCTGGCACTATGACAAGCTCAGAAACACGAATCACAGAGGCAATTCCCCCTAACGACAACGCAAGTACTTCAGCCGCTACGGGTGATGGTAAAAACAATCAGGGGACAACTGGAATTCTTGTTCGTATTGAAGAAGAAACCGCAGCTGAAAGCGGTGCGAAAACAAACGGTTGTTCATCAACAAAAGATGAGACGAGCGACAACGGAATGGGAAATGAGGCTACGAATCTGGAAGCCGGAGGAAATGGCTGCCAGTATGAAAACAACAAAGAGAGTTGCGAGGCCGATGAAGAAATACATCTCATAGATGGAGAATGTAAACGTGGTTTAAACCACGCGAACACAACATGTACGTGTATAACTAGCCATTTGAGCTCAAAAAAGAAACGCGAGAGCCGAAAAGACAAACATCTTATGAATTTGGAGGAGGCTGAGTCGTCGAATTGCTCGATGGGAGAAAGTTTTAAAGAGCTCATTAATGATTCGGATACTGCTGGGCTGTCGGAGGAAGAATGAAAGTTGTGATGAATTCGCTAAGGAATTTTCCACTGGGAATTGTCGTTCGGAGGAGTACACAAATTGTACACCAGATAAGTCTTAAGATATCACAACATCAGCTTTATTAATGCAAGCGTGTTCAGCTCAGTCCCTCAAACACTCTAATAAAACTATTTTGGTATTTATAATTGGAACATTCAGTTTTAAAGCCCCATTTATCAAGCTACCGTCTTTTGTTTTCTTAAAACAAAGCATCTTCCTGACCAAATGGTTCCATCAGTTCGGCTTGGAATCTGAAGTTAAAACGAAAACCTAGAAGACGCTTTATTTATCTGGCGATTGATTAATACTCGGCGTTTTCATAGCCCAAGTCAAAAGCTTTTTCTCTAGTGAAAGTAATATTGATTTAGTCTCAATAGCGAGTATGTCTCTTACGGTTTGCCTTAGATTCTTAGTCGACACACTCTGGTATGACACACTCATCAAATGAATGTAATATATTTGTCTAGCTCACAATTCGTATTTTATTGTAATTTATCTAGAAAGTCTTTCTGTAAGTGTAAATAATCAAAACCTGATAGTTTCGAAGCCGTTTTGGCGATTTATATATTGAAAAATTAATATTGTCCTCGTGTAATAACGTGTTTTGGCGGCGATGATCTGAAGTTATGTAAATAAAAATTAAACGTTGGAATATTATAAAATGTGTTTTCCATCAAATGAAGTGTTTTTTTTCCTTTTCGAGTCAGTATTCAGTGGAAAAGAAGGTAAATCTTTCAATATTTGTTTTATCATTTATTGCATATATTTTCACTTTTACCGATTGTTTGTACTAGACATGGCTTTCGCTGTCATTTTGCGTTGGAGTTCTCATCCTATTATTTTATAGATATTCAAAAATTCTACTCTGTTTATCATTTTATTTTTCCATTAGTTCGCCTGAATTGTAGATTAGTTTAGCAGTTCATTTTGAGAATATTTTAAGTTGATTGAGCAGTATTGTAATTGCTGATGGATTCTTCGTCCCTATTCTACTTTACTTTAATTGTTTTCTTGGATTCTCATTATCATCATCACCTTCATTATCCCCGCCATTAGGGTCCGTATCAGCACCATCATCATGTTGTCACGAATAATTTTCAAGAGCATCTCTGTTAAGAATCATCTTCTGATTTCCTGACTCATTCAGTTAAAGCAAATAGCTGGTATAAAATGGTTGGACGTTTTAACAGAAAACAGGAATACTTCAATCAATGCAAGGTTAACTGGTTCAAAATGAGATTCCCTGATTTTCCATAAGACCATTAGAAGCAATGTTGTAAATTATATTACTAAGACGCACCTAATCGACTAAATGCTATATTTCCGTAAACCATTAACGTACATTTGTGTCTCCATAGGCGTAGCTAATAGCAACGACTTAGATTGCCAACTACAACAGAAACAAATGAATTAAAATGTTTATCATTAGATCTTGTAAACTATCAAAAAAAACTTTATGGTTGGTGATATATATTCTTGTCAATCACATATATTGCGGACGTTTGGACGTCATTTACAGTGCTGCCATGATCGCTAAGTAGACGTTTAGCAGGTCATTTAGAAAGTCGGAAGTAATGCTCAGCTCATATTTTAAAATCGATAAAGACTATAAATGCGGGCCCCCTTTCTCTCTCCTCTATCTCTCTCTGTCACCTGTCTCGGTTGTTTCTTGCAATCGATAAAATTTGAAGGTGTGAAGATTTTTTTTCCTTCCCCCCCCCCCTTTTTTAGACAGAATATCCGTTTAAAAAAAACATTACATAAAATCGTTTTTCCTTTTACGTTTTATTATCCATTAAGAAATATAAAATCAGAACGTCCTGTTCTGGAATTTTCGTCCAAGCATCTGGAGTGCTCGTCCTGAAAAACAGGACAGGAGCACGGCTAGCGTAGCGGGTGCCGCACTTGAAACTCAGTAGAGCACTCGCCTCTCACCAATGCGACCGGGGTTCCATAACCGAACTCGATTTCAGAAGAGGTGTTGGTAGAGTCTCTAGTTGATTTTTTCCTGTGATTTGAGGGTTTTCTTCCGGGCCCTCTGCCTCCCTTCTCAAAAATCTATTTCTAAATTGTAATTCGATCATGGATTAGGATCAAGTTCAATACAGAATAGATCCTGAGTTAAATACATAAATGAAGTTATCATTGGCCAACAAGCCTGTTCAGTTGCGCACGGTGGTAGTGAACAGTCCGGCTGAAATATAAATAAATATCAGTGATAATGTTCTTAGAACAACATACGAACAAACAACAAGCATCGAAGACTTCGAAAAATCTCGAACGAGAGCCTTCTCAAAGGCTTTTTAAAGAACTTGAATGACAGTTTCCGAACTCTTGGCGCCTTTCTCGACTGAGTAACAAATTTATTTCAAATTCATAAACCCTAAGTCTCTCGCTATGATTCACAAAATATTTCTGCGATATATATATATATATATATATATATATATATATATATCACATGGAACTACTATAAAGAAGGGAAAAACAAAGAAAAAATGAAAATAGCTTTGTACTAATTTTAAATATAGCAGGCAACGCGTACGCTCCATCTTCGATCGGCTAAAGACGCGTCTGCGACCATTTTCCCGCCACTTTCTGGAACATGCGCAGTAGCTTCGCACGCAAGTCTTTGTATTTATAGTTTTTCATCCAAAGAATCTAAATATAAAATATTGGTAATTCGAACAGTAAAGTTGGATATTAAGACAGATGGCGCCACATAATTAGAATTGCTTTAAAAGGGTCAGTTCAAAGCATAAAAAATATTGGGCGAAAAAATATAATATTGTTGTTCTATAGCATGCAAAGCTACAAATGGACTTTCGAAGACAATTAGACTACATACTATAAATTCGAGAGTACTCGGTCTAAAAGGTTTTGCGGAAATTGTTTTTTAAGCTAATGACAATTGGATGGCAAAAACGCGAGGTTTGATAAATTACTTACGAAAAAATTGCCAATACGGCGTGGCTGACGAAATTTTGAGAAATATTGGCTTGCTTTTTGAGTAAAAAATGGCTTTTGACTAGTGAGAGAAAGAGAAAGAGAAATTGAGAAAGAAATTGAAGAATTGAGAAAGAGAAATTGTATTAATTAGTGCACTGAATATTCAAGGAACAGGCTAGTCTAAAATAATACATTAACATTTTAAAAGCTATTTAACTCTTTGGCTCTTAACCAATCAGAATGCATCTAGTTGACAATATGACAAACCAATCAGAACGCATGTTATATCATCTTTGACAAAAAATGCTTCTGTCTAATCAGAGTGTGATATTAGTATTAGCTCCGTTCTCGGGACCCAGGGGTAAAATTCTGTAGCTCGGTCCTCGCTACCAGAAAAAAAATTTTCTGGTAGAGAAAACGAGCGACAAAATTTACCCCTGGGTTCCTGAAGATGATATTAGCTCCTGTTTCTTGCTTATTTCCAGTCGGCCACTCTTTTTACTTTAAAAGCCTGCTTACTACTAGCGACGCAAGCCAAGGCAAGCAGACACAATTGCAAGCTATTGCATGCGGCTCTCTGAGTATGAAAATAAGCAAAGCAAGCGCAGTAGAACGGCAGATTTTTTTCTTGCGTTGGCTTGCGCTTATGCTTGCGAGACCATTACAGAACTATAACTTTTTGAGCAATACCTTAAGAATAAAATCTGCTTTAAATTTGAAAAAATCCCTAGAAATTAAAGATTTTTGCTTAATACTAGGGTTTCAAATGACGTGCAAGGGTCGACGTCTGCCGTCTGTTGTCGGCTCCAATACTGACAATCAATCTACTCTTTAGTGATTTAGGATCATAACTAAAGCTATTAGGATTAACTATATGCCGATTCCATGACGTCACTCTACCCTCCAATAATAAATGATTAGCTCTCTGCATTATTTGTTGACACTTTAAGAGGCGTATATGAGACTAGACTACACTTTTATGATCAGTACTTATTGTTATGAAACCCTTTCCTATATAACCCAAGACAAAATATCATTGTAACTAAAGAATACATGATTTAGGAGGCCCATTAGAAGAAGTCATTGATCCACTCATCATGAGAACTGACTCTTTATTTCAGTATCGAATGGGGTTATTTTTAAAGTCGGCGGCGTAGCGTATTGGTGTACGACGTGGTCACAGCGTGCCGAACTGCTCGATCCGATTCTTGCCGATGTCAGGGTTAATTAATTTGAGATCCTTGGGATATTAATAGTTCAATCTCTTGCTACGAGTAATTTTTTTCTTCGATCAGGAATTCCTTTTCTCATTCTCCTCCCTTGTAAAGAATATTTAACATAAAGTATCAAAGGCTTCATTAAGGGACGGACAATTAGATAATTGAGGGTGTGGGTGGGTAAATCCTTAAAAGATCTCGAACAAGCACTTCACCTACGAAAAATTATCGCGCAACTTCTCCTTTTAGAAAAGAAATATCGAGCAAACACAAAAAGATGCGTGCAAAGATTGTTACAAAAAATAATTATCGTACCTACATAATTTCCTTCAACACCCCCCTCTAATGGTCCATCCCTATTAACAATAGATAATATATGCTGATCTATCGCTAATATCTTCAATAAGTGTTTGTCAATCAGTCGTAAACTGTTGAAAGAACTAATCAAATGTTTTATCAGGCATAAAAGCTTCTCAACGCCCCTTTGCTCCACTTCTCATCCTTCTAACCACTTGCAACTAACATTGAAAACGGTTGCAAAATATCAAAGTACCCCACGCGAAAAAAAAAAAAAATTCATGTGAGATGATAAAGTTTCGCGTACTAGTACTTTTCCAAAATTTCTTTTTTAAGAAACAATTTCGCTGCACCAAAGAATACTCACATACACCTTAAAAAAACTAGTTGACATTAAACTTCCGTCATCTCATTCTCCAAATTTCATTTTAAAGACATTTTTGCTGCACGAAATACAACTCAGATGCAATTTAAAACCTGCCATGAAAACTAGACATGAAGTTACTCTTCGTTGCTTTGCTGTCATTCAAGAAAAAGATTTTCGATGAAATTGTGAATGAAATAAAGAGCGTTGACAGTTTCTTATCATTCTTCCGTGTGTTCCCGGATTTAGCTAAAGAGATTTGTACTGTTTTTGAGCGACAACCAAACCCCAGTACAAGTACATTTTGTAAGAGAGCTTTTAAATCCGTCTGAGAGGCTGACAGTTAAGTTTGGAGATTTCCTTTCCTTATTTTGATGGTTATTGTCTCTTTTCTCTTATGTTTAACTTTCAGTCCTCTGTTTGTCAGTGGTTGTTTGCTTCACTGTGATAATTCCTTGTCGTTTTGAACGCATAGTCATCTTTGTTGAAATCTCTCTTATTTGGAGAAAGTACAAGTGCATGCATAGCTTGTGTACTTAAGAAACTTCCTCGTAGGGCTTAGAGATTTGTACTTGCCCGTAATATCTTATGCAAAAACTATGTGTGTGAAGAAAACTGATGAAGTGTGCGATCCTCAGTTTTTTTGTGATGGCGTGCCTGTAAATGGCGCGATTGATAAAAGCAATTCTTAATCGCAATAAAAAAATTCAAGTACTACTTCTTTAGTTGTGTTATAGGGAAAATGGATGGTAAACTGTAGTGATCTCTCAAAATTTCTCAAGATTTTAATTTTAATTTTGATGCGTACAATCACTGTAAAATGGCGAGATAAAGCGAATCTCAATCGCAAGAAAAAAAAATCAAGTACAAGGTCTTTTTTCTAACAACTTTGGCTTAGTTGGTTAGTGGCTTTCCAGTTATCAAGAGATTAATATATCTAATTTCTCTATATCCCTATATAAAAGCATGTTGACTTTTCTTTAATCCGTGGTTTTAGATAACGCCTAACACGAAGCGATGGAGAAGAGAGGTATATAGGTGCGCAACACTGACTTCCTGTGAGCTTGGCAAAGAATGAATATGTTTTATTTGTGTTTTTAACTGAACTTTGTTATGCACACATTAACCTTCGTGGTTTATGTAAAAACCAGGAGACCTTTGTGGTTCCCTTTGGGCCCAGTCAGTACTCTTTGTTTAGTTTGTATAGTTCTCACTTAAAACATTTATGTAAACCTCATAAGTTACCTCGATTTCACGAAGGAGAGAAAAAAACCCTCAGTTATGGTTGAACTTAAGAACTTCAAATTTACATTCAGACGTCAATGCTTTAAAAATTTTAGCGACCGCTTTTTTCAAATATTTCTGGAGAAAAAAAGACAGGAAAGATCTTGCACTGACGAGCTTCATAGTAATTTTCGCTATTTTATTTCTTTATCTGTGGGCTTTCGAAGGCGGAGGAATCTGAAATCTGATTTATCAGAATTAAGATGTTTTTGACAAGAGAATTCCTGAAGGGAAAGAGATATTCCAGCGTGACGACACTAATAGCGGCTGCGTAGGAGAATAGCCGTTTTACTATGATACATTCAGGTATGGGGGAAAAATGGAAAACAGGCAAGCAACAGAATTTTCTTGGTTTTTTTTCTTGCCTGATCTAGCAATATGGCGGCCATCAATGTTGGGAAGTCATTCCTGGCCAATGAGATCTAGTGTTTCAATTTGAACAACAGTCTCGACTGCGTATAATATTATTCATGTTATCCGAGTGAGTAAGATCTTAAGGTGTTTGTGTTCTTGAAGTTGAGCAGCAGTAAGGGGGACTCGCGGTCAATGTCAAAGATTTACGGGTTTAACAGGCGGTTTAAGGAAGGCGCCGGCAGCGGGAATAAGCCGCGCGATAAGTCCTTACTGCTGCTGTGTTGGGAATCAAAGATAAGTGTTTATAAAAATGTACGATATATATACGATGCATGAATGTAAAGAGTTTGTGAATGACTTCTGTATAATTTGCCTAAGATCCAAAGTTAACATACCTAAGCCCAAGGGTTTCTGGTGTTGTGGTAAGAAAATGCAAATAGAAGACGACACGTCAGCGCAGTGTTACGAATGTGGTAAGAATATTCGTAATGCCGTACCAAATGCTACCAGAGAGCAGTATTACGCCAATGGAGGTCGTAAGAAAACGCCATATAAGAGAATAAAATACTTCAGGGACTGGATGAGTCATATCCAAGGTTTACATCCGGTATATTTAAGCGACGAAGTAAAGAAGAAAATCATAGACCATTTAGAAGAGCCAACCCCACAAAGCCTACGGAAAGCGTTGAAAAAATTAAAGCTAGGGAAATATTACAAAGCTATTCCCTATCTTTTGTCTGAAATTACCGGTAAGTCTATTCCTGAGGTTTCTGATATGACAAAAGCCGAGTGGATGTTTTGTCGGCTGAATAAGGATATTCCTTATTATCCTGACGTAATCTACGAAATATTTTACAAAATAGACCCCAACCACCCCCTGTTAGGATGGATTCCGAGAAAATAAAAATGCAAAACTGGCGTTTATTTTGCCAGAAACGCCACTGGGGAATGCATCGCGCAGAACACCAAGCTATCCCCAGTGGGGTTTTTTGCATTTTGGGCTTACGGGGCTTATTTCATCCCGCGCCAGAGGCCCTCTAGTACATACACATATATCTTTCCCACCAGAGGGTGAACTCCGGACAGCGTCCCGAGACACCCCCTGACTTTTCCAACTTTTCCTCGCGAAACCCCCCATCGCGGGGTTGAATCGCACTTTCTACCCCTCCCCCCACGGTTGCTGTGAGTGGGGGAGGCTTTTTTTTTCACTCACAGCAACCAAATCCAAATGCAAATGCATCCAAATGCATCTACAGCGAGGCTCGAACTCGGGACTTTAGGCCTCCCCAGCCCCAAAGTCCACGATCACAAGCGAACGCCAGACACATCTGGACGCTTATGTATGTGAAAATTATTATATTTAATTTGCATATGAACCAGACAGCCGGCGTTCGATATGTAAATAGAATCCCGTCACGCTCTTTTCGAAGCAGATGTTTACTGAGCAAGCTTTCTTTGAAGCTCTTCTTTTGCCTCCTGGTAGATCTTTTTGCGAGATTCCTCGGAAAGATCTTTTACGACTGTTTTTTTATTCCTTATGTCCGTCTTTAATTTCTCGTATTTGTCTTCTTCGGCCAGAATAAGCGAGAATTCTACGTCGTCTATCTTTCTGTCACGCAAAGCCTTTGAGACAAGGTCGGTAATAGTATTTACTTTAGCCCTAGACAGAGCTATTGTCGTGTCATGCTTGGATATTTTCGTGGATAGCTTTTTCATAATACCCGTAGCAACAGCCGAAATAATACCACAAGCTGCCCCAACGCCGGCCAAAGGAACTCCAACGATTATTCCCGGCCCAGTAAGCGAAGTAGCAACGCCAGAGCCCGTTAACACAACAGATATGGATCCTGAAGTTATCGCAATCTTATGTAGCGTACTCCGGGCTCTAACGTACTTTTTTCTAACTTTTTCATAGTGTTTTGCCTGCCCTTCCAAGTAAGCCAGGATTAAGTTCGCTTTATTCAGGCGAAAGTTTTCGGCGTTTAGTTCGTTAGGTGTAGTATAGGGAACATCTGGGTACAACTGAGGTGCTGATGGTATAACATCCATTATATATACTAATGTACGACGCTTTTGGGAATAACGTAGAGGAGCAGCCACATCACGACAACCGGGATTACTGGAACTGGAGGGCCTTTAGGAAGATGTTTCCGCATGCAGACCCTAGTAAGTTCGAAAGGAGACCCGATGGGATTTACTATAACGGCTCTAGGATGTACAGCAACGAGGATTTGAAACCTACGCTGGTCGATCAGATAGATAATCAACTGAAGAATTCTGGTTATATCGAACATAAGCCCGTGCAAGGTTGGTCAAAGGAATTATTGCTTGGTACCGGTACTTATCCGATACCCGCGGTTTCATTTGATGAACATCCAAGTTTGGATTTGACATTGAACATGCGGATCTCTAACAACCATTCCTTTCCGTTAAAGGTGCGAGATATCTTCAAAAACGTGCCCATTAATCATACCACCGCCAAGGAATCTCATGAATGGTTAAGCGGTCCTAACATGCATTATTGGCCGCAGCAACTAAACTTTGCAGTTTGGTGCGCCACCAGTGGCTGTGGGGTAAGCGCGAACTTGATGAAGAATTCAATATTCATGTTTCACTTCCACTTCACGGTTAGAAGAATACTGCATGAGATGGGTGTTATTGCGCTGCCGGGAGATGCCACGTTTTATCCAAGAGATAATAAATACAACGTTCCTGCTTACGACCGACTTTGTAAGGAGTTTGGTGTTGTAGGGAAGGATTTCAGGTGTACCGCGGGTGCTAACAATGGGCTGGGACACGTTTGGGCTTATTGGGGGATTGGTGGACATGAGCTAAGCAACAGGGAAGTGCATTCGCTGCAGTTGCGATGGAACACTGGGTATCACAAAGAAACCTACGACAGCAGCACCTTCTTTGAACCAAATGCCAAAACCACTAAGGAAGTCAGAGACGGACCTCTGTTCAAAGACGAGGGTGGTAAGTATGGTGGAGCTAATCCACTGATTATCAAAATTACCAACGACGAGCAAACAAAGCAATATCTTAATTTCATACCCCCAGAAGGTAAAGGACTAACTAGAGCCGGCCTTGCCCGTTTGAACCGCAGCATAGAAGCTTACGTGTATTCCATCCTTGGAGCTCAGGTAAATACCCGATCAAGTATAACTGGAAATACGGGCGCCGCAGAAGAGACGCGAGCCGAAGCCTTGATCTTATTCGAAAGTTCAATCTTGGAGGGTGATATTAGCAAGGGCGTACAGCGTTACCAACTAGCTATACAAAATTCTAAGGCCCGACTGGACTATGCCGTAGCCCCGGGTTGTTGGTTAATGCCCAGTAATTTATCTATAAATACTGGCTCTGTAGTAGGATACAACAACAAACTTCAACGAGCTACTAAGGATATGAAGTTTGGGGTGAATGACGTGAACTCTGACATGACCAAGGGCATTCCTCACTTTGTAGAGGAGCCAAAAAAGTCACACGAAACGAAGCTACCCGTAGTTAAGAAACCATCAAAGAAGGCCCTGCCTGCGATACCTGAGGAATATGACCATAACTTACTAAAAGCCGGGTTAGCCACCGCAAGCATTGGTCTGAGCTATTATATATGGCGATGAACAACCCCTACGTAGCTGGAGTAGATTGTGTTTATACGACTTACACAGGCGAGAAAAAATACAACCAGGCATCTTGGGTTGATGTCACGGGCATTTCCGTGAATTTGAACTACTCAGGAAAGAAGTTAATCCTTTGTAGTATTTGCATTGGCACAAGCAGCCACGCCAACGTCGGCTTCAGGTTTCTAGATGACAACGGCATACTGCAACCCATACGCGCGAAGACGAACAACAGGGCGGCCACACATTTTTCAGTAGAGCCGCCAACGACGAGCGTTGAGAATCTATCGGTTTGGACTTTCCACATGGTCGCCGATTGCCATGGGAAGGTAAAGCTGCAGATAAGAGTAGATGACACCGGGAGCGTTTGCATAAATAGTATAGAAAATCAGAGAGATACGGTTTATAATCACGCAACCATTAGCACTTTAACGGTGCTTAGTCTTTAAATATATGAACCCACACGCGAAGGAAGATTGGTTTTTTCATTACTTAGGGGAGGAGTACTACCAGGGGGATAAGTGGTACGATACCGGGGTGTGGGTAAAGGTTGGGGGCTTGGGATTAGTTATGTGCACCATTAACGTTAACCTATGGAATAGCTGTAATCTTGGACTTAGAATCGTAGATGAGGCCAACACCACATTATTACCATATAGGAAAAAGATAAATAAGAGGCACCCATCACACTTTACGTTTGAAGGTGTGCTTGCTACCAGGGAAAACCAACAGCCGGTAACTTTTCACATGGTAGTTAATTGTCAATATGCAAAGCTTCAAGTTCGCCCCAGCGATAACTTCCCAGGTAATCCCAATAGTAAAGGCTTTGTCGTATTTAATGCCATAACGCAAAATGGTGGCTTGCCGGATGCTGTTTGGAATCATAAGACCATTAGCACCATGACTGCCATACCCCTACTACCAAATTATCAAGGCGGTGCGAATACTATCTTTACTTATCCCCAGTCGAGGACGCCTCGGGCGCCTGACGACGATAAGCCACCAGTAATACACAAGGATAAGATCAACCCTTCATCTTCTTCAGGAGGACCACCCCAATAGCGACAACCAAGATCCAAATGTTGTTACCCACAAACTTTAGCAGTTCTCCGCCGGTCCTAAGTGCCAAGGAAACAACCGAACCCAGCAGCCCAGGAAGACCGGCTGCCATCTTTTTTCCCAAGTCCGTCAGTCCACTGCCTAATTTCTTTACGCCCGCGCCTGTAGCCTTAAGCGTGGATAGGATAACTCCTACTACGGTGCTAATAGCAACCGCAAATGCCAGTGGAACGCCATACTTCAAGAGGGCTCTTTTTACCTTTTCCTTGGTGGTAAGCCCCAACTCCTTTTCCAGGTTTTCCTTTTGCGCCCGTAATTCCGCAAGGCGTATTTCGAGCGTATCTACTTCCTTTTGAGCTGCTTCCCTTTCTTCCTCGGTACGAGTTTGGTCCTCGATTACTTCTTGCTGCCGCTCTATTTGCCCCTCCAGGTCTTCGATGGCCTGATCTCTTTGCCGGATTTGTTCCTCCTTAGTATTGATTTCAGCCATTAACCGTCGCCGTTCCACTAAAGAGCCGGCTATGGTGGTTTGCAGGTTATCGCTATCGTCTTTAATTAAGTCTAACTCTTGCAGGGCGAGGTTAAGAGCCCTTTGAGTTTGATTTCTTTCACGTCGAATTTGGGTTCTTTGGTCTACCAGCTCGCTTATTTCTTGATTTTTAAATTCGACCTCCCTTCTATGTGCGTCGGCAAGCCGCTGGTTTTGCTTCATGTATTCCTCCTCCCTTTCTTCCAACGTTTCCCGCAGTGCTTCCACTGAGGCGCCAGAGCTTTGGGCTTCTCCTAAGTCCTCCCGTGCTTTGTCTAATTCGCGCAGGGCCTGATCCACCTGATTTCCTATTTCTTTTATTCTTTCATCTTGATGGGCGGACTTCTTTTCAGCATCGGCAAGTAGCTGACCTTGCTTTGCATATTCTACATCTTTTTCTCTTAACTCCCTTTGCAGATCCGCGGCACGTTTTTCCGCGTTGGTCCTTTCGGTTAAGTTGTGCAGCCTTTCTAACAGGCTTCTAGTAGCACGCTGAAAGCCTCTTAATCTCAAGACGTCACCCCTAACGTTGCCCTCCTCATCAAAGAGGTTTTGCGGTTTTGTCCAGCGGTCTTTGTCGGGAAATCTTAAGTCTTGGACGCTTATGAGGACTTTGTTTCCCTTTTCCGTGAGTTTTACGTCGTCAGCATCAAAGTTGTCGTAGCGCAGCTCCAGCTCTTGCTTTGCCCACTCTACGGTTTCCCGCGCGGCTGCTTCCGGCTCGCCCATGTTTTGAAGCTCTATGTGCTCACGCGGAAACATGTACTCGCGTGCTTTGGGATGTCTTAGGGCCTTTGCAATCCTATCCCTTAGGGAATCGTCGACTTGTTGGGTGGGAAGCAGCGGTTCTTCATCACCGTCGTTAATGTCAGCCTGACCTTCCTCAGTGGTGGGATCAAAGTCGGGGTCTGTTCCTTCTACTCCATTATATATGATAAGCTCAAAGTTAAATCCCAACGCATTACCTAAGCAGGTTGGCGGACTGAAAGCAGAACGCACCTTTCACCGGGTCACCTTTACCCCCAGCAGCGCTAAGCCAGGGGAAACCCTGTACGTAGGCGTGCCCCGCCTAACGGATAACCTAGTATTGGTTCCTGGTACCTTGGCTTTAAGGTTTGACCTAGCGGTGCAGTCAAGCCCCACAGATGAAAGGATTATCGTTAACAATGTGGGTCGCAACATCGTTTCTAAGATGCGCGTAAAGTTCGCCGGGGAATCCTTGCTGGACTTAAATAGGTACGATCTGTATACCACCTATAAGGATCTATGGTTGACAGCCTTTGACCGCGCGCAAAGGATAGAACAAGGAATTGGTAGTGTCATTCTGCGTAAGGTTCGCACACCTACGAAAACGCAACCTACTGACGGCAGCGGAGAAACCGCAGTGGCAGACGCAAAGCGAATAAAGACCGCCTATGGTAGCAAGTATGTCATACCGTTGGACTTTGAAGTAATCACGAATCACGGTGTGTATTACCCAAGACAGTTATCCGAGTTACAGTTCGAAGTAACCTTAGCAGATGCTAATAACATCATTGGTGGGCTAAGCACTGCACTTACCACAACAACCCCATACTCTATTACCAACTTAGAGCTGCAGTATGAGACCGTGTACAGCGAAGAGCTGGCCCGTAGCGCTGGCATGGAATATAGCGCCGGAAAGGCATTCCTTTACGACCACGTAGTGATGTATAAGACGTTCAGCTTCCTGGATAAGACGGATGAGGTTATCAACCAAAGTATTAACCTCCCCCGAAGAAGTCTCACGGGGTTGATGTTGGTGTTTGCCAAACCCTACGAGGCTGGTAAGCGCGACTCCGAAGCCTTTCACAACCCTAACATTACTAACGTAGGGGTCAACATAAACGGCGTTCCAAACAAGGTCTACTCGCAGGGAATAAAGCCCGAAGACATCTACAGGGAAGCAAAGCGTAAGTTTGGCGACCAGGTAAGTCCCGAGGAATTCTTTAATGATAAGTACGCGCTGTGGATCGACATGCGCACCATTAACGACGAAGACCTACATGGTCAGGGTTTACGTCTAGTAAACACCCAGGATGGCATAACATTGGAGATCAAACGCACCAAGAACGCCAGTGCCGGCGACGGCGACAAAATAAACTGCTACGTCTTCGTCGTGTCTGACGCGCAACTGAGCATAGAAATGAACCAACTTAAAAGTGTTGCGTATTAGTGTTAAAATATTTCTTAGATATACGATGCTTCGCGTATTTGAAAACAACGACACCAAACTGCAATGCATAATGCAAGGCGAAACTTTGTACTTCAAAGCAAAGGAGGTGGCCTTGGCGTTGGGTTATGAGCGCCCTAGAGATGCAATTAGAGCACACGTATCTGAGAAATACCAGAAAAAATGGGTTGATCTACAAGGGGCTGCGAATCACCGCTCCTTTACTACGCAACCAAATGCCGTGTTTATATCCGAACCTGGTTTGTACGAACTGATATTTAGCTCCAAACTACCCAAAGCTGTGGAGTTTCGTGATTGGGTCTTTGAGGAAGTCCTACCCGCACTAAGGAAAACGGGTAAATATGCAATAGAAAGGCGGTTTGGCGGCCCAAACAAGTTAGTATTCAAGATCGAAAATGAAGCCGACCTACACGCGAAGGTCGTCGACTACACACGTAGGTTTTACCCCGATTTCATCATAGCGCCGGGTCTTGGCGAACTTCAAGATTCAGACAGCAAGCGAATAACCTGCTGGCGAAAAGGCTACCAAGCCGGTCAACCCGACCTTTTAATCCTAAATGCGCATAAGAAATACCGCGGGTTGTGTATTGAGTTGAAAACCCCAAAAGGACACGGCGTCTTATCCGCGAAGCAATCTAAGAAAATCTCACAGCTTGACGTAAATGGTTACCTAACGATGGTTAGCAACGATTACGACATTATCTGCCGTGCCCTGATGGATTACGCGGATGGCATTCGTATTCCCTGTAAGGGCTGTGTAAAGCGGTTTAAGTCCTACGCCACTTTGAAAACGCACCTAAAGATATTCCATAGGTATAATGAAGCTCAGCTTGACTCACTGGCGTGATCTTGTCCACGGTAAAGCATACGAAATAAAAAATTACGTCGTCTTCGAAGACATCGACCGTTTACGGTTAGTCCTCAAAGACTTAGAAGGCAAGGAATATTCCCTTTGGGCGCCGGATTGCGTGCGGTACGTAATTCAGGGCGGGGAATTCACCCACTTACGCAGCTATGGCAAGGTAAATGGCCGATGGAAGTTTGACATTGAAAGAAGAGTCACTCCATCTCCTCTTTGTAGTTAAGCGCGTCTGCTAAAGTCCGCTGCGCTTTAGGATCCGCGGAGCACCAATGCCCCACAAAGGATCCTTCCAGGAATACACTGTCGCAATGAAGGCAGGTGTATTTTTTACGCGGCTTACGAGGGGTAATGCAGTCGGCAGGTAGTTCGCAAGTAATACAGTCCATATATTGAAAGGGCGATTAGGAATCCTCCAAAGAATGCGGCTGCGTAGGCTAGCATATACCTTTAAAAGGGGTCCTTATTTTTATTTATTATTATTAGATTATGCAAGCGCCCTTAAAAGGGGTCTTTATTTTTATTTATTATTATTCATTATCCTTAATAATAATAAATAAAAATAAGAATGGGATTTGAGACTCTTTGCGCAAACCCTACCTTACTATCTTAAGCCGCCTACTAATCCTTACGGGCTTTCCTTGCCGCCTCATTGCCGGCATGCCAAGCTTCGAATCGATCTAAGTACTCCTTAAAGCCGCCTTGACCGTCGTAGAGGCACTGCCAAATATGCTGGTCACTTCTTTGACAGCCGCAGCGCTCACAAGTTGCCTCCCAATATTCTCTATCCTCCCACCTTACGCCTTCGACGCAGTCAAACTCCGCAAAGCGCTGGTCAATTTCCTTCTTCCGGCGCGTTAACTTCCTTTGGGTTTCCTTTGGGCAACATCGTGCAGCAACGTCGCCGTGCTCCTCGCAAGCCACGCTCAGCAGGTCGTAATTGCCGCGGCACCGATGTCGATGCCATTCGTCGTTCTTGTCCTCCTCGCAGCGCTCACATACGTTCTTTAGGCAAACGCGGTTATTCACGTGGTAATCCAACATCTGCGCGCTGCTAAAGAGGCGATTACACTCCTTACAACTTCTTTCGCGTGCCTTCTTAGCGCACACCTTCTTTTCCAGGTGGTATTTTAACATTTGCTTCGAGCTGAACTCCTTGTTGCAGTGCACGCACTCCATATATAATAAGGATTTAATAACCCTTATATGGGATACCGCATGAAATCCTTAACGGCCAGAAACTATTTCAAAGAGTGTCTCAGAATGTTGACGTTTAGGTTAAATCTTTGTTAAGACGTGCCCTTCAAAGGGGTTCTTATTTTTATTTATTATTATTAAATATCCTTAATTATTCTTAATAATAATAAATAAAAATAAAAATGGGATTTGAGACTCTTTGCGCAAACCCTACTTTACTATTTTAAGCCGCCTACTAACCATTACGGGCTTTCCATATATACTTAACAAAGATTTAACCTTATTGTTAACATTCTAAGACACTTTTTAAATAGCACATCCTTAACAAAGATTTAACCTTATTGTCAACATTCTAAGACACTCTTTGAAATAGTTTCCGGGCATCCTTAACAAAGATTTAACCTAAACGTCAACATTCTACGGGGGATATCGCATGAAGTCCTTAACGGACTCCTTAGCCCAACCGGCCATCGTTATCAGCGCACCAAACCTCTCCGCGCGCTTCAGGCCGCACATTTCATCGTACAATTCCTGCACGCGCTCTTTTAACCGATCGATCTCCTCCCTTTGCATTTCTATGGTGTCTCTTTTATCCTTTGCGTCGGCGACAATTCTTTGCACTGCGTCCACTGGGTCCATCGTATATATAATGGATCCGAACCATATTCCCTGCAATGCTCTGATAGTAGGACCCACCGGCTGCGGAAAGACCCAATTCGTGGTAGAGCAGCTATTAGGACCCTTTAGATACCGCTTCGACTACATCGTACTGCTTTGCCCCACCTACGTGAATAACCGCACCTGGACGGGCATAGGAGTGAAAGACGACGACTTCTTCGTAGATATCTTAGACCCCAACGAGTTATCCAGCCATCTTAAGTTCTGGCACAAGCAATTCCCTAAAGATACACAGACTTTACTCATACTGGATGACATTGCCTGCGGGGACGACGTAAAAAAGCGCACCTCCGAGCTCGTTAAGCTCGCCTTTAGCGGCAGACACGACAATATCAGCGTTTGGTTGCTTTCCCAGCAGCTTACCAGTGTCTCCAAGCCCTTCAGGGAAAACATAGGCTCTCTCGTAGTATTTTATACTCCGAGCAAGTCTGACCTGGAAACCATCTTAAGCGACTACGGCGGTGAGATATCCAAGGAACAGTTACACGAATACATGCGGCACCTAAAAACGCACCAACATTCCAAGATGATCTTCTCTTTGAGGTTTCCGTATTCCATAAAGATATATGGACATTGAGCAGCTCTTAGATGAAGTCCCCGCGCAGTTAGACGAAAGTAACCTTAAGGAACAACTTAACATCCTTGTGTCTTCGGGGAAGTGTAAAGAAATGATAGGTAAGGAACTTACCCATGAGCAAGTTAATAAGTTGTCAGAAGAGGAAGTTAAGAAGTTCCATAAGAGATACGAGGCCGCCCTTGCAAGTAAGACCACGGACGCCGTAGCAGACTCCGCTATCCGACTTGCGACTAAATTGCTTGGACTTGCGCTGCCCATAGACGACGTGGAGCAACTGCGGAAGGACATAAGCGAGGACTACGTTATTGCTCAAGAACTTAAGATAACCTGCGGCTGGGTGTCTTTGAAGTGCGGTAAGTTAATGGCAGTCGCCTCTGCGGCACTTCACGTAGCTCAGCACGTTGACTTGAAGGAACTTACGATGTCTTGGAAGGACTTCAAAAAGGACAGAGAAGTCGAAAAGGTCTTCCAGGCAGCACTTGCTGAGGTACCTGATCAAGTCGCCTCAAGTACTTAGTCAAGTCGTCCTTAAGTACTTGGTCAGGTTGCGCTCAGGTTATTTCCAAGTCGTCCTTAAGTACTTAGTCAAGTACTTATCAAGTCCTTCAAGTCCTTAGATATAAATGAGTGAACCAGAGTCGAAGGTAGAGCAGCCCGAGCAAAAGATTACCAAGGCTAAATCTCCGGGCAGAGTCGCTGCCGGTAAGAAGCTCGCGGAGATGAATAAAAAGAACAAAGCCAAAAAAGAAGAAAAGGTGGAGGAAAAAGAAGAGGAATCCTTTATTAATCCTGGGTACGTCATTGGCGCGTTAGGAGTTGCTATAGCAGCAGGCAGCCTTTACTTACAATGGCGGGCTACGAAGCCAAAAGTAGGACCACCAACATATCACGCGCCCGTGCACGCACCTGTGGAACCAGCTGTTAGAAAAAGTAAGATCCCTGAAATGGAGTAGATTTATCACCACGTGCCGTGGCGACCTAGATTTTCCTTCTCGCTTTGTAATATAATGTCAACCGCGTTATTGAAAACTGTTGAAGAAGCAGCTATCATTACTTCCATCGTTGCGGGTATTGGTTGGGTAGGTAAGAAAGTGCTCAAAGAAGACTTTACTGAAGACCCAAGCAAGAGCTTCGCTAATTTTGCTAAAATGACCGCTGCCGTAGGCGGGGCTATCATGGTAAAGGATTACCTACGGAAGGAAAAGTACCTACCTACGGTGTGATTTTCTAATATATAATGGCTAGCGTGGTCGCAGGTGGAGTTATTGCAGCTTTAGCATTCACTGGAACTAATTATGGTGGTCAATATTTGGATAGATTAGTTAGAGGTGATCGCAGCGGAGATTTAGCCGCCGAAAGAAAGAGTCACGACTTAGCGCTGGAGAAATATCAGCGAGACGTGGCAGCTTGGAATGAAAAAAGACAAGCTTACAGGGATTGGTTGGATAAGAACTACCAAGATAAGATGCAGGCGGATAAGAACTTCGAAAACACAGACTACGCCTTTAAGCTCTATGCGCAAGCACACCCCGCGGCATTAACGGGGTTAAAAAGGCCTCAGTTTAAGAATTACTATCAGCCTTCTAAGAAACAAAAAGATAGCAAATTGGTCTTCGTAGGAGTCGCAGGGCTGGCCGGAGGCGTAGCTTTGGCGTATCTGCTCTAACGAAGGAAACTGTGTTTCCTGAAATATATGATCGTCTTTTTGGAAAGCGATAAAAATAACTTTACCACTTATCTGAATCCCCCCATTAAAGCCCATAAAGTTCGGTTGGTTAGTTGTTCTTTGTACAATTCTTGGTATAATTTAGTCAATGCCTTGATCACTGAGCATAAAGGCGGCGGCAACTATCAAGGCGTATTGCTGCCCGATGGACATTACACACCAATCACCCTTGCTAAGGAATTAGCAAAACACGGTTATACGCTCACCACAGGATTGCCGCACGAAATGACCTTCAAACATAATATGCCAAACTATTCAGTAACTTTTGGAAAGTCTGACCCATTGGGGTCATTATTATGTGCCTCAGGCAAGACAATTACCGACACAGCCATACCTGTGAAATGGAAAGTCGCATCCTCTTACGAAGTCTATTGCGACTTGGTCCATAGTTACAACGATGGAGAAAAGTCTTCTCTTATGTCCAAGTTTCTGCCCAAAGGTAATCCATTTGACCTGGTAGAATACACCCCCATTTCTTTGAGCTATGACTTGTCCAATTTGGTAGAAAGCATAAACATCACCATTAAGGTGGACGGAAAGACGGTGGATTTTAACGGACGTAAGATCAATCTCGTTTTGGAATTCATATAATGGGCCGCGTAGAGGACAAACTCAAAAGGATTTACTATGGACCTGAAGGTTATTGGAAAGGAGCGTCAGCTATCAAGAAACTCGCGACCGCGGCCAGGGTATCAGAAGAAACGGCTAAGAACTGGCTAAGAAAACAAACCCTCTGGCAGGTCTATCTTCCCGTGCCGAAGTACATTCCCAGGCCCAGCTTCACCGTAAATACCCCCAATGAAGTTCATCAGGCGGATTTGCTTTTCTTACCGCACGACAAGGTGAGAAAGAAGACCTATAGATACGCTTTGACCGTAGTCGATATCGCAAGCAGATATAAGGACGCCGAACCCATAACCAGCAAGGATTCTGGGGAAGTCGCAGAAGCCCTAGGTAGGATTTATAAGCGCGTCTTGAAATGGCCTAAGCTGCTGCAAGTGGATGCGGGGACAGAGTTCATGGGCGTGGTTACTAAGACCCTGAAAGACCACAGCACTAAGATTAGGAGAGCCGAAGCAGAGTACCACAGGGGTCAGAGCATTGTCGAAAGATTCAATAAGACCTTGGCCGAGCGTCTCTTTGGGTACCAGTATTGGAAAGAGCTGGAAGATCCGTCCAAACGCAACAGGGAATGGACTCAGCGGCTCCCCCAGGTCGTCGCGGCTTTGAACAACGAGGCGGCCAGGGCTACGGGAATGAAACCCAAGGATGCTATGAAGAAGAAACACGTGGAACACAAGTCCTACGTCAGAAGTTCGAGGGCGGTCGGACTAAAGGAAAAAAAGCTCCCCCGCGACATAGTGGTCAGATACCTCTATCAGCCGGGGGAACTCGAAGGTGGCAGCAAGAGAGCCACGGATCCTAACTGGTCTTTGGAAACCTATGAGATTTCAAAGTCCGTCACCAAGGAAGGGCAACCCGTGTTGTATTACCTAAATGGCCCGAGTCGTGGATTTGTCATGGAAGAGCTGCTCATAGTCCCCAAAGACTCAGAGTAGTGCTGCTCCACGCGCCCGATTACACTCTAGGCATGTCAGTCTTACGTTGCCTCTGCAATGGCCGCGCTTGTTGTTGATACGATCCACGGAGAACTGTTGATCGTCATTCGGGTCAAACCTCCATAGTAGAGGTATGTTACATTTGGCACACCTTGCCCCTTTCTTATAGACGTCGTCCACGCATAGGTCGAACGTCATATTTTTTTCTTCGTCGTGCCGCTTGTAGCGAAGGAGTTTCTTAGCAATGTTCTCTTTGGCTATGTCCTCTGGCGTTTTATCGTAACGCAGTTGCGGACCCCAGCTTCTTTTCAACTGTTTGGCATACTCCACACGACTTACGGCGGTGTAGATAAGGTTGCTCCAACACAGCCGCTGGTCTATGATCCATAAGGTTTCTTTTATGGTAAGCCCTTGCGCGCTGTGGACTGTCATGCAATAACCCAAGCGCCAGTCTGGATGGGAGGTTATTTTTTCCACCTTTTCTATGGGTACCCAGGCTTTATCATGCGTTACTGCGTTCTGCAGTTGGATGTCGGTACCAGGTACCCAGACGTCTCTTTTTTGCATGCGGGTGTCGTGGGGTTTATAACAAACAGGTACGGGATGCGTAGGGAAGCGCTCTTGGTGTATTTTGAGTAAGTCTTTCTGTATGCGAGACTGTGCTGCGCGTTTGCTGCTCAGCACCAGATCCTTTGGATGCCACGTGTAAAGGAAGTCTTCGTATTTCTTCGCTCGTACGCGTTTGCGCAGCGTCTTGCATTGGTCGGCGTCACTAAGGCCCCTTAATTCCGCTTTCAGGTTTCTTACTTGATCCTTGCTGCGGTAGTCGGTGTTAATTTCCTCCGCATGGTCTACGAACCCCTTTAGCCATTCGTGGGGCATCTCTCCGGCTATTGGAGGAGGCTGGCAGGGATCTCCGGCGAATATTACTTGACACTTTCCACGGAGGAACTCTACGAATTCTTTGAGGATTTCCAAAGGTACGGTGCAAATCTCATCCCAAAGTATCACCGGAGGTATGTCGTGGATGGCTTCTGGTACCCACTTTTGGCCATTCCAACGAAAGAAGCTGTGGTAGGTCTGCGCGTCGTAACCCATTTCGCAGAGTTCTCTTTCCAAACGATGCGTTGGCGTTAGCACCTTTAAGGCCGGAAAGAGTTCTAACACACGCGTAGTCTTACCGCTGCCTCCCGTACCGTAAAGGTAAGAGAAGCGTTGGTAGGAAATGGGGTCCTTTACGGTTGGCATGGGCCTCATTGTGGGCATTACGACGCCCCAAGTATTTTCTCCGTGATATTCTACGCGTTCTCTCCAGGCTTTTATTTCTTCGTCTTTGACGCGCCATTGGCCACTTTCTGCTAATTCATCGTCGGTGTAGAATTCTTGCATCTTTTCTAAGACGTGCGGTTTCACGTATAGGGAATCCGTGGCTACGCGCGGGATGTCCTCTTTGTCGAACCGCAGCAGCATCGCGAGAAGGTTAATATGCGCATATGCTAACATACTCGCACGCAGGTGGTAATATTGCGGTCGATGGTCTTGGTAGTAACACAATGCATTCCATTTCTGTTCTTTCTGACCTTCTATGAAGTAGTCCCATTTCTCCACAGACACCATTGTTCCTTGTTCATGGGCGCGCTTAATAAGGAAACTTAACTCTCCTTCGTCTGTTATCAGGCGTCGCTGCATATGTTTTTCTCCTTCTTTGGCGCCCTGTGTGAATTTACCTATAACAATTCGCGCTGTGGGGTTGTGCTCTGGGAGCCATTGTGTAAAGGCGCTATGACAAAGTATGGCTTCATGCGCCGCGTAGGTAAGCAGCTTACGCTCTTCGAAGAACTTTAACAGCGGTATGGGTATCCATTCCTTCTCCTGCAAGTGCTTTCCATACCACGCGTAGATTATTGGATGCAAGTTCTTTGCGAATTTCCAACTGGTCAATCTAACGAATCCTGTAGCTGGCGCATCGTACTTACCATCTAAAGCCACGCGGAAGAACTGGGAGTCCGGATGTCCGTAACGGTCGTAATATTCCTTACAATCGCCGAGGCCTTTGAAACTGGCAGGATAGCAATGTTTCATATCCAGCGACACGTATTCGTCTTCGTCGTACTCCATGTTCCATAGGCCTCCGTGGCCGTGTTCTACGCATGCTTTGGCTACGTCTTTGAACTCTGCCGGCGTGGGTTTCCAGCCGTTTCTTTTCTTGGCAGCCAGAAAGTCCAAACTACGGGAGCTAAGCACTTCGTCTGAGAAGTCTTCTCCTAAGGTCTCGCACGCGCTTTGGATGCGCTGGTGTTCAACTTCGGGGCGGTAAAGAGTACCGTCTTGCGTCATAAACTGACTTCCTTCTGAATCCATTAGCCAAACGGAGTTCTCGTGGATTAAATCTGCAAGTGGCGACTCCTTGTAGACCTTGGTTTCTTTTTTTCGTGGGAATCTAAGTTCTCGCCACGCATGCCCGTTGTGTTGGTAAATTACGATAGGCGCACCACGGCCGCCGTACTTATGCGTCCCGGAGTAAATGAAGCCGTCGGTAATATCTTTCACATGGATTCGCCTCTCCAGCGCCGTTTCTAACTTCTTGATGTTGTCTATCGACCCTCCGGTCCTATTAGTATCTTTTTCCCATTTCCTGATGGCTTCTCTTCTCTTTAAAGTCAGTTTACCGCCCCGAGAGGAGTCTTCAAAGAACTCTCTTACTAACTTCCCTACGCAGTTACCGGGATGTCGCATCGGTTTCAACTTCTTAACGTCTGGCGTCTTTATCTCGTACGCACCGTAAATGACTACGGTAACCGGGTAAGCAACCTCGTAGAACAACATGTCTATTCCTACCAATGCTCCCGGGCGTGTGTTTTCGTTTAAGACAAACAGGTCCTTCTTACCAGACGCCCTGATAGGATTGCGCCCCTTTTCTATCATCCACTCGCCGTCTAAATACTTTATGAACGTTAGCTCCAACCGGTAGTTACCTTCGGGTATTAAGTTAATTATTCTTTCAGCCCTTTCTTCTGTCATCGTCTCGTCCGTATCTCCCTCCATAAATGTTGTGAAGGCAAAGTCAGCATCCAGGCGATCCAACACCTGAGTTCGCAGTCGGCGCACAGTTTTATTTCGAATGCTTGTGATGGTGTCCATCTATATGTAAAGGATATTTTAACCTCCGTTTGCGGTTCGACAACTAGCAGCAGTAAGGACTTATCGCGCGGCTTATTCCCGCTGCCGGCGCCTTCCTTAAACCGCCTGTTAAACCCGTAAATCTTTGACATTGACCGCGAGTCCCCCTTACTGCTGCTAGTTGTGCATTCTTTACTTCAGAGATGGTATGTGTGAATAATCTGACGCTAAAATAAGGTTAATAACTCTGTAATCAAGTAACACAGCTCCGTTATTTCCCTCGAGGCTTTTTCGTCTGAAATTCATAGAACATCATTTAGAACATTGTTCAATAAATTATGTAAATTCTTCGCAAACGTTTCTTAAAACTCACTCGAAAAATTAGGATTACAACTCTTCAGTGAGGAGAAGGTCTAATATAAAAAAGTAAAAAGAAAGTCCTGAATTTGGCGGGCTCTTATAACAAGACAGCAGACGCGTGCGCGCACACTACAAAAAAAAAAAAAAAAAAAAAAAAAAAAAATCACAGGAAGCGTATGTGGTATGTAATTTTATCTAAGTATTTTATCAATAATATTTTTCCAATCTTTTTTTTGACATTATTACAGTCATTTAAGTAAATGTCCGAAATTCGAATAAGATAGAGCGATTCGTTGGTGCCAGTAAAAGTACCATCGTAAGATAAGCTACCTTCTACGACAAGCAGAATTATTTATAACTGAATTTCCAATTGTGCGCGATACATATCAGTATATTCCTTTGGATTTAATTTCTATCTCATTTAATAACGCTGGCTTTGTACCTGATGGAAGTTCAGCTGTAGTGTGTCTAGTCTGGTCAGGTTTCATGTAGCTTATCTTCTCGTAGTTACCTTATTTTCTCCATTACACAACCTACAGTTTGTTGCCTTCCTCGGTAGCTAGTTATTCAATACAATGTACAATGTAATACAAGTTCATTTTGCTCAAAAATTACATAATTAAAAGCAGAAGAAAAAAATCCCAAACATTTTTGCCGTCGTATTTCATTTTTAACACGTATAATATATAAGACAGCAATATTTTTTATAAAGTGAATTAACAAAATACAAAATAACACTGTGGTGATGCGTTTTTTTTTTTTTGTTGTTGTTGTTGTTTTGTTGTTGTTGTTTTTTTTCATATTGTTTTATTTTATTTATTTATTTATTTTATTTTATTTTATTTTATTTTTTATTTTTTACATTTTCTAAATTTGCCTACTTCGTTCTTCTGTCGTGGTTTTCCTTGGTAATAATGTTTTTACTATGTATATATCACCATATATTTATTAGTAAATGTATAAGTAAATTAACTTTATAATTGTAAGCCTTGATTAATTATTACTATTTTTTTCATTGTATATTTTTTAATCCAAAGTTGGATAAATAAAGCTGTTATTAGGTTTATTATTACTTGACTGAATAGAAAAAAGAAAAAGAAAAAACAACAAGATGGGACACAGCGTAGATGGGATGGACGTTTATTACCGGATGTTTCGATAGTGAACAAAAGCATCTGTCGGTACCTGGCGTTTACTATTAAAAATTCCTTTTTTCGTTCTAATATTTACCCTTCTTTTAGCTTCTATTTGTACAGGAATATAAACAGCTTGTAGGAAATGTCAGTGGTGTCAAGTATAGAGATGTGAATTTTACTCTCTTATTCTTTTATCCTTGTACAAGCCTCAAACAGCGTCGCCTCGGTGTCTATACACTGAAGTAATAGGTGCTTGAAAATTACATAATATAACCTACAATGTTTAGGATTAAAGTAAAACGATTAGTACTATGGCGTAGACAGTGTATGATGATGTCATAACCATATTATCAAGGATTAGAACCAGAATACTTTTATTATGAGTCTATGACGTCACCTGCTGTTTTTGCAAAACTTAGTTTTTCAGTTGTATAAAAGAAAATAAGGGCGATCATCTGCGAATTTCAAGCTGATTTGATATGATTTTGGCAGCTTTTCTTATGGTTTTTCTTTGCATGACAGTTATTTTCTTATCGATATCGGTCATGAACTTGGTCAAGAAAATTTCATGTGTGAAAAGGTTGTAATAATTTTTAAAATTTTGGAATGACCTTGTCGCTCACGAAAGGGTAATGATTGTCTTTTTCTCGAGAATCGCAAGTTTCGTTAGCAGCAAAATATTCATTAGTATGTTGTTGTTGTTGTTGTTGTTGTTGTTGTTTTCAGTTTTAATTGTAGGGGAAAGTTCAAGATACATTCCTTTTCAAACTGTAATAATTGCTTAGAGTTTTGAAAACAGAATCAATACGGGAAGGGAATGCCAATGGATAACAAATTTTTTGCTTCATATAGAAACTCAAATCAGTCATTATCAAAATTTAAAAACTAGGTTCAATATTTCAACATCATTTCTACTTTTGCTTTCCCCAAAGCCTTGATTCATTTTTGCTTGAGGCAAGAGTTGCACTCTAAACTGAACTAAATGCTTATTAGCCAAAGTTGGCACTATTAACGCCTAAAAAACACGTTAATTCAATAACATGTCATTACCTGCGAAAATGGATATTCATTATTTCCTCGTCGTAATTTAATTCTTTGACCAAACTCAGAGCATTTAGACGAAATAACTATGAAAACACCCGGGCCATAAGCCAAGTCTAACCGCAGTAACACGGAATCTGAAAAAAAAAAAAAAAAAAAGACGTTCGTGGGAGGCTTATTGGCCTTCATAATTAATCTCAGAATCAGAAATTTTGAGAAACAATAATATAGTAGCTTAGAAATTCTATTGACACTTGAAATATACATTCAGATTTAACTTTACTTCCTTGGTTTAATGAATTTTTCCTTCTATTTGTTCGCATTTTATCTTATTTAAATTCTCAACACAGTACGAACGATCAACCTGTCGATTTTTTGACATTATTCCTATCGAAGCAATTTATACATACTGGATTTTTCAGATTTCGTTATCTCTGAAATCGAAACTTTTTCCAGTTTTTTAAAAATCCTTTCACGTCAATTTACGAAAAGCCGTAATCAGTACATACCAGGGTGATAAATCTTTTTATGAAAAAATAGCCTAAGATAGGTCCCTATTCTATTCGACTAAGCTTCCTTTCTGTCACATATGTTGTCAGTCAGATCAACTTCATATAATTCGCATGTATATGCCCTTATCAAATTAATTTTCTACGAATAAAATCAGTCGATTTTGAAATATTTTGTTCCCTTTTTGCAGTTTATCTTGGAGTCATTTACTTTAATTACTCGGCACCGGAAAACCTTTAAATCTTCACTTTGTTCGACGAAAAACAAAACAAACACAGAACTGGATTTTCCACTGTTAATTTGCATGATTTTTAATTAACAAAATAGGATCTAAACACACCATTTTTTCGTGTCGAAAATAAATTCGAACCCGACTGGCTGGCAGTATTAATTACTGAAGAACTTCTTATGCCTACTATATATCGAGTCAAAGCAAAAATAAAAATTTATTTTTCACACAGTCAGTTGGTTCCTTGGTGGGTAAAGCACGATTCCAGAAAAGATCAGACAATAAAATCTGGTTTCATTCAACAAATCAGAAAAGAAAAAAAAAAAAAGAAGCTTACTATTATCCTTCTTTAAAAAATTAATTATTTCAGCTGATTGTAAGGAAAGAAGAAAAACAAAAACGACAGCTGAACTGCTAATTATACTCGGTCTTTTTTTATAGCAATGATTATTTTAACTGACTTTTTAACTAAAAATAAAATAAAAAGATTAACAAAACCGACCTCTGAAAATGCCAATTACAATGAATTTCTTGTAAGTCTGATTATTATGGCTTATTCTATTTCCCCCTCCATTGGCAGTGTTGCTCGCGGTATCTTAGCAATTTCCCTGCTTATACTGGAAAATTCATTTTTCACTTAATATCAAGAACCGCTTTTTACAGGTTCAGTTTTTCCGCTTTTCTCTTCTGCTTTTTGGATAGACCAAAAATCCATCTCCGACGCCTTGAAAGAGTTTTTTCTTCTTCACTTAACTTGTAGTTTTTCTTTTTGAAGTTATCATTTCCTTAAAGAAATATAATATTCATTGTAAACTTGGCTGGTTTCTTGCACGATCTCTTTGCATAAGACCTTTTTTTTATCAGTGTTTTTCCCCTTCTTTTTTGGACTAGCTTCCCAGTGCCGACTTACGGTCTCTTGGCGCCATTTATTACTTTTACTGACTATTTTATGTGGCTGAATGTACTGAATAATTTTTTATTATACCGACCTAGCTATTTAGTCCAAGAAGGCTCGTCTGCATAATCTCAAATGCAAGCTAACTTCTCAGTCTTGTTTACTTGTTTACTTCTCTTTATCTCTCTTCAGCTAGCTGGATCCGGATATAAGCGTGTCTCCATTCTCAACAACGAAGGCTTTTGTATGTCTTTCTCGTAGGCTACTGACGCCAAACATATTAAAGTCTCGGATCCTTCTATGTCGACGGTAAGCACAGCACAGGATAAAGAAAAAAACCAAAATAACAGCAATACAAAATACTACCGACACAGCAGCCCATATCTCTTGGCCAACACTGGCTGGTGTAGTTTCTGTATCAGACATATTACAAAAAAATTTAACTTTGGTTTACTACAGCACGAAAAGCCGTATCAGCAAAACTCTTGTCCTTCCATGTCCATGTTCAATGAATGACTGCTTCAAAAATCCAAAGAACAGCGCACTTTAGCTTTTAAAATCGATTTCTTAGACTTCTAATAAAGACGTCGTTCAAAGTCAAAATCATTATCGTGAGAATGCTCACATCGGCCTGGTTTTAAATTGAAACGCTGCTTCGGAAAAATTCTTGTATAAACCCGAAACATCACGGTACGTCGTCATAAGTGGACTATAATATGCATGAGTCAGTAACAAATAATAATTAATAAATTGATTGTTACTGCAGCTCCATTGGCTCTCTCGTTTGCATATCAATAATTTTGACACCATTAATATACCCACCTTATCCTAGGCTTTTTCAAAGTCACTTTGGCTTTGCTCTTTATATGAATCGATGCCGAGAGACTGACGACGTCTATCTTATTACATTAAATTTCACAACTGAATCCTATTTCCTGTGTTTATTAGAGGATTTACGGAACAGTTTGTCAAATGTGTCGGGGATGACTATGGAAAAGTGCTTTAATTCTTCATTAAAGGTGACTCCCTCGCCGCCAGAGATAAATTTTAGTTAAAATGAGATTCAATTAGAACATGAATCCATGACGGATCAACACTCTAAGGTATCCTCTAGCTAAAATGGTTTGATTTATCAGTCCCCAGGTTGAAAGGATAGTCGTTGATAGTTGATGGGGGTCTCCAAGAGACAATAATCTAAATGATTAAATCTATATCCATTCTATTAGCTCTTTAGTTTTGGGGAAACTTTTATCTCAGTCTTACCGAAATCTCATCGAGAGCTCCTTAAAGCTGGTCAGGTTCCAGTGAAATTGAATTCGCAGGGAATACGATCTACTTTGCCAAAGGGATCGGAAAAAGCAAATAAGATAAATTCTATATCTAGCCTCAGTAGACAAGTATTTTCAAGTATTCAAGTACTGAAAATGTAAGTACAGTGTCAAAAAAGCTAAAATCTGCACAATGTTATTCTATAATAAACGTGTGCTGTGGACTTAAAAAGGTTGCTTTCACTTCTATAAAAAGCTTAGCTTAGCAACGAGACTGTAAGGTAGTTGCCGGCACTTGTAAGCGACTGAAATGAATATTCCTGCTTGCAGAAAATCGAACCCCGCGAAGATAATACTTACTTACTATATACATTAATCAAGGCATTTACTAGCAGTTTCTGAAGTGATCTTATGTTTATACCGTATTATTGGGTATAAGTAGCTTTTTGCAAAGGACTCAAATGTAGCATAAGTGGTTCTTTTGAAGTGTAAGAATAAAAGTGCATGAAGCCATTATCATATGATAGCTTGTCTTACTATTCATTCATTATTTTTTCCTTCTTTCCATGTTCTTTTGTTCGGCTTTCTGGGTTTCTTTCCTTTCTTCTTTTTTCCATTCTTTCTTTCTTTCATTTTCTTTCTTTTTTCCTTTCCCTCTCCCTCTTTTAGTTCCATCCTTTAGTACTTTTTCACGGCTTTATCTTTCTTTCATTTTTCTCCCCATTCTCATCTTTCATTTTTCTACCTCTTCTTTTCTTTCTTCCTTTCTCCTTCCCTTTCTTTTACGTTCTTCCATTTCTTTCGTCAAATCAGAGTCGACAAAATCTCCTTGGTCCACATGCATATCAGTCCTTCTCTGGATCATCATTTATAACCTGGCGGCATGTTCATATATTCAGTGCAAACGTTATCAGTTCAACTCAGTGAGTGTCCCATATAAGATCGCCTGCCTAAATTCTATAATACAGAAGTCTACTTTCTCGACGCCAACTCAGTCTTTTACAAAAATGATTCTTTTAATGCCTATTGAGAAACAGGTCTTAAATTCAGTTTCTGTAAAAGGCCAATATTTTTGAGTACTTAATAGTTATGTTGGACCGAGATCTAGACAACATGACCATATTCAATAAACATACATGCTTATTTATCATTCTAAATTATGACAATCACCTGAATATTGGTGCCTAGTTCCGAGACGTTTTTAAACGAATAAACAGTACGATTAAAAGCGATATTATGAAGCCGTAGATTGTATTATTTTGTTTTGGCTTTCTTCCTTCCTTCCTTCCTTCCTTCCTTCCTTCCTTCCTTCCTTTCTTCCTCCCTTCTTTCCTCCCTTCCTTCCTTCTTTCCTTTCTTCCTTCCTTCCTTTACTTTCGTTCAGTTATCATTCATTTCATTCATTCTATCCTGAACTTTCAGTCTTTTACCTCCTTTTTTCCTTCTATATCAAGGTTATGGGCTTCCTGTGTTCGTCACCAGAACGAGACCATCTATTCCAAGATGGTGGACAAACACGAAGGAACTGTCGCCAAAGACATCGCCATAATAAGCATAATTCAGTTAACAATAACCACTATATCCAGCCTGTTTGCTAATTATCTTTTAACAAGTGTATCATTTGTGTCCAGTCCAACACTTTCCTTCAAGATATTCGTTGTTGTTTATAGTATTTTAAGCCTTTGTATTCTGATGTCAAAGACCAAGACGCGATGGAGCGTAAGTGTTAAAATATACGCACTGACAAGATTGATTCCTTTCTAGGAGAAAACAAAAGAAGCAACAGTGAATCTTAGGGAGGTAGCTTTAGATTTTAAAATATTATAGACTAGTATGAATATGGCTGAAGGGGAGGGGGGGGGGGGGGGGGGGCTGGAGAGGTTAATCTAAGTCGTTGCAAACAGTCGTGTCGGAGACCCCTCCCCAGCCCCTTGAAAACCCCAGTCAACCTTATTTAATATTAGGTTTTCCTGATAGAGGTATGTATTGAAATATTTTAGGGTTTTCCCAACTTTTAGCAAAATTTAAGACATTCAACTTGAATATTTTATCGTGCATGATTTTTATGATGGATTTTATTTCAGCTTGTTCAATTGGCAAAGTTACCTTTTATCGTTGGGAGCTGTACTTTGATATTCTACGTTATTGCTGTGTTATATGGAGCACCTTTCCTATCGTAAGTGCAAGACTTGTTAAAAATCATAAAGGTTTTTTATGGTTTCCTATGCTGTCTACTTGATTCAAGGAATCTTTTCTGTCACTCTTCAGTTTTCCTTCTCCACAAGTAAGGGTTTAGTAAACACCAAGCATCAATTTTATAGATAATTTCCCTCAACCTACAGACTGATCTTAGTAAGGATATAGTCCAGACGCTGCACCCTCTCCTTTGCCACTCCGCTTTTTTGGGGGGGCTTCAACACAGGAAGCCCAAAAATAAAAGCAGAGTGGCAAAGGAAGGAGTACAACGTCTGGACTAAGTTAGGGTATGGCTAAATCAAATTGGAATTCAGGATGTTGGTTTTATGTAGGGAGAAAATGCTATAAGAGGGAGAAAATCCTTTTTGTCTGCCCCTATCCCCCTTGAACCAAATTCCACTACTACTACCTGACCCCCTCTCTGGTAAAAATAAACCTTATATAACCATTTCATTTCACCATTTCATAATTTTTTTCTGAAATATATGTTGTTTGATCTCTTATTATTTTTGTCTAAACTTTCCAGGAAAACAGATGAAACAATGATGTTGGGTCTTGTCATGGCTGTCCTGTGCTTCTTACCACCATGTTGTATCTTAGGAGCCAATCTTGATGTTTTGTACAGAATATTTATCAGCAACTGGTAAAATTATCATGTTTCTTCTAAATTTCTCTGCTCTTCAATAGCCACATTTGACAGGGTGGTTCACACCTTGGCCATGTTATTCCCATGAGAATATAAAATGGAACAAAGTCAGAATTCTTTTTCTTTTTCTTTTCTTGGCTCAGTACCATTCCTACCACGATCTGTCCTTTCCTATCATCCACATGTAGTCTATAAGGCATTCTGAGGTTCAGGAAAAACTGGATTGTGTCAGCATTGCAATGCATTGTGGGATTGATTTAGGGGACAAAATAGATGCCATCTTGGAAATATGTTCCCTAAAACAGCCCCACAATGCACTGCATGCTACTCACTTTCTCCTCAACCTCAGAATTGCTAATAGTTACAGAAATCTTTAACAAATAAAAAAGCTTTTTCCATGCTCCATTCAGTAATAAAGCATGCAAGAAGTGACGTAAGCACGAAAGGAGTGTAAGGAGAAGCACAAGCTGTAGGTGAGTGCGCTTCCTAAGTGCTTTATTACCCAAATGGACCACCGAAAAACCTGTTTTATTTGTATAGTCATTGATTTTATTTTGGTATTGAATTTATTTGCTCAAAAAGAAAGATGGTTGCAGGATCTAGCAGCACTTCCTGCACGCAAATGGTGTCAGCACTGTGTTCCGTTCACTAATAAAGCACAGTTTTTGAACAATCAGCGCGCTCGTACTATCCTAACTATATAATAACAGTGTATAAAATGTCATTTTATTTTCAAAGGCTCGAATGCACTGCTGAGTCGTATTTCCAGTGCTGTATGACACTGACTGTATTTGGTGCATGGTTAGGTGCGTTTCCTATTCCACTGGACTGGGATAGACCTTGGCAGGTCAGTATGAACATCACCACATGGGGGGGGGGGGGGGGGAGGGTGCAATGTACCTTTTTTCCTCCCAAAACCCACTCATATGGGTTTTCTCATTGGGGTTTACTGCCATATACACAGGTTTAGCAAAAAGTTTTTTTTGTGGGGGGGGGGGAGGGTTCACTTATCCACATTTACTCCAAAAGAATAATAAAGTAATACATCCCTAATACACCTATCTTTTCTCTTTCTGTCATTCCATTTCACATCGTCTGTCAATTCCTTTAGTATTCTGTCTTTGTTTACTTGTAATGCATGAGTAGCAACAAAATATGAATAAGACCTAAACAAAGATCATTATTCTCAAGGAAGTGATGCATCCAAATTTACAAGCTGATTGTCGAATCAGTTTTTTACAATAAAGTATAATTGATTTCCAGGTTTGGCCAATCCCTTGCGTCATTGGAGGAATGTTAGGAAACACCTTGGGAGTTTTCATATCTGGAATTATTTTCTACTGTACAAGTAAAACAGGGAGGAAAGATCTATAATAGACATTAAAGGGAAGGTACCTTTCCCAATGGGGGAAGGGCTGGGGAATTCCCAATAATTTTTTATGAATGGTTGAAGCCCTACCCTGATCACTCAATAAGTAAATTATGACCCTCAAATTAAGGTAACAAGAAAGCAGCTTTTGTCAAAATAAAATATTCAAATTTGTACTTAATGACCCTCCCCTCTTAGACCACCTGGCTGTATAAGGGAGAGTACAGTTTTTTCTGTGATTACTATTTCCCTCAGTAATAAAGAGTATCTATCTCTCTGTCTTCCCTCTCCCTCCCTCCGCAATACAAAAAGGTACCTTTCCTTAGGCATTTATATAGGCAGTTCTGTGTAAAATTGTGAAGCAGTTGGTAAGATATTTATTTGTAAAATAGATTACATAGCTTACTTTTTCTTAGCAACGAACGACAGTCCCCTTCACAGTTCCCTGTGCCATTTTGAAAGGTAAACGTGCCTGTGCACCATAGGCACAAAGGCGAATACCTTCCAATTATAGAGAAATTATATGTACAATATTATTGAAACTGCTTAAAAAAGTCTTTATCAAGGTCACCACCTTTCTACCTTTGATACAATTGGCACAATTTCCTTTTAAGACGGCACAAATAATATATCCTACAACTGACCAGTCCGTCATAATATCTAATATAATAGGAGATTATCTTTAAAACTAGTTATTTTTTAAAAGCATAATTTTAAGGATTAAATAAAATTATGAAGCATTTTGCATTCTTCAACAATAATTTGGATCTTTTCAAAAGGTTTGACAATGGTCCAAAATCCATCAAAACCATGGGCTATAGTCCATGCTTTTTGCCCGAAAATGGCCCAAAATCACTTATTTTGCATCCTTCATAAATGATGGATATTTTTTGAAAAGGTGTGAAAATCGTCCAAAATCCATCAAAACCATGGGCTATAGTCCATGCTTTTTGCCCAACAATGGCCAAAAATCACTTATTTTGCAACCTACTTAAATAATGGATATTTTTTGAAAAGGTGTGAAAATGGTCCAAAATCCATCAAAACCATGGGCCTATAGTCCATGCTTTTTGTCCGAAAATGGCCCAAAATCACTTACTTATCATCTTTCATAAATAATGCATATTTTTTGAAAAGGTGTGAAAATGGTCCAAAATCCATCAAAACCATGGGCTATAGTCCATGCTTTTTGTCCGAAAATGGCCCAAAAGCACTTATTTTGCATCCTTCATAAATGATGGATATTTATTGAAAAGGTGTGAAAATGGTCCAAAACCATCAAAACCATGGGCTATAGTCCATGCTTTTTGGTCGAAAATGGCCCAAAATCACTTATTTATCATCCTTCATAAATAATGCATATTTTTTGAAAAGGTGTGAAAATGGTCCAAAATCCATCAAAACCATGGTTTATAGTCCATGCTTTTTGCCCGAAAATGGCCCAAAACCACTTATTTTGCATCCTTCATAAATAATGGATAATTTTTGAAAAGATGTGAATATGGTCCAAAATTCATCAAAACCATGGGCTATAGTCCATGCTTTTTGCCCAAAATCACTTATTTATCATCCTTCATAAATAATGCATATTATTTCAAAAGGTGTGAAAATGGTCCAAAATCAATGAAAACCATGGTCTATAGTCCATGCTTTTTGCCCCAAAATCACTTATTTATCATCCTTCATAAATAATGGGTATTTTTTGAAAAGGTGTGAAAATGGTCCAAAATCCATCAAAACCATGGGCTATAGTCCATGCTTTTTGCCCGAAAATGGCCCAAAATCACTTACTTATCATCTTTCATAAATAATGCATATTTTTTGAAAAGGTGTGAAAATGGTCCAAAATCCATCAAAACCATGGTTTATAGTCCATGCTTTTTGCCTGAAAATGGCCCAAAACCACTTATTTTGCATCCTTCATAAATAATGGATAATTTTTGAAAAGATGTGAATATGGTCCAAAATGGGCTATAGTCCATGCTTTTTGCCCAAAATCACTTATTTATCATCCTTCATAAATAATGCATATTATTTCAAAAGGTGTGAAAATGGTCCAAAATCAATGAAAACCATGGTCTATAGTCCATGCTTTTTGCCCCAAAATGACCGAAAATCACTTATTTATCATCCTTCATAAATAATGGGTATTTTTTGAAAAGGTGTGAAAATGGTCCAAAATCCATCAAAACCATGGGCCTATAGTCCATGCTTTTTGTCCGAAAATGGCCCCAAATCATTTACTTATCATCTTTCATAAATAATGCATATTTTTTGAAAAGGTGTGAAAATGGTCCAAAACCATCAAAATCATGGGCTATAGTCCATGCTTTTTGGTCGAAAATGGCCCAAAAGCACTTATTTATCATCCTTCATAAATAATGCATATTTTTTGAAAAGGTGTGAAAATGGTCCAAAATCCATCAAAACCATGGGTTATAGTCCATGCTTTTTGCCCGAATAAAGCCCAAAATCACTTATTTAGCATCCTTCATAAATAATGCATATTTTTTGAAAAGGTGTGAAAATGGTCCAAAATCCATCAAAACCATGGGCTATAGTCAATGCTTTTCGCCCGAAAAAGGCCCAAAACCACTTATTTTGCATCCTTCATAAATAATGGATAATTTTTGAAAAGATGTGAATATGGTCCAAAATCCATCAAAACCATGGGCTATAGTCCATGCTTTTTGCCCAAAATCACTTATTTATCATCCTTCATAAATAATGCATATTATTTCAAAAGGTGTGAAAATGGTCCAAAATCAATAAAAACCATGGGCTATAGTCCATGCTTTTTGCCCGAAAAAGTTCCAAAATCACTTATTTTGCATCCTTCATAAATGATGGATATTTTTTTAAAAGGTGTGAAAATGGTCCAAAGTCCATCAAAACCATGGGCTATATTCCATGCTTTTTGGTCGAAAATGGCCCAAAATCACTTATTTATCATCCTACATAAATAATGCATATTTTTTGAAAAGGTGTGAAAATGTTCCAAAATCCATCAAAACCATGGGTTATAGTCCATGCTTTTTGCCCGAATAAAGCCCAAAATCACTTATTTAGCATCCTTCATAAATAATGCATATTTTTTGAAAAGGTGTGAAAATGGTCCAAAATCCATCAAAACCATGGGCTATAGTCAATGCTTTTCGCCCGAAAAAGGCCCAAAACCACTTATTTTGCATCCTTCATAAATAATGGATAATTTTTGAAAAGATGTGAATATGGTCCAAAATCCATCAAAACCATGGGCTATAGTCCATGCTTTTTGCCCAAAATCACTTATTTATCATCCTTCATAAATAATGCATATTATTTCAAAAGGTGTGAAAATGGTCCAAAATCAATAAAAACCATGGCTATGTCCATTTTGCCCGAAAAAGTTCCAAAATCACTTATTTTACATCCTTCATAAATGATGGATATTTTTTTAAAAGGTGTGAAAATGGTCCAAAGTCCATCAAAAGCAGGGGCTATAGTCCATGCTTTTTGGTCGAAAATGGCCCAATAGCACTTATTTTGCATCCTTCATAAATAATGGTTATTTTTTGAAAAGGTGTGAAAATGGTCCAAAATCCATCAAAACCATGGGCTATAGTCCATGCTTTTTGCCCGAAAAAGTTCCAAAATCACTTATTTTCCATCTTCATAAATAATGCATATTTTTTCAAAAAGTGTGAAAATGGTCCAAAATCCATCAAAACCATGGGCTATAGTCCATGCTTTTTGCCCGAATAAAGCCCAAAATCACTTATTTTGCATCCTTCATAAATAATGCATATTTTTTGAAAAGGTGTGAAAATGGTCCAAAATCCATCAAAACCATGGGCTATAGTCAATGCTTTTCGCCCGAAAAAGGCCCAAAACCACTTATTTTGCATCCTTCATAAATAATGGATAATTTTTGAAAAGATGTGAATATGGTCCAAAATCCATCAAAACCATGGGCTATAGTCCATGCTTTTTGCCCAAAATCACTTATTTATCATCCTTCATAAATAATGCATATTATTTCAAAAGGTGTGAAAATGGTCCAAAATCAATAAAAACCATGGGCTATAGTCCATGCTTTTTGCCCGAAAAAGTTCCAAAATCACTTATTTTGCATCCTTCATAAATGATGGATATTTTTTTAAAAGGTGTGAAAATGGTCCAAAGTCCATCAAAAGCAGGGGCTATAGTCCATGCTTTTTGGTCGAAAATGGCCCAATAGCACTTATTTTGCATCCTTCATAAATAATGGGTATTTTTTGAAAAGGTGTGAAAATGGTTCAAAATCCATCAAAACCATGGGCTATAGTCCATGCTTTTTGCCCGAAAAAGTTCCAAAATCACTTATTTTCCATCTTCATAAATAATGCATATTTTTTCAAAAAGTGTGAAAATGGTCCAAAATCCATCAAAACCATGGGCTATAGTCCATGCTTTTTGCCCGAATAAAGCCCAAAATCACTTATTTTGCATCCTTCATAAATAATGCATATTTTTTGAAAATGGTCCAAAATCCATCAAAACCATGGGCTATAGTCAATGCTTTTCGCCCGAAAAAGGCCCAAAACCACTTATTTTGCATCCTTCATAAATAATGGATAATTTTTGAAAAGATGTGAATATGGTCCAAAATCCATCAAAACCATGGGCTATAGTCCATGCTTTTTGCCCAAAATCACTTATTTATCATCCTTCATAAATAATGCATATTATTTCAAAAGGTGTGAAAATGGTCCAAAATCAATAAAAACCATGGGCTATAGTCCATGCTTTTTGCCCGAAAAAGTTCCAAAATCACTTATTTTGCATCCTTCATAAATAATGGATATTTTTTTAAAAGGTGTGAAAATGGTCCAAAGTCCATCAAAACCATGGGCTATATTCCATGCTTTTTGGTCGAAAATGGCCCAAAATCACTTATTTATCATCCTACATAAATAATGCATATTTTTTGAAAAGGTGTGAAAATGTTCCAAAATCCATCAAAACCATGGGTTATAGTCCATGCTTTTTGCCCGAATAAAGCCCAAAATCACTTATTTAGCATCCTTCATAAATAATGCATATTTTTTGAAAAGGTGTGAAAATGGTCCAAAATCCATCAAAACCATGGGCTATAGTCCATGCTTTTCGCTCGAAAAAGGCCCAAAACCACTTATTTTGCATCCTTCATAAATAATGGATAATTTTTGAAAAGTTGTGAATATGGTCCAAAATCCATCAAAACCATGGGCTATAGTCCATGCTTTTTGCCCAAAATCACTCATTTACCATCCTTCATAAATAATGCATATTATTTCAAAAGGTGTGAAAATGGTCCAAAATCAATAAAAACCATGCTTTTTGCCCGAAAAAGTTCCAAAATCACTTATTTTGCATCCTTCATAAATGATGGATATTTTTTTAAAAGGTGTGAAAATGGTCCAAAGTCCATCAAAAGCAGGGGCTATAGTCCATGCTTTTTGGTCGAAAATGGCCCAATAGCACTTATTTTGCATCCTTCATAAATAATGGGTATTTTTTGAAAAGGTGTGAAAATGGTTCAAAATCCATCAAAACCATGGGCTATAGTCCATGCTTTTTGCCCGAAAAAGTTCCAAAATCACTTATTTTCCATCTTCATAAATAATGCATATTTTTTCAAAAAGTGTGAAAATGGTCCAAAATCCATCAAAACCATGGGCTATAGTCCATGCTTTTTGCCCGAATAAAGCCCAAAATCACTTATTTTGCATCCTTCATAAATAATGCATATTTTTTGAAAATGGTCCAAAATCCATCAAAACCATGGGCTATAGTCAATGCTTTTCGCCCGAAAAAGGCCCAAAACCACTTATTTTGCATCCTTCATAAATAATGGATAATTTTTGAAAAGATGTGAATATGGTCCAAAATCCATCAAAACCATGGGCTATAGTCCATGCTTTTTGCCCAAAATCACTTATTTATCATCCTTCATAAATAATGCATATTATTTCAAAAGGTGTGAAAATGGTCCAAAATCAATAAAAACCATGGGCTATAGTCCATGCTTTTTGCCCGAAAAAGTTCCAAAATCACTTATTTTGCATCCTTCATAAATGATGGATATTTTTTTAAAAGGTGTGAAAATGGTCCAAAGTCCATCAAAAGCAGGGGCTATAGTCCATGCTTTTTGGTCGAAAATGGCCCAATAGCACTTATTTTGCATCCTTCATAAATAATGGATATTTTTTGAAAAGGTGTGAAAATGGTTCAAAATCCATCAAAACCATGGGCTATAGTCCATGCTTTTTGCCCGAAAAAGTTCCAAAATCACTTATTTTCCATCTTCATAAATAATGCATATTTTTTCAAAAAGTGTGAAAATGGTCCAAAATCCATCAAAACCATGGGCTATAGTCCATGCTTTTTGCCCGAATAAAGCCCAAAATCACTTATTTTGCATCCTTCATAAATAATGCATATTTTTTGAAAATGGTCCAAAATCCATCAAAACCATGGGCTATAGTCAATGCTTTTCGCCCGAAAAAGGCCCAAAACCACTTATTTTGCATCCTTCATAAATAATGGATAATTTTTGAAAAGATGTGAATATGGTCCAAAATCCATCAAAACCATGGGCTATAGTCCATGCTTTTTGCCCAAAATCACTTATTTATCATCCTTCATAAATAATGCATATTATTTCAAAAGGTGTGAAAATGGTCCAAAATCAATAAAAACCATGGGCTATAGTCCATGCTTTTTGCCCGAAAAAGTTCCAAAATCACTTATTTTGCATCCTTCATAAATGATGGATATTTTTTTAAAAGGTGTGAAAATGGTCCAAAGTCCATCAAAAGCAGGGGCTATAGTCCATGCTTTTTGGTCGAAAATGGCCCAAAAGCACTTATTTTGCATCCTTCATAAATAATGGGTATTTTTTGAAAAGGTGTGAAAATGGTTCAAAATCCATCAAAACCATGGGCTATAGTCCATGCTTTTTGCCCGAAAAAGTTCCAAAATCACTTATTTTCCATCTTCATAAATAATGCATATTTTTTCAAAAAGTGTGAAAATGGTCCAAAATCCATCAAAACCATGGGCTATAGTCCATGCTTTTTGCCCCAAAATGGCCCAAAAGCACTTATTTTGCATCCTTCATAAATGATGGATATTTTTTGAAAAGGTGTGAAAATGGTCCAAAATCCATCAAAACCATGGGCTATAGTCCATGCTTTTTGCCCGAAAAAGGCCCAAAACCACTTATTTTGCATCCTTCATAAATAATGGATAATTTTTGAAAAGATGTGAATATGGTCCAAAATTCATCAAAACCATGGGCTATAGTCCATGCTTTTTGCCCAAAATCACTTATTTATCATCCTACATAAATAATGCATATTATTTCAAAAGGTGTGAAAATGGTCCAAAATCCATCAAAACCATGGGCTATAGTCCATGCTTTTTGCCCGAAAATGGCCCAAAATCACGTATTTTGCATCCTTCATAAATGATGGATATTTTTTGAAAAGGTGTGAAAATGGTCCAAAATCCATCAAAACCATGGGCTATAGTCCATGCTTTTTGCCCAAAAATGGTCCAAAATCACTTATTTTGCATCCTTCATAAATGATGGATATTTTTTGAAAAGGTGTGAAAATGGTCCAAAATCCATCAAAACCATGGGCTATAGTCCATGCTTTTTGTCCGAAAATGGCCCAAAATCACTTATTTATCATCCTTCATAAATAATGCATATTTTTTGAAAAGGTGTGAAAATGGTTCAAAATCCATCAAAACCATGGGCTATAGTCCATGCTTTTTGCCCGAAAATGGCCCAAAACCACTTATTTTGCATCCTTCATAAATAATGGATAATTTTTGAAAAGATGTGAATATGGTCCAAAATTCATCAAAACCATGGGCTATAGTCCATGCTTTTTGCCCAAAATCACTTATTTATCATCCTTCATAAATAATGCATATTATTTCAAAAGGTGTGAAAATGGTCCAAAACCATGAAAACCATGGGCTATAGTCCATGCTTTTTGCCCCAAAATGACCGAAAATCACTTATTTTGCATCCTTCATAAATAATGCATATTTTTTGAAAAGGTGTGAAAATGGTCCAAAATCCATCAAAACCATGGGCTATAGTCCATGCTTTTTGCCCAAAAATGGTCCAAAATCACTTATTTTGCAACCTACATCAATGATGGATATTTTTTGAAAAGGTGTGAAAATGGTCCAAAATCCATCAAAACCATGGGCTATAGTCCATGCTTTTTGTCCGAAAATGGCCCAAAATCACTTATTTATCATCCTTCATAAATAATGCATATTTTTTGAAAAGGTGTGAAAATGGTCCAAAATCCATCAAAACCATGGGCTATAGTCCATGCTTTTTGCCCAAAATCACTTATTTATCATCCTTCATAAACAATGCATATTATTTCAAAAGGTGTGAAAATTGTCCAAAACCATGAAAACCATGGGCTATAGTCCATGCTTTTTGCCCCAAAATGACCGAAAATCACTTATTTTGCATACTTCATAAATAATGCATATTTTTTGAAAAGGTGTGAAAATGTTCCAAAATCCATCAAAACCATGGGCTATAGTCCATGCTTTTTGCCCAAAAATGGCCCAAAATCACTTATTTTGCAACCTACATAAATAATGGATATTTTTTGAAAAGGTGTGAAAATGGTCCAAAATCCATCAAAACCATGGGCTATAGTCCATGCTTTTTGCCCCAAAATGGCCCAAAATCACTTAATTTGCATCCTTCATTAATAATGCATATCATTTCAAAAGGTGTGAAAATGGTCCAACGTCCATCAAAACCATGGGCTATAGTCCATGCTTTTTGCCCAAAAATGGCCCAAAATCACTTTATTTCCATGCTTTATAAATAATGCATATTTTTTCAAAAGGTGTGAAAATGGTCCAAAAATCCATGAAAAACATGAGCTATAGTCCATGATTTTTAACCGAATATGGCCGAAAATGACTTATTTTGCATCCTTCAAAAATTTCATTTTAAGAAGTTTAAATAGACAATAGATAATAGTTTTACACACTTATCATAAATAAATAAATAAGGGTACAGCAGGAATAGTGTTTAGGATATGTGCCCAATTAGCCGGCCCTCCCGACTTGGTTAAAAATTTTAAAATTTCGCTTCAATACACCGAATCAAAATATGGCTACCAATTTGAATTACAATTGTTCTGGACTATAGCCTCTCATATATGTGAAAACGCTTTTATGTATCCTCGTATCCTTGTCATTCGCTAGTCAGAGCAGAACAATAGCTATTCAAATTCAGTGACCTCCTCTTTTAACTTGTAAATATTTAATGCCCCTTCCCCCTAATAATTCTCCCGCCCCCTCCCCCTCCTAAAAAAATGAATGCTCTCGTAAAGGAACTAGCGATTCATTCTGGTGGGAAAGGACATGAAACGACTATTGACGTTTGTTCCATACAAATTATAGCGCTGAACTGGTGGTGTCGTGGAGAAGTGTGCGTGCAGGTGAGTGCCTCCACGCGTCATACATTGCCAACTGACTGCAAAGAAAAGCAATTCGCCGTCGTAAACAACTTGTAATTCTATTGAGTTTCAAACTTACCAGTTACAGCATGGAACCGAAGCTCACAGCGGGAACTTGTTACTCAAGAGGAAAAATATTACACACAAAAAAAAAAAATTTGCACGAAAACTGTTTTCCTTAATATTTGCCTCAAACAGCGGGAACTTGTTACTCAAGGAAAAACATTACACAAATAATTTGCACGAAAACTGTTTTCCTTAATATTTGTCTCAAACGGTTGTTAGTGTGTGACGAAGCTTCAGGCACATTGATTTCTTAAACCCTTGGAATATTTGAATAGTTACAATCAAACAAAGACGATTAATTAAAAGGGCCAACTGTTCCGTGATGCCACAATAACTATAAAGTCATTTTACCTAGTGCTTTTGTAATATAAAAGTTAATATATTTAGAAAAAAGTCGAAGAAAACTAAAAGATGTGTAAAAAACATTATGAATAAGAGAAATGTCAGGATGGAAAAAAATTGTAAATCAAAAGTTATAAGTTCGTTAGTAAATTACGTAATTGCCCAAAAAAACTGGCTTATTTTACCTTTAGTCAAGCATTTGGTAACTTTTTTATCCTTGTATATCATTTTTAAGCACTCTTTTGGTCAATCATTGGTTAAGTGTTCCTAAAGCTAAGAATATAAAACTGCATTAAGCTCCTCGTATATTAGGGGAGGTGTACTAGGGGACAATAAGTGCGTTGGAGTTTCTGGACCTGCAGACTGAAAGGGCATTGAAACCACCGTTGGCCGCGTAGTGGTGAGAGCGCTCGCATCTCACTGAATAAGTATTGGCGTCGTACCTGAGTAGAGTTGCTTATTGGTTTTCTCCCGTGCTTCTAGGATTTTCTCCGGTTTTTATTCCTTCCAATAAAATCAACTTCTAAATTCCAATTGTAATCCAGTGGCAGAAGAGCCACCCTGTGGAATCCCTGTTGATTCTCATTCATCATTTTATTTTGTTAAGAAATAAACCGACCTCCGTTCCAATACCACTGAAGGAATTCCACTAATCAAGTGTAAAAGAGTTTTTCAATTTTATTACCTCTTTTAAATTGCAAGTCAAGTTTTAATAAAGTTATTATTATAAGACTACTACATTTGGTATCTAAAATTTCGTATCTACGCTCACACAGGATTAATGTTCCTATATTTTTGAGATGGCAAAGACTATAAGCAAACCTTCATAAAAATGCATCCAAAATTGTAATTCTTAAGTAGGTGTATATGATTGTGTACAACTAATCCACTAATCCACTGAAAGCTCAAAAGCTATTCATCAAAGCTGGTAGTATGACGGTGCCAAACATGCCGACAGACTAACACCAGTTATTCGGACAAGCGGAAGATGGATATTGATTATAGTCAATAGCGAGGACTTTAAATTTTGTCAATAGCTATGGCCACGCGTTTTTCGTAGATATAATTCAATAGATTTCGCAATTTTAGGTGACAGTGGAACACGTTGGATATCTCTTGGGATAGTCGGTTGCTCACTTACAAATAAGTCATTCATAATAGCGTTTTCAATGATACGTGTCTTGGATGGACAGGTATTTGAACAGAAAAATAGATTTGGTACCACGTTGAACCAACTAAAAAATGGGTTTATTTATAATCATAAAGGACAATTCACTTGTGGATACGGTATTTTCAATCGTAGAAGTTTTTTAGGGAAGCAAATAAGCAAAACAAGAACAAAAATAAAAACAAAACTTTCAAAACAAAAATAAATAAAAAATTGAAATTCTTTTCCGCCATAATAAACAGTAAAAAATCGCAAAAAGTAGGTGTTTATCAACCAACATTTTCTATCTACACATGGACAACCTTTTATCAACCCCCGAAAAGAGCGGGAAATTTTATTATATGGTAGACGTGCGTGTGTGCAAGGTACGAAAAGAGCGGGAAACGTTAAATACACACACATATTTATACAAAAAAGAAAAAAAAAGAAGAAAAACAAACAAACAAACAAACAAAAACGGCGACAAAACGAAAGTAAAGATAAAATTTAAATGTTAAAATGAAAATAGAATAGATAGGGATTTAACCCTTATTGCCTTTTTTCCAACTAATGTGATTTTGCATTACTAATTGTTGGTGTTAAAATTCGTGTTGATTTATAAAAAGACTAAAGTCTGCTGGTCCATCAGCCGCAGCTTCACATCTTTATTAAGTGTTTACTTAAGTTTTATTAAACAAATTATAATATTTGTCAAGATAAAAAATGTCTCAAACGAAAAACAGTCAAAGCAAATCAAAAATTAATACAATTTAGACGATTATTTATAAAAAAGACAATTCCTTTATTATCTTTTTAAAAATGTTTTTCACTGAAACTGAAACGACGTTGAACTCTCAAAAGATAACGTTTATGTAGCGAGAAAAACGAGTCGTTTCAGGTGTTTCAATAAAGGCTATTAATATTTCATTTAGAACAAGTTTAATTGCAATTTGAAGTTGTTTCTCAAGTTTAATTATGGCGGCTTTACTTCAAAGTCATTGAGTAAACAATTAGAGAATATTTGTGTTATTTTTTTGCACCAACAAAACAAATTTATAAAACCTTAAAATAAAATAAAACATAAAATGACCAATTCAAGTTGACTGGGAAAATCAGTGGGGGAAACTAACCGGTGATATTCACGGTCCCTGAATGGAAAGTCAATATAGCATGAAACTCCCCTTTTATATTTTTTATATTCCGCCACTGAATAGGTTTTCCAGAACACTATAATCTTAAGTATAGAGTACTTGATATTACCACCTTCTAATACTTGAATGTACCAGCCTGTTTGGTGGGATTTCTTTATTACAAAGTTCAGTCAAGGTCGTATAACATGGGCAAGTTCCATGTGACTATAAAGAAGAAAAAATATGAGAAGTCTTTCTAATATAGCAACTATGAATACAAACACACACACACACGCATGAAATTATTATTTTTTGAATATATCTTAGGGTTGTTGTTGTTAAGTGACTTCTCGAAATTCGTTCAAGAAGAATCACTTATGAATCGAGGTAGCTGTCAGAACTGAACGTAGTCCAAATATCCTTTCTTTTCAAAGAGATTATAATAAAAATATTTTCGGATATTTTACTGGTTAGTACTGATTCAGTATTATCTCTAGGATGCTGATTATCTTGAAAAGTTAACATTAAATAATAAACTAATTCCCATGAAGTTTATGGCTGGCTGGCTAGGGCGTTTTCTTTAAGTGCGTGTTAACAAGACTTAAAAGATTAGTCAATTGAATTAGCTAGTAAATTAAGACTGAAGTTATATTCCTACTTTATTCAATCAATCACTCTAGTCTGGACACTTGAATATCATTAAATCTTTTAACCAGAGCAAAAGAACAAAAAAACTATGAAAAAAACAAAGCATGGCAAACAAGTAGGGAAGAGATTTACAACGACAAAGAAAGTGAATGACCAAGTCAAATTTACAAGCTTTTATAAATAATTTAATAAAAACGCTTATAAAAGTTAAAATTGAAAAGCCCAGCTTTCTCCAACACAGCTGTTTCACTGCTATGGTATACATTACTCCAAAGAGAATTATGTCTGAAGAAAACTCGAATTAAAAAAATCCAATAAACAAAGCGCTAGCAATGCTAAACGTGTGAAGATGATTCAAATATGGTTATGATTGTTCAAGTGGTGCTTAGACCTAATGTCTTTAGGATGACCCCGAAATTAAGAGTCTGTTTAACACCATCTTATTTAAAAAATTATTATATATATAAAAAAAAGAGGCAAGATATTCTATATTTCAATTATTTGTTTTTCTTTGGAATTACGTTTATCTGAAGGAAGATTTCAACGGACCCACCTGCCTGAAGATAACAATGACAAGAAAAGATTATGTTGGTTCATTGTCTTGCGAAATGCAGGGTTCAAAGAGGTAGATAGTCCATGATTAATTATTTACTAAATATTTTACTGGCTAGTTGGTATTAGCCATTGATTAACAAGCGTTCAACAAAATAATTACCAAAATATTGCGATTTCGAGTGCGATATATATATATATTAAAAAAAAAAAAAAAAAAAGAAAAGAAAAAAACGCCGTGGAGAATTCGTTTTCTTTAGATCTGCGTACAGTTGCCCAAAGAGAAGATCGTAATCCTGAACAACATTTCCATTGAAGCAAAGAGATAAATAATGATTGCATTATGACAATAGCGGAACGCTAGTAATTGTTAATTGCGTGTGCCAACATTTTTTGGAGTTGTTTTCTATTTAATGGCAGCCCTCGCGACGACTTGGCAACACTTTTTCTCTCGAAAGCCTTCGAAGACAAGCAGTTTATGATGTTATTCATCGCATAATCGTGATTAAGTTTAAACGATAAATGGCGACAATCGTTGCCATCAATGTTACATAAAAACAATGACACATTCGTATGGTAAACATTGATTTCAATCGAGAGGATTTGCGATGATTTGAAACGAAATGATTCTGGAAAGTTATAAGGAATAAAAACACCAAAATTTGGCAATGAGTTAAAAGAAATGGATAATAGCTAATCCAGTGATGTAGAAGGATTATCGCCCTAATCCTAATCATGGTTGTTGCGACGTAATAGACCTGTTAACCTGTCTTCAGCTCAACGTTATTTAAATATTATCTCTAGGTGGCCCCTGGAACAATAAATGTTTGTAAAAAGCTTCATAATAATCAATTGGATCTAATAAAATTATATGCAATTCGCTTATCGTCAGCCAATCAGAGGCCTCGAAACTGAAGCGATAAATAGAAACAATTTAAAGCTGGCTTCTGATTGGCTGAAATCCTTCTTTGAATGCAAACACATTTTACTAAACAATTAGCCTTGGACAGTTCATTCCACACATATCCTCAACCTTCAGCCCTGAGAGAACGAAAGAAAACACTTTTAAAGTAATAGGTAAACAATGTCTGTATCCACACTAGAGATGGACAAGAAATGGTCACTCTCTAGCCACCATTCAGACATCAACGAGCGAACATTCTTCGAGAAAAAGGCTAAAAACATGGCTGACGAGTTTCCCGGCGCTGTAAAAATGATAGGCGCGGACTTCACAAACAGGGGTAAGTACTGTAGGGGTCGGAGTAGTTACAAGAAAAGTTAGCAAAACTGTCAGTTGGATGTAAGAAGATTTACCGTTGTAAAATTCATTGGAAAATCAAAACAGTTTTAGTCATTCTTGCCGTGGACGATGCCGATACGGTATACAAACAAACCATCCTCTTATAAAAAGCTAATGAACATTTGGGTTCTTGATACGTAGATTTAACAATACGCTAACTGGATTACTATTTGATCTTAATAACAGAACAGACATCTTTCGATAAAGAATTATTTTTGAATGTAAAGGGGAAAAAAATCCAACATTCTAAGTATGAATAAAAAACTATATTCTATATTTTATATATATATATAAATCTATAACATTTTTTGGTTTGTAGATGAGTCTAGTCATAAGAGGAAACATGAAGATTCAGATGCAAATGATGAACTAAATACGATTAAAAGACGACATCGAACGACGTTTTCCAAAGCACAACTCGACGCGCTCGAAGAAGCTTTCGGAAGATCACAATACCCCGACATCTTTACGAGAGAACAACTCGCAAAAAGAATCAATCTAAATGAAGCACGAGTGCAGGTAATTTAGAGTTTGGAGCTTAAAAGTAGAGGGAAGAAGAGATGTAGTTTTATTTTTAGTGGTGACTTTTACAGACTTGTAGGAAAAATTTTTTTTAGCGATTTTATCCTTTTTGCGTATAAAAACTCGCGCGATATTTACATTTTATTTCCATGTCTAATTCCAAAGGACTGCCACTCTTCTAGATTTTTCTATTTTAATCTTCTGTGGTTAGGTCTTTTTTAGTGCAAATATTCAAAAATTACAGGAAATGTCCCGTGCAGCTCCGTCGCGAGCCGTCGAGCTCCGGTATGCGCATGCGTAGATGATAATGACACCTGTCCGACCCTATATCCACGTGTTTTGTTTAGTAAAACAAAAGCTATTAATTTTCAGTTGTTGAAACCCTTAGCTAAAAAACCTTTGGCTATGAGCACATGTACTCCACGATTTTACTTTGAATTCTCAAAATCTTTCAGTTTGTCTGTATCGCATCGCTTGCTTCTCAGTTTCTGTAACCAGACTTGTGGAAGGGTGCCATACACCCCCATTCAGACACAAAAAGGCTTAAGCTCTATAAAGAAAATCTATGTTTTTCGAGATTCCCTGGTCAGTCTTATCATCTGAGTCATATAAATTGTAATTCATTATTGAAAGAGTAATTGAAAATCCATCAACGACTCAGGAAATTTGACTTTGCAATTGAGCGTAGACAATAATCATAATATTGATTCATTTATACTCCGAACAAGAACAATAAATGGTCAAAATAGAAATGCTAAACTTTTTTGTAGACACATACAATTTTTTTTCAAAATGGACTTTCATTTTCTTTTTCTTTCTCTTTTATTATTTCCGTTCATTTCCCGCTAGAGGAACTGAATCTAATCAACATTGCCGCTTAGTTCAGGACAAATACAGAAAAAACCTTTGTTTCCATAAAACAATTCGAATCCGATAGAATAGAACACAAAATAAACTCGAAGAAAATAGATCCTCTAGTGTTGGACTTATCTTGTTTTAACATCTTTAAGACCATTTGTCAAATAGAGAACAAAAGTTACTCAAATTCGCCATGGCACGCTTACAAATTGTCTACTAATTTAGCTTATCGTCAAAACATAATTTGCTACAACACTAGGAGCATTAATCTATATCTGGCAGTTGGATAATTACGAAAATAAAAGGCCTTAAATAGCAGATTAGTGGAGGAAATTGGTCTGTCTCCGGTTTAGCTTCACTTAATTGCATTTGTTAAATAAAAGCCTTTGAATTTAATTGCTCGAGTTTGATGTCATAAGTGATGATGATATCTCGCTCTGATCGAAGAGGGGTTATTTACAAAATCGTAAATGATACCAAATTTTGTTTATCATTTTGACAACCCAGGTGTCAATGCCACATTACGCGCGCTCTTCCTTAGCTCTACAACTAGTTTATTTTAGAAAAAAAGGGAGAAGAAAACTTTAGAATCAATAAAGGGATCAATCTTGAGTAGAATAGAACGAAGTTTGAGAATTTTCGCAGCAAACTGAAGCGATTTTTCTTCGGGTTTTGATTGCGTGCTTCGAGAGCGAAGTTGAAATGTTTTGGAATGAGAGTAATGGCTTGGGTGTTGAGCTAGCTTTTGTTCAATTCTCTGATATGATTCAAAACTAAAACTAGCGGTCACTTTTCTCATTTGATGCTACCCGCAAGTCGATAAAGAACCATTTTGGCGCCAATGAAGACAGCAAACCGTCACTGCGAGTAACAACAGTTGGTCTGCTGCACGAAACGAAATCATCGTAGCTTAAGTATAACGAAAAATTACACAGCAATCACCAAAAACACTGACTTCTATGTAGCATTAATTTTTTTCCCCAAATGCATTCCTCCCGACAGACAAACAGAATAAAAGAGAAAGAGAGAGGGGGCGCGAACGAGGGGTAGAGAGGAGGAGAAAAATTCCTATCTACGAAGCGAGATCTAAAGTCAGTGGCTGAATTAAGATATTGGTTGAGATCGACATCTGTTTCGCATTGAAAATCCAATTTGAAAATATGGACACTCAAAACTATGGTTGAGACTAATTGTATAGTCAATTATATAATCGATTCCATTATGTTGGATCTTAGATATCCTCTTCAAACTCTCCCAAACGAACAAACAGAGATTTCAACAATAAGCCTCGGTTTTAAATATATATTTGAACACACATTAGTGGTCAAATAAAAGTTTTAAAACGTAGGGACTTCTCTGGGGTTTCTGTTTTGTTTTTTGTTGTTTTTTGTTGTTTTTGTTTTTTGTTTTTTTGAAACAAGTTTATCTTAGCATCAAGATTTTTATTCATTATTTTTCTTGTCGTATTAACTTCTTTTCCTAGGTAACAATTTTATTTTTCAATATAAAGGGAAAATACAAATATGATGGACCTCATAGCGGGGGAGTGCGTTTAATGAGATATTTTTTCATATTTTTTAACTGCTCCCTGCTGTTCCAACATTGGTATTTCTACGCTCGCGCAAACTGGGCACGTGGCAAACACAGACTTAACCCTATTAATCACCTTTCTTAACTAAGCATTTGGTAGATTCCAGATAAACACTGCGAGGTCAATTACAATCAAGGGCGGAAAACGTTTTTATGAGGAGCGACAGCTAGTGAACAAGACTCAACGAGACAGAAAAAAAAGCGCTTTCCCTTCGAAATGAAGAGAAACTCTAAGCGAGTTTTTATATCTATAGGCTCCTTAAATCTATTGTGAGATTCATTGGTTTTACTTTTACTTAGGTGAATCAGATACCTGTCCACCAGTTTTCTTTAGCAAGTGGCCTGACTTAAGTATTTTTAAAATAGACAATTTGCAAAGAAAACAAAAATATAAAACATGTAGACAATTCAAAAGCATTCATCCTTCATATAAATGACGCCTAAAAACTTTCTCCAAAAATTTCTCCAGAAAAATCCGATGACTTTCTAAAATTAACTCAATCAATTAACGGACTAATAGAATTCTTAAACTGAAGAATTTGGTTTGGAAGAGCCAATGCTAGAACTTCTACATAGACACGAAGGTAATTATCCCAAAATTCAACAAAATCAAAGCCAAACAAAAGCTGTACTTGAAAATAAACACGAACGACACTTTTTGACAAAATTTTGAGTAAACAGAACACAGCCCTGATAAGATTAGATTTACTTATTGAATTAAAACTTAATGTTGGTAGTAGTTCAAGGCTACAAGATAAGGATTTGTTTTGTCCATTCTATTATTATTTTCTTGAAAGAGATAATGTATAATAAAGCAAAAGATGGTAACAGCCAACCTAACAAAGCCCCCTTGCTATCAATTCAATTTTGTTTTGATGCTTTTTGATTAATGTTTTTTACTTGTTTCTGTCGTCTTGCCTCAGGCGATTCATGCCGGTATTCTAGTTCTCGTTAAGTACGCCTTAGTGCTTCATGGTATGCACCTGTAGGTGTCACTGAGAACCTTTACATCCACATGTGCTGTTATCATCTCAGAGCAAAGAACACCGGGTCAATAGCTTGATTAAATTAACTATAATTTTCACTGACAAGCTAATTTAATAGGCAATATCGCCTCGGGACATGTATACACGAGTTAGCATCTTATGCGTTGATACCTAAATAATCGTTTTAATATTTTTTCGTTAATTTTTCAAGGTGTGGTTTCAAAATCGACGAGCGAAACATCGAAAACAAGAACGTCAAAATCCCCGCGTTCCATTTCCATTCCACTCCGGAATTTTCTACCCCAACGAAACAGCGTACCCGCCTCTGATTCCAGCATATTATCCAGTGCCTCCAACAACGTGCCAGATAAGTTCACTCCCCGGCGTCAAATCATTACCCGACAGTCTGCGCTCAATCACCAACCCTGTGCGGTCACCCTGTGGTACGTGTGCACCGGGGAGTTTTTGCTGTGAGACTGGGACGAGACGGAAAATGTGGAGCCCACCATTAACAAGAAGATCTATATCTCCATTAAAGAGTTACATACATGATAAACCAGAATATCTCGAGCGAGAACCTTGGTCTAGCAAGAGCCTTGCACTTTTGAGAATGAGAGCTCAAACCTACAGCCGGGGCTATGGCGGCATTCCCAATTGCCATTCTTGATAACACATTTTCGTCATAAGACAAAACTGTAATCATTAGTAGGCATTTATCTTGCCTACTTCTAAGCTCAATAACCCGTGTAGCTCCGTTGCCTTTCTTTCTCCCGAGCGGACATGGGTGATAAGGAGTAGTTCATATGTTTTAAGAAATTCTGAAATAGTACCATCTGAAGAAAAAATGCGAGGCTGCAAAAGGTATTACAATGTACATAATATATGATTAATGTCCTGTAAATCTAATACAAAGGTGACAAACTGAGTTTGCTTTTTTTTGCTTGATAATTTTTTACTAGACTAAGCTTGATTCAAGAGCATATATTTATCAATCAGAAAGAAGAAAGAAAAAACAAAGCGCAAAGACAAGATTTATTCGTAGAGTTATCTTTAAAAATCTGAAGGGGAAAATTTGTAAAATTTAGCTGCAAAATCTTGTCAACGATTTGTAATGTGATTCAGAAATTCTCGTTTTCTAAACTAGTCTCCCCCACAGACGCTTTCAGTGTCGTCACGCAAAGCGTTACGTGACGACACTGAAAGCGGCTGTGGGGGAGACTACTTCTAAACCGGTCTTAAACTAGAATTTCCTGATCCTTCGAGCAACAAGAAAATCGCGTTTACTACTTTTGTATAAGAGATGTTTCAAAATAAAACAAATATTTCCATAAGTAAATAAATGACTCAAACATTTTAACAGAATCAAATATATAGTGTTTACTAAATAAACCACAAATTTTATATCCCATCCCTTGACAAGCTAAAAACGAAAATCAACGTTAATTCATATATTTAATGAAATATCAACAACTTTATTTACTTTTTCTATTTTGGGTTTTAAAATTTAAAAAAACAATCGCTAGCGATAATGTATTGTTTGCTTGGTTTTTAGCTGGTTTTTATTATTTGTAAATATTTTAAGTGTACGAGGCAAATACTCTGTAAAATTTTCCAAACAAAGTGTCGTTTTATTTGCAATTCTTTTGTCTTTTGTTTGTTCTTTGATTTTTCTATTTCTATTTGATCATGGGAAATTATTTTGTTACGTGGGAGAGGAAGGTGGGGCAAGCAGTTTTCTTAAAACTGTCTCTCTAGAAAGCATACCACATATCCGTAAAAACGTCGTAAAAAATTGAACAAATTAGTAAGCCCAGTAGACCTCAGTAGACCGTAGACCTAACTAATTTGTACATTTTTGTTAGAATACAGAACATGAGAAATACACCGTGCATGCGCATTAGAATCCTCAGCAGCGTCGCCAAAGGCGCACAAAACTGAAAATCTGTCAAGCAAAATAATTTCAAAAAGATTGTTAATGTTACTAATCAGAAATATAGTTTCTATTAAAGGTGAAGATAGCATTTATAACTAATTAAAATAATGATAATGTACATTGAGACGTTGTATAAATGCGCTATACCACAACCTCCCATCATTATTATTATTAAAGAATCCCAGTCAACTACAATGCACTGCGCCCACCCCTGTGTTATGTTTACATCGTTCGCCTACATCGTTCTCGAAGCTCTTCCATACACACTGGTCGAGTAAAATTCACTGTACCAATGTCCTCAAATTCCCAATTTTTTTCTTCATATTATTCCACACTTCCAGTGATTATCTTTGTGAAATTATGATTTTTCGGTCGTCCAATTGTTAGGCATCACAACTTTCGAAAACCTAGCCTTAGATTCGTTGCCAAAATTTCTCAAATCTCGCGAAAAGCTTAAAGTGACTATGTACCATCATAGCATGATGGTCATAACACATCTAGCAGGAATGACAAGACCGATGGAACTGGATTCCCAAACTTTACCTACAAAACCGCCATTTTGCTGAAAATGGCGCTTTGCTTAGCATTTCATTGTTTTCGGCGCGCAATGCATTGTAGTTGACTAGGATTCTTTAATTTCCTCTAATAATCTTCAACTGTCATATAATATTTCAAGATTCACGGACAGCTTAGTAATAAAAATTTCCTCGTTCAATCAAATCTTTTGTTTCAAGGTTTTCAAAAAGAGATTCCTCCTTATTCAAGTGTTGTATTCGACAAATCCATGCAGTCCTAACTAGTACCTGCAACTGTCATTTCTGCGCGAGTTATATGAAAACGTTATGACAAATTAAGGCTACAAATGAACAGGATAAACCTGGAGCGATGACTTTAACATTGGGTTAGTCGCCGCAGGGACAACGGAGTTGGGGGAGCCTCTCTCCCCCACTTTAAAATTACCTCCACCGTCCTGCGCTGTACTGTTCACATCGAAAGAGATGCCGCTAAGTCGCAGTCGTTTTTTTCATCTCCAAATCACTAGTATCAACACCAGCTGCACGTAGTAATGAGGATAATCTAGAGATATCCGTTGTATTGTACTCTTTCTCTCCACTCGCCAACAGCTGTTTCTTTATGTTCTCAAAAAAGTACTTTTTCTGCGGCAGGTGTTGTGTGGCTAGAACCTGTAAAATCGCTAAAAGGTCCTCCGGTTGAAAAGCCGGTATACCTCGAGAAATAACTTCTTCGCCAATCCACGTGATTAAATCCATCGTGTCAAAACTGATGGCGGAAAACGAACGCGCCAGGGAAGACAAATACATCGCACCAAAATGGCGGGAATTTCGAGACATGATTTCATCACGAAATAGACTGTAAGTATCTTCATGCAATTCTTTCGCCTTCGTCAGCGCAACCGTTGCCATAGTAATTTGAGCGACTGAAAACTCCCCCAGACCTCGTCGGAGAAGTTCCTTCCTCAAGATGTTAAAAACGAAGGCTGTGTTAAGCTTAGATTTAATCTTAGAGAAACCCCAGAGAATACGACAAATATCTGCGAGCATGTAGTCTTGGAAGGGTCGCTTACTCACTTCTTTTTCTAGTCTTTCAAATACTTGAGTTGAATGTACATTATCGAGAAGCTCACCCAAAGACCACACCAACAGGGCAAGCTGTCTATTGTCAAAAGTATCTAATGGAGTTCCCAAAATCTTTCTTTCAATTGATTTCATGAGGTCGTCAACACTCACAACATCTCTTACAACTGCAAACGCGTAAAGAATCTGGCACAAAGCAGTGTTGCTACAGTCTGACAGTCCTCTTTTAGAGATTTCTTTCCGAAGAAGTACAAAGAGGTCCTCGTGCGTCGCATTAGTTGCAGCAAATGACCAAACAAGCAGCGCGAGTTGTCGTATACCAAGTTTTGAGACATCATAATTGTCTACGATCTCATTACCAAGAAATTTAGTAAGATCTTTCATATCTATTTTCTCTCTCAGTTTTGCCAATCCCCATATGATCTGACTGAGATTCACTGCGCTTAAATCCTTGATATCTCTAGTGAAGGATTCTTTCTTGAATGAAAGTATCAAAGCATTAGATCCAAGGCTCATCTCTGCAAATGCCCAGATTATTGTCGCTAGCTCACTATCATTGAATCCAGAGAATCCACGGTGCACAAGTTCTTTGTCGACCATCGCGAAAAAAGGATGCGAGTTTATTTTTGTTTTTACTTTGGCAAAACAGCGCAAAAATGTCGCTATGTCATCAGGGCTTAACTTTCTGACATTGCGTTTCAAGGCCACATTCCTCAATAAAGTAAATAATTTCTTTGAAAAATAATTCATCTCCAGCAAAGACCATAAAAGAACAGCTAAACCTCGGTCATCCAGTCGTTTGATACCTCTTCGAAGAAACTCTTTTTCAATCTGGTTTAACAGGTCTGACAGGTTAAGCGAGTATTTTTCTTTCACTTTGGAAAATGACCAAAGAATTTGGCACAATTCTGCTGAACTAAATGCTCGAATATCCCTGCTTAAGACATCTCTTATGATAACCTTGTAAAAGTCTGACTTACCTTGATCAGCATCTGCAATTCCCAACAGAATAGGAGGAATTTCAATGCTCATAAATGTTACAAAACCACGGCACAGGATTTCATCCACCATTGATTTGAACAGTTCACAAGAATCAATACTTGATTTCAGTTTTGCAAAACACTGCACAATTTGACTAATTTCTTCAGAAGTATACTCCTTAACTTCTTGTCTAAGAATGGCATATTTTAGTTCATTGAAAAGTTTCACTCTCCCTTGCTTTGTTTCAACAAAACTCGACAGGATTGTCACCAGGTGTTTTCTCTGAAGTCCAGTCAAACCATTCTTTAGGATTAAATTTTGAATGTTATCAAAGAGAATCTTCCCATCTTCCGGCAAAAGCATATCATTGTTCTGTGATCTTTTATCTGGGTAAATATCAACCTCACATTTGTTGATGAACAACTTTTGTCTTTTGGATATTTTTCCAATAGCTTTCAAGACAATAATAATATTCTCTTTCAAGTCATTAGAGAATTCTATTGACTTGTTAATGTCATTTAATAAAGTTACATAGTGTTTTTGTGATGTCGGTTCATTTAGCAACACCAGACTTTGTTTTGCACTTTTTTCTGTACTTCGAGCAATATTGTTAAGCACTACAATCGGATCCAAGCTGTTTTCTGTATCTCGAGAGCTTATATAGTTATTTAACAGTTCCTCAACTGTTTGTTGTTTTGCGCTTGATATTTTTTGATTTTCTCTCTTATTTACAGAATTACTTTGAACACTTTTGGAGTATTCTGTACTCTTTCCAGACATAGTACTGTAATTAACAGATACATAAATGGGCTTCCATACTGTTTTTGAAGATATACATGTAGCTCCATGTAAAGATCTAGCTGGGAACCCTGTGGTGTATAGAGTTAACTTTCTTGGGTGATGCAGCACATATCTTCTCATAAGCCATGTAAATGACAGTAGTCTTGACATTACAAGATCTTGAGATTATCCTCTTACTCTATTCAGTTAAGCGTATCCTGTAAAGACACAATATATCAAATATCAAAGTTAATGCTGAGGATATTATCAACTAAAATAAAAGATAAATAAAACCACACAAAAACATCTTTGGGTATTTGGAGACGTTCTTTAATTAAGCTTATATTTCTTTCCCTGGGTCAGAGTAGGTCCCTACAGATGGTATTCAAATACAGAAAATTCAAAAATCTAAATTAAGATCTCACAGTATTATATATATATTTATTCATTCATTGCTATTTAATGGGAAAAAAAGAAAAGAGAACTAATTTCAATTAGTGAATGACTGCAATTCTTAAAAGATATCGATAAAAAGCTATTAGCTTGTAATAAGAAATAAAAACCTAATTCATTAAAAACAGATCAAAGTAATTCCTCTCAAAACAAAACAAAAAACGAGTCAGTGTTTTTGTTTATCATATTGTGTGCAGAAAGTTTTTTACATTATTTTAAACTTACCTCGAGTCTGGATAAACTTTTCAGTCCAACGATGATGCTTCGTCCGCCATATTGGATTACGAGCCCATGGTAATAAATGTCAGCGGAAAGGATACTAGATTTCCTCGGCCAATACCAACACAGGAAGCTCAACTCATCATTTACCACACTCAGTAATATTTGCACTTTATTTAAAACGACAGAATTGACAGAATTCCAATTGATGGATTGATTTTCTTTTTAACTTAGGATGTTTAAATTGACGTCCAAAGACCCAGCCAGTGTTTGCAGTCGCGCGTGCGCAGTCTAGTGCAGTTTTCGTATGACTGTGAAAAGCTCAGTGCCGTAAGCGTGACGTGCCGTGACCGTGATACTTTCTAGAATTTTAATTGGCTGATTTTTTTCACGCTCAATATGATTGGTCTAAAAGTGCCGTGATCTTGGAGTGACCGTGTCCGCGCCGTGTTTATGCCGTGTTCCGGGTATTTGATTGGATGGAGAGTAAATTCTCGTGTAATGTGATTGGTCTGGCGTATCCCTTGCTGTATCACGACCGTGTTCGTTCCGTGAACTTTTCACAGCCATACGAAAACTGCACTAAACCTGAATAGTGCTAAATGATTTTATCCAACAATTAAACTGAAAACAGAAAATACGTATAATTTATTGATACTGACATCTTTAATACATTTTCATCTTACGTACAATAATCTACAGTCCCACTTTCCTTTATTTTATAAAATTTTTGTTGTTTGTACATATAGAGCAGATTTCTATCAAAGAAACGCTACTACCCCTCTATTACTGCACTATGACTTGACTGATTGAAATTAAAAGTATACTGGGTAATTCATATTAAATCTTCTTTTTTCTAAGAAGAATATTGAATCAGGGCATTATATTTGCCCTCCAACTTATCGCCTATTATTTTTTTCCTAGTGCGATATTCTAAGTCGTGAGTTTTGATTGGCTGCACGAGCCGGCTTTATTACCTATCCCTGATCCAGGTTCGGTTTCCTGGGATTACGGATTGCTAAACGATTAAAAAAGTTGCGAGACAAATCGAAAAGTGGGAGAAAATAAATAAGTTATATACCGCGGCCTTGAGTCGATCCATATAGGAAAAAACTGTGCCCTCGCCTTCGAAACGGACCTCAGTCGAACAGCCTTGCTTCGTAATTTAAAATACCTTTTCGGGCAGCTTTTTTCCTATCCGGACCTCCTTGACAGTAAATAACATCTATTTATTTTAAAAAATTGCTTGACAATATAAATACGCTCAAAGTCAATATTATTTGAAGGTATTTGGGGCATTTTTTCTGAATGAACACTTACAGCTTTTGTGGTATGAAGATTCGTCTTTGCACAAAAAAATAAAATTCACTAACTTGTTTGCATCCTTACGTGTTTTTATGTAAAATTGTGTTTTTACAATTGATTTCTATGTACAATTCTCTTGTTCATTCATTCAACGTATACACGACTCGTGATGAACTGCGCATGCGCGGATTTAACAATATAACAAAAAACTATGCAAACAGAATGCGCATACAACCGCAAGGTGCCGATTACTAAACTAATAGGTGTATTGCACGACCACAAGGCAGCAGCCATGTTGGATAGCAAAGGAATTGAATTTTTCTAGGTAGAGATCCTATTAAATATGACAAAAGAATTCGTTTTTCAAGCAGAGATACATATATTCTGTCATCCAGCATGGCTGCTGTTGAATGATCGCACAAAGCGCGCATTGATATCAGCTCCACCCGAAGCAATGCATTATGGGATACCTTTAGAAAAGTCTCCTTCAGTAAAAATCCTACAATGCGTTGCGCGAAACCACGCATCCGCACGTGACGTAAATACTTTTTAAGCGCTATTAACAATGAAGCGGAAAGACTTACATCCAAAATTTACTCTACCAGGATAAAGCGCAGATGAAGTCTGATCTACTGACTGCGTCAAAATATATTGGCATGGAACACACTTTTTATCACCCTTATCCATAAATAAAAAAGAAACAAAAATATTAATGGTTATCAGAACGCCATTTTTCTGTAGCTTCTCTCCTGGCGTCGGGTAGTATTTGGTTCCGTACTCCTCCAATGACATTAGAAGTGGCTTCTGTTGCTAGTATAAATGGTTGTACTATAGTAGCAGGGACTTGTCTCAGGACACCGCCTACTACTCCTGTCATACCCTTTTGTTCGTGTTCTTCACGCGCTACTTTGACGATATTTGTAGCTGTGTGGTTGAGACCCTTGAGGAGTGAAAAACAAACACAAAAAACTACATAAATGAAACAACACTGGCAATTCATCCTTCAGAAATACTGCTCCAGTTTTGTGTTTCCTGTTTCTCAAGGTTAGGCTTTTGTGTAGTATTAATATTTTCATGTGTCGGTCCGTGGAATTTCAAGAAAATAATTTTCTGAAAAAAATAAAACTGTCATCGAAGAAAGGAGCGGAATTTTACGCGTAAAAAGACTATTCAAACAAAGACTAGCGACGACCTTTTGATGCTAAGGAATGTGTAATAAATATAAGAACACAAGGTGGCGAAGTTTATTTTCTTAGTCCCACAAGCCTTCCTGGTTCGAGGACACGTTACCTTGACAACCATAAAACTACGTAATGTTACCTTAGCGACCACGTGGTAAGCATTCGTGACTCCCTCCCGCAGGTCAGCAGGCTGATGTGCTAAGCGATGACGACCACGATTACTTGGTGAGACACTGGGGCCGGGACTGACCATATCGTATGCGGTTTCGGCCGCAGTCTGAGGGGAGAGGATTTAATTAATACATACAATTAGCTCAGCAAAAAATATGTTTATCTTGAGAAGAGATACCACAAAGATAAGAGTTGTACCAAAAATAATGTTTATAGCTACCAAACTATTGTGATGCGCGAAGATGCCTTATGGTTTATAGACTTCACAGTAGCTTCTAATTTTGTTTTTTATTTTATTTTATTTTATTTTATTTTTTCATTGGGATTTTTATTAATCACACCATCCTTTTTTGATTACATCCTGTTCTTTGGTTCTGTTCTAAAGTCATTCGTGAACCAAGATGGCAGAAGATCTATAGACTGTCTAACAAACCTGCAGTCCTCATTCCATAATAAAATTGGAATTTAGAAAATTACTTGTGCAAAAGGAAGAAAACTAGATCGCTATATAGTCATTGACATTGCTTTTACCTAAAATGTTATCCAGCAATGGTTATCTAATTTACCTGGACAACGTGTACAGCCCTGTTAGTCAGCTCTAAGAAAGCCATAGCAGATGAAGTAGTAAAGGAGTTAGCACCTCTCTGTAAACCACGCATAACCCGTCCATCTCGTCTATACTGTTCGATAGGCATCCACACCAGGTCTACCATGCCCTGGAACAACTGAACGAATGAATGAACGGGTCCTACACCGCCGAGGATGCTAGGTAGTTGGGTACGTTTAATGTCATTTAACCATTCTGATAGCGCGTAGTTAATGACGCGGTCGAATCCAAGGAGGCCATTTCGGCAGGAGAGTCGTTTGAGGGTTAACTCTGAACAGTTCAGCTGGGCGAGCCCGATTAAAAGACCAGCAAACGTACCCTGGAGAATAATAAGTTAGATCAGATTTTGAGAGTGACTTTTTTCGCAACATGCCGCATATTGGCACGGTAACGGTCACAATACATATTCAGAGACATTTGTAGAACCAATCACAGAGAGTAAAATATATGCCTATCGAATCATAGCGCTCGTACTCGGCGCTGTCGGATTCGAGACACGGCACGGTACAGCACCGCACTGCCGTACTTTGCGTTTTCACAAAGCAACCTGTGTCTCTTAGAAAAACAAGACGAAAAAAAAATACAACACTACCTGATCCATATCCACGTGCTTTCCCTGATAATCAAGTCTTATCGGTACTTCCGGTGAGAATATAAAAGATCTAAAAAACGTAGGAGCATGAGGAGAGTTAGAAGATTCGTCTCCAGTCTCCTGTGGTGGTAACGAGACGCTCAGCATCTCTTCGCAGTCAGGTGACATGAGGTCTGGTGACGACCCTAGAAGGGAACTACTCAAAGGTATTGCTTGCTTGATGGGACTAGAATCCACGCTATTAGAACCTGGCGGAAAAAATAATAACATTCACTTATAGTAATACACAACACATACACACAGGGAGCCCAAATAAGCCGTCTTATCGCCGCCATGTTAAATATTTGCCAAAAGACTTCTTGTCTTCTTTTTAACTCCAACATGGCCTCCATCTCTTTTCGTTCTTTATGGGGTGGCTTGCCAAATAGCAATAGCACAGCTGAACAAAATTTCTCGTTTTCAAACAATCTGGGCTCTCACCTTTAGAGGTTTTGGACGCCTCACCAGATATTTCAGTGAAGAAGTCCCTCAGAAAGAAGAGAGCATCCTGCAAAAATAAAACAAAAGATTGACCAAGATTCTTCCAGCGATATGGTAAAGGCTTTTAATACATTCCTACCTGGTCTACGTTCAGTCGCAGAGGTTGAACAGAAATACGCAGACAACACTCTTGCGCCTTTAGTTCAGGGTCAGGCCTCATGTACAGCATTTTGAAAGTGATCTGAAACAAACCAAATTATTGACCAATGGTTGTGAGTTTGAACTCAATCATGTACTCGAGCCGGCGTTCCTCCTGGTCAGCACTGAGGAATGGTAACTGCTGACCATGAGCAACATTTATATGAATACGCATGCGCAATAAATAGTAAGTAAAGTAGATTACCATATTAGCGTTGGTTTGTTTTGGCCTGGCCTCAGACGCGTACTGATACAGGAACTTATTGATCTGCGAATGCGCCAGTCTGTCGCGTACTTCAACCTCTTGTGCCAACACAACAAGACGTGAGGCCTGTTCTGTGTCTTCTGGGTATTCTTCAAACTGGAATCGGATCTACAAACAATTCCACATAACATGTAAAGGACTTCATATTATGATGGTCGCTAATGATCTAAAGCATGGGTTCTTGTTTACCCAAATTTGCCCAGTCCCCGTGCGCCAAAAAAGTACCCAAACCCCCGCAACACTCTTTTCAAGGACTATTGTAAAAACTTGTTTACCCAAAAGTTGCCCAGTCACCGTGCGCCAAAAAAGTACCCAAACCCCCGCAATGCTCTTTTCAAGGGCTATTGTTTGAAGTGTCGAACCTTGTTGAGGTGAAGTTCCATTAAGATGTCAGTCTGTCTTCCAGCTCCACCACGTGATCTTGATGCTGCTGATGCCTTTGGGCTACCTGTGGTGGTGGGTAGCCGTGTAGGAGGCCTGACATCCGACGCAAACGTTATCCTGCAAAGCGAAACAAAAGTTGTTTTATTTATTCTTTTTTTTTCATATAAGAATGATTCGATTAAATTGCTTCAGTAAGCCTGAAGCGAGATGACGTTTTACCTCCGACTCTATACCATAATAGTTTTTAAAAGTCTTTAAAAGTTTGATTCCTTAGAGAATACAGGAACAATAGTCATAATTAAAGAACAAAAGCAGTGTGAAAAGGATTATGGTCTAGAGACGGGGGTAAAACGTCATCTCGCTTCAGGCTTATTCTCTGAGAAATTAAAACCCTATTTATCTTACTGGTGAAGAAAGAAATGATACTCAATAAAAGATAACTTATTAATGGATTTGAGTACCGCTTTTTCTTGTTGTCTTTATCGTCACTGTGATGTCCAAGATCGCATCCTCCATACATCTGCCATACTATCGACATCTCACGCAAGCAGTAACGAAACACCGCTGCTGGGTAATGATCGGGGGCGCCAAGCTGATCGCTACGTCCGATCTGGAAACAAGAGTTAAGCAATAAATGATACCTATTCAAGAGTTAAATAGTTACATAGCGATAAATATAGCTTTTGATAGTAACTTTTAACACTTTCAAAACTGTTACTGTTTATCAGAGGTCCCAAAACTCAACCTGAGGAACACCCTTTACTATACTCACGGTAATAGAAAAATGATTCTCTACAATTTTGATGTCACTTTCAGTTAACGTCTTGATCACCACGTCATCTGTCAAGCCCTAATCAAAGACAGATGAATCAATTAGAACACAGAGCCCGGTTTTACATAGGGTGGATAGCGCTATCTGATGGATAAATCCTTATCCAGTGAATAAGTCGATGCTGTTCTCCAATAAATTTTCGACATTATAGCATTTGATAGTCGGATTGCGCTATCAAAACCCCTCATACAACTTGGCCCAGAAGTATATCACCAAACAGAATTCTTGTAGTAACTACAACCGACGTCATAGCCGCCATGTTGTACCTCGGGTTCCCTATCAGGATGGTCCAATATACAGAAATCGTCGTCACTCTCAGCTTCTTCTTCTGTCTGTTGGTTCAGTGACTCGTCGATGGCTAATCCTTCCATAGCATCAGTTACTTCGTCTCTTATTTCAGGCTTGTCGTCCGGGAACAAGAAGAGTTCTCTCTTAGGAGACTTTGCTTGCGGTGGGTGCGATGCGTCTACTTTACTTTCCTAGGAAAAAAGACAGCAGATTTCGTGTGAGTGTGAGAAATCGCGTTTACGACACGACACGGTCAAGGTAGAGAAGCTTGCACGACTGCGAAACTGCACGGTTACGAACCAAAGTAATGACATCGGTTGGGTCAGGCATAGAACGAGATATTTACTGCTCATCTATTCAAAATATCATGTCTTGTCACGGAACCGTGGTTATGTCACGACGGTCATGTCACGCAACCGTCACGATCATGTCACGCCAACGTCAAGATAATGTGACAGTTAAGGCAAGGTACAGTACGGCACGTACCCTGAGTTTTTCAGAGTAATGAAATCTGCTCTACAGAAGAATATGAATCAAAGCGGGTTGGGTTATTTTTCATCCAATCAAATCCTCGTACACGGCACGGTGTTGGTATCCGCGCCACGCCTACTTGTAAAAATCGAATTTTTTTTTTTTATATATTTAAAAATACTGAACTGCGGATCTTCTATATATATATATATATATACTAGAACTAGATAGATAACCTTGTATGAATCTTCTCCATTAGTCAAGTCATCATCCATAGCTTCACGCATCAATGAGCTCATCTTCCCTTCGTCCAGGGATCCCTGTTCTACTGGCAGATCAGAAGAGCAGCGACTCGGGGTCTAAAATACAATAAAAATACTTTGAAAACTACAGTAAAATAGAAATCAATCAATGTTGTCCCAGGGCAAAGGGGTTACTCCTTCCCAGCCCTCCTTGAGGAAGTTTCTTCTGGATACCACTGCTTTGGTTTTCCCATTTCATTACACACGTCATTCCCTTGAGCATGTTTTTTTATTAACCAGTAACGCTTGAGAAAATACAATAATATGAATATGTTATTCTCAGGCGAATAACACACGAATGGCGTCACTCACGTAGCTATCATCGCTATCGTCACTATCGGCCGTCGTCCTAAAGTGGATTAAGTTTATTGAAGATAAAGTTGACCCATATATATTATTTCACGACATCAGCTCCATGTTGGGCTCTAACGTTCCCCTTCCACCCCACTACCCCTCCCTCCCCCCCCCCCCCCCCCCCCCCCCCCCCCCCACAGAAGCAATTGAACTTACCGGAGGTGAGCTCATAGAGTCCGACTCTTCAGTCTCGTAACTCGGTACCAGGTCTCCATCCGCTGCGATGTACTGAACAAGCTGCAGGAGGGCTGAGCACGAGTCAGAGCAAGTTCGTATATGAAGGGTATTGCTGGACATGCGCAGTTCTATCTTGGGGTGACGCTGCAAACACAATGAAAATGACAACAAAATTACTTCAGTTTCTTATAAAACATCCTTCGGAATAAAAAAAGGCTTCCTAAGAAATTACAAAACTATACGTTATAACACAATTATAACAAAATTATCTTATAATTACGAACCTTATCGTTGCCATCACTTGTGAGCAAGGACAGCTCAAACAGACCCAAATCCATCACACACACGTAATCTGAAAATACACCAATAGTCGTCAATCAATCAATCAATCAATAGACCTTTTTCGAGTTCCAAATTACCGCTGTGTTCCTTGATTACAGACTCATTTACTCAGGGTTAGCCTCGTATCAGTGTTTAAATATTCACAAATACCAACGGTAAAGTAAAGAATGTACAACTTCAACAATACAAACACTTTGAAACTTGACAGACCTTGACTGGAACACGTGAATATTCTACACAAAATCGCGGCTAACCCTGAGCAACAGAGAACTCGAAACTAGAGCATTTACTAATACAATGAATGATACAGATCCTATAGTTCAACAAAACTACTCACTTCTAAGGTGTGATTGACCACTGCACTTGTCCGAGATATAGAGAGCAGCATCATCGATGATAAATCTATAGGATCAACATATTGATCAATAAATGCAACAAAATTTACGAACGGCTCAAAGAAAACATAGGTGCGAAGGGGGAGGGGAGGGGTAGCGTTTGGTGTCTGATCCCCAATGAAAGTTTGAGTGTGTAAACCCATTTTGATGATATGGACAGCGTTTTTATCGTCAAGCAGTCGCATATAACTTATAATTGGTCACAGCACAGTAAATCTGTACAGTAAGTTTTTAATGGTCATAAGAAATCAGGGGTGCTTACCATTTAAGCGGACAGACACTAACAGTTTTACCTTAGTAAGGAAACCGAAGACTCTATAGCTAAATTGCTAGATACACTAAAAGAATCCATGGTCAGAAGAACACGAAGAGGAAGATGAATAGGTCTGTAGTCTACAGCACTTTGCCATACATGCGCGTGTAGTACCGTCACAACTGAAGGAGCGACAAACCCTAGTATGGGAAAATCTTGTACGTCTAGGTATTGCGACAACTGAAATGAATTGAAAATAATATAAATGTCTCGTTCTGATCGGTAAGGAGAGCGTGATTTATGAGAGTACGGCAGAGCACGCGTGCGCACTCTTGATTGCGTCATTTGTATCCAAAATATCAGTTACCCTAAATTGTGTTATCCTTAATCTTGCAAAATATACGCCCGCACATTTTCTTATTTCTTCATTAAGAAAAACTTTTCTGTTCCTAGCTTGAAAATTAAATTGCACGTGGAAATGTATTGCCTGGTTGTCATGGCAATGGTGCCCGTTTCGTGATTAGTGCGCGCGCATTAGCGGCTAAATCAAAAAAATCTTTAAAAATCTAAAGATGCAGAAGACAGGAGTACTGAAAGGTGGCTCAAGAACATACCTGTGTGAGCCATAGCTGAGATGCGGGGACGATCCTGTGTCTGATAGTAACATCCCGCAAACCCAAGGCTAGGACTATTTCCTGTGACAGATCAGTAGTTGAAACTTTAATATTAAAGCTACTTAAATACCAAAAGATAACTAGGAGATACGGTACAACCTTAATTCGTAATGACAATGATATGACAAAATCAAAATGATCTCAAAAGAATGCCAAAACTTCATATAAAACTTTCCACCCACCCCATCCCCCCCCCCCCCCCCCCCAAGAATTTGTGTGCCCTTTCTTTTAAATTAGCCCTTCTGACTGCGCAGCTTAGACGAACTGAAGATGAACTGATAGATGGGAAGCATGACGAAAAGGAAAAGAGGAAGGAGATGAAAGAAAATAATGAACGGGAAGAAAAGGAAAGACTGATATATTCCCAGTTATTACCTTGATATTTTTAACTGGATCTAAGAAAAATTTCGCAGCCACTGACAACACAGGCTCCTCACTAGTCCCTGCATCACGCTTCAGGCCAGGTTCAGTAGGGTACAAGGTGGACTGTAACTCGGCACCTGAGAAGGCCGTTTCCATGGTTTCGTATACGTCACTGCTAACTACGGGGGCGTGTCGGAGGTGTAATTGCTTGGAGTACAGGCAGATGTATGACAGATCAACCTGACCTTTATAACATGCTCCTACGAAGAATGTTAAATCTTCAAGATCAGCCATTAGTTGTCCGTGGACTTTGTGTTCTTCATCCTCCCAATCTCTGCTCGATTCTTCAGGATTGTCTGCTTCCTGGGAGATTTTAAAGAAGCAAGTGAGACACGTGACAAGTGATCACGTGAGTGTTAGGGTTGGTGCATATGTGTATATTTTAGTAGATGTTGGCATAACTGTCTGTCTGTCGGTCTGCCTTTCTTCTCTGTCTGTCTGTCCGTCTGACTTTCTTCTCTGTCTGTCTATCCGTCTGATTTTCTTCTCTGTCTGTCTGTCTTCTTTGTCTGTCTGTCTGTTTTCTATGTCTGTTTTCTATGTCTGTCTGTCTGTCTTCTCTGTCTTCTCTGTCTGTCTGTCTGTTTTCTATGTCTGTCTGTCTGTCTTCTCTGTCTGTCTGTCTGTCTGTTTTCTATGTCTGTCTGTCTGTCTTACCTGGGTAACAGGGAACAAAGTAAGCCTTCCTTTACCCACGTTGAGCGTCACAGCTAACATTGTTTGACCGTTGTTCTCATGAAGTCCTCGTCTGTTGTTCCTGTGCTCAGTTGACGTGAAATTACTACTGTCCTCTTCATCGGACGATGAATCTGTTACAATAAATAACATAAGTCAATCATCAGGTCACATGAGTGATGACGTCATAACGATACCAGTTACGTCACTTACCGTCATAGCTACGAAACCCTGATCGACACATGACGAACTTGTCGGGTCTCTGTAGCAGCTGACTCGCCAGGTCCAGCCCGGCTGAGCCGATGTTGGTCGCGTGAATATCAGATCTGTCTACTGGGGATGGTGCAGTAGGTTCCCATAGCAACAAATCACTAGCGATCCTATGATACAGATTGTCATGGATTTTTTTGTAACATTTCATTCAATAACAAAATTTGATAAGTAGCTGGCGCAAAGAAGGTTGGGGAGTGTAGGAGAGGAGAGGAAAGCAGAGCAGAGCAGAGCAGAGCAAAGAAAACGAGAAAAGGAGAGAAGAGAGGAGAGAAGAGGAGAGGAAAGGAGAGCCACACAAGCTTATTTCATTGTATCAAGTTGTGAACCACGATTACCTACCTATTGTAAATCAACTCAAAGAACTCTTTTTCCTGAAGATTAACGTCCAGTCGAGGAAAAGAGCATTCGATGTGTACATGGGAGGAAGAGACTGTGTCTTCCTGGAATTTAGCCATCTCTTCCTGGCTGCCAGGTAATATCAGCTACAACGACACCATTTCAATACTTACTTTATAATTACTCTTAGTACCCGTCACAATCTTACCGTAGATAAATTTTTACTTTGTAGACGTTTGGGGTGTAAATCATCTAGTTTTACCAAAGCAATTAACCAATCAATTTCATCGATACCCTGAAACAACCTCGAGGGCTGCCCAAGTCCTCAGTGCAGGGCAAAACAAATGGAATTTAATATAAAGGTTTCGCAGAGAAAAACCGGAGAACCTTGAGAAAAACCCCTTGTGAATCAAGGGAGACAAACTCTACTCTTGTGATGCCAAGTCCAAGAATATAACTTCCTAAACCTTAATTCCCCCCCCCCCCCCCTTAAATACTCATATTCCTGGTTCATGAGTTTTTACCTCCTCCGCTTCATACATGACAGGCTTAGATGAGAAGGGCGTTGGCTCGCTCTTCATGACGGGGTACGCCTCCAATGAACTTAAAGGAGAGTTGTTGGCAGATTGCTCTTCCTCAAGTATAGACAGGGACGCAGATGGTTGAACTGTGATTACGATTCTGGATAAAGAAACAAAAATCCAGCACTTACTAAACTAAAGTATAGCTAGCCTACTAAAGGATTTGAGTGGGAGACGTTATATATTTCTACATTTTTCAAATTCATGAGTTGTGTTTAGTTAGCGCACATTTTCTAGCTCCCTGATTGGCTAATAACGTTACTAATAAGCGCTCGATAAGACTAATGGCACAATAATTAATGATTTTCATATTTTTTATTCCAATGGCGGACATGTTTTTATTTTTTGGTGGTCAATTTTTCCGAGCTTCATGTCACCCCAGTTTTGCATTTTACGTCACTTTTTCAGATCAGTCAGTTTTTCTAGTCAGTTTATAAGAACCCAACACAATGGAGTCAGCACATTTCAAACAAAAAATCAGGAATGGGATTCCTGTGGTTTATGCTAACCTCGGCCAATCAAATCCACTGTTACTGGATTCACTGTCTGTTGCCATGGTGCTGGCTTTCAGGAAAGGCACAGCAGGGGCTTCTTTGCTTTCCTTGAAAAAACCTGGAACAGGTAATTTAGATTAGAGTTAGCAGGGCAAGTAAATAATCCGTTCCAATCTCACCCTTCCCTTTCACCCTTCCCCCCTCCGACCACGCCCAAAATGTATGGGAAAAAATTTATGTGTCAGCTCACCATGTAGGTCTTGAAACTGTAACTCATAGGAACTTGTGGGCTCTGCAGAACACAAGACAGTCTTGAACTCCAGGGACGATAACTCGATAAGAAGGGATTCCTCGCGAAGAGCCTGTTTCCACCATGGTCTACGCTCAACCACTGGCCTGAGATCTGGTATAGGAAACCTTTGAACAAAAAGCATGTATTGTTTCATTGCCTGGAGTAATTGCCATTGTCAGCTGATTATCACTATCACTATCATTATCAATATAATTACCATCAATAACGTCATTACAATCGACGTCATCACCATCACTATCGACATCCGCACTAGCATGATAACATTCATCATATCATCAGTACTATCACCATCACTATCATCAAACATCATAATCATCAGAGTCATCACCAGCGCCATCACCATACCACAGGGATACCGTTAGGGATAACCCGACTGCCTCAAACCATACCTTAACATTACAATCAGTGTTGGGCATGTCAGGGCAACGCTCATCCGCTGGTCAGAAGTGGGCCCCTCATCCAACGCCTGTGTAAATACAGCCTGTTGATTCTAAAGAAAGATAAAAAATAAATCAGATTTTCAAAATCCAACTTATTCAACCATCTAGAAGCCATACTCACAATAGATGTCGGGTTAAGAGACTTGAACATCCTGGATTGCGTCGAGGAGGACTGGTTCGAGCTCATGGGTCGAGGGTTAAATAACTCGTCCAAGCGGTCAATAATAGTGATGTCGACCTCTGCACATAATTTTCCAATCTCGAGTGACAGTTCAGTTTTAGGCAAAACTGCATTACGAGCTTGAATTCCACCCTTAAAATATCAGAAATTAAAATTAAGTCATATTAACAGGCCATTTGCACTCTATTTAGCCTGTGTGCAGCCGAAAATAAACATGCCTGTCCTAACGGGGAAATCACTCTGGCTGCACACAGGATACATTATTTAAAAATTTTTCGATCGTCAGTAAAATAATTTTGACTTGTATTACCGGTGACGAAGTCCTCTGAGTGTTTTTATATTTGGCTCGTAGACAAGGAGTGGAGTGGACAGCGGCCATGCCAAAAAATACGTTCTTCATTTCATCTTTTGGCTGGAAATTAAGTAACTGAAAATATTGGGGGGGAAACGGAATTAGCCAGATTTTTCGCATTGTACAACACCATGTTACAATAGACTTGAAGCATTATACTTTAAAGTGGTGACGTGTCATGTTACTGTGATGATTTTTAAATGTTGGTCAGTTATAGCAGCGACTTCGTACAAAAATTCTTTTGCATTCCGTCTTAGACTAGAAAGCAAAATGTATGCACATGCACAATCCAAGCAATGTGCAACACAGATCACATGACTGTCTCTCCATAATCCATTTAAGCACTCCTGTTTTTTAATAAGCTACTTATACTACTTGCGTTTTGATATTTTTTATGTCATTGCGCTATAACAATTCGATAGATCGATACATCGGTGGATAAATGTGGGTGCAAGGATATTGATGTCATACCTGTGTACTGGAGTACAAAGCAGGCGATGTCAAGGTGTCAGACAAGCGTTCATACAGATACTCTAGGACTTCTATCCTACCAATAGACACATCACTGGATATAGTCTGATGGGAGCTGCTGATTGATTTCTCAAAAACTATGTTCAAGGGTGTCAACATACATCTGAAAATACAGAGAAATCTTTTAATAAAAATATTCTAAAAATTAATGGTATAAACAAATGTTGAAGAATTTTTGGTGATGAAGAATTTTTGAATCAATTATTGCAGTTGCCATATGTTCCCTCTGCCTCTGCCTCTGCCGCTGCCTCTCCCTCACCCTTTCCCCCTCCCTCTCCTCTCTCCCTTTCTCTCTTCCTTCCCCCTTCCTTTCCCAACATTTCCCATCCTACTCCATGTTGGAGAACACCAAACCAACAATACCTAAGGTGGTCAGTTGGACAAGCCTCTGCAAGCCTCTCTTTCATATCCTCGAAGTCTTTCCCTCCAAAACCATAGGTGCCCAGGCCATTGAAAAAATTCTCTGCCATCTGCTGCAGAGGGTGATTGGACTGACTGTCACACCTATCACTTGATTGGTCCTCTGTGTCTGATACAGGGGAGAGTACAGGATCTACATGGAGTATGGTGACAGCTACACTGGTGAACTTGAGCTTCAGGTGCATAGTCTCTGGAGAGGGGTCATCTAAGGCTGCTATACCAGCCAGACCTTGGTTTAAAGGTGAGAGTGGTTTGGAAGCATGTGGGACAGGCATGCCTTGTATTGGGATGGAAAGTGAAACAAAAAAAATTAGATTGTATTTTGACACGAGATTCTATTTTAACACAAGTTGCAACATGGCAAGTGGTATTCCTACAGTTAAGATGCAATGTAGCATGAATGTAATGTACCTGATAGTGAAGAGAGGCCCTGAACTCCTGCAGACTGTGTGTTAGCAAAGACACTGCTAGCAGCCTCTGTTAGACTTGGACCTATAAATGTTATGGAAGCATTTTAGAATTAGACCAGTGTCAATAAAAAAATGAAGATTTACAGTATTTATACTGACCTACTGAAACTCATGGTGCTGAACAAGGTGTATTCTAACTAATATTTACTAGCTAGACATTCTAGAACTATTGACAATAATGAAGGTACCTGTAGCATTAAACTGATGGATGGTACCAAAGCCTTGAGTGAGCAGAGAGGCAGGGGGCTTCTTTGATCCCATCATATCAGGTGGTAACATGGGTTCCTCCAGCGGTGGTAGGATGTCATGGCCACCAGAGCTCCACTGACTTGAGGGCATGGAGTAGAACTTCTCGTCGCTGTTATCTCCAAGAACACTGAAAAAAAATTCAAAAGTTATGATTGAGAAAGAATGGGTCTAATGGTGAGAGAGTGAATGGGATGAATGGATAATGAAATAAAAATAAAACAAAGTGAAATATGGATGGTTGGAAGGGAGAAGTGATGAATAGAAAATAATGAAGGAAGTAAACAAGGAGGGAAGGAGGTAAACAAGGAGGTAAACAAGGAGGGAAGGAAGGAAAAGATGTGAGTGAGTGTGGATGGATCAAATGGATGACGGAATATGGATGGATGGATGGATGGATGGATGGATGGATGGAAGGATGGGGAGTTATCAACTAAAAAATTATCAGAAGTTTAATTTAAGAATAATGATATTGATGGAAGGAAGTATAGGATGGAAAAGAATGGGATTGAATAGGATGGAATTGGATGGGATGGGAATTGGATGATAGGTTGGCTGGATGGTTGAGTCCATCAATTAAAATTTGGCATATAAAACCATGCTGGAAATTATCTAAGAAGTAAGAAAAAAGACAGACAGACAACAATAAGCAAAGTTGAAACACCTATAATACAAGTACCTGTCGTATTCAGTTCCTGATGAGAAATGTGAAGATTCCTCTGCAGTATTTGATGAATCAAAGCTAAAATTCCATGCCTCCACCCTACTATGGCCTGTTTCCACCATCTGCTGTTTCTTGGCTTGAAGTTGGTTATGTAAATCCTCTTCTATTCTTCTGTAGTCATCAGGTTGCATTGGTTTGTTGGCTGTTCCTGTTCCTTTTAACCCAAGAGACTCATTTGCATCTCCTGAGATCACAGTAAAAATATTATCCGTCAGGAATAATGTCAATGTGCTTCCCAATCATGCATAAAGTGTATACAGTGTATGAAATGGTATGATTGCTCGTTGCAACAAAATATGGCTTTACTGGATGGCAATCAAAGTTTTTCCATAACTTTGTTGGAAAACACAAAGTTTTCAAGGGCACGTGCTTTTTTCCAAAACGTGTCACAATGGCAAATTGTACAATTTGGTGAGTATGATTGGGATGAAGCACTGTATTTGAGTGTGGTCATTTTCCCCAAAAATAAATACATTGTAATAAAATGAAAAAATAATTCACTTTATTTAAGTGTCTAGTCGTTCTAGCTCTTTCACACTAATTGGGGACACTTTTCACTCACACACTCTACCACTGCATTTAATATTCTATGCACACAACGCTCAACTCACATGTTGATTTTTATGGAGGGAGGAAACCAGAGAACCCGGAGAAAACCCTCGTAGCATAGGAGAGAACAACACATCAAACAAACTCAATGCACATGTAATTTGCACATTAATCATATGAATTTCATTATAAATTTATGTATTATTACCAGTAATATTCTATACCTACCAGCAAGAGTTAGCTCACTAGCTAATTCTAATAACAAGTGCACTTGTCTTGGAGCCAGGAATACATTCAGGGTACCAAAGAAGCATTCAATGTCAATCTACAGGTAAAAATTGAAAGATATTATGATGTTTGAGTTAAATTTATTTAATATCAAATGTTTGGCAGTTATGCTTCTTGATTGACATTTGATTCACAAGGTATTCATTGTGGGAGAAGGAAGAGGACTCTCGGGGTGGTGGTGGGGGGGGGGGGGGGGGGGGGGGCGAGGTGAAGTGCATGAAGTTTTTACTTAGCCAAAGAGGGGCAGCATCATTGGACTGGTATTTATCATTTAATCCAAATTTCTCACACTGCATGAAGAGGACTAAAATAACAGTGAAAATTAAGTTCACATGCATTATATTAACTGGAAATTGATCAAACAGGGCAGATACAGCTGTATGTAAATTAATTATAGTGTCAGATGATTCTAACTACACCTCCCCTCCCCTCCCCCCATGAATATTTCCCTGCTCATCTTTAACTTACCTTCGATCCTGGAACTGATACATTTTGCTTCAATTTAATTTTCATCTCCAGATGTCCAGAAAAGTTACCAATCTGTATAGAAGGCAGAAAGCTACTTTTGTTAGATTTAGCAAAGTCATCAACTATTCCATTCAAGCAAGGGCTTAAAGATGAAGAGCTCAAACCACTAGTAGGAGAAGGAGGAGGGGACTCTGGTGATTCTGTATCGAATCCTGCAGGTAGTGTCCTGGCTGCCTCATGGAACTCATCCAGGTAAGCCGAAGCACCAAAGATCTTGAGGTTTTTGAAAGCAAATGCTGCTGGTTCATAGACACTCTTGGCTTTATACTGGTCATCATTATCTGCTAGTTCAGTTGAAAGATCTGAATACTCAATCCTTGTAAAACAAAACAAAATTTGCTGTAAGATATTGTAGTCTGGATAGTTTTTGTATTTTAGAGCTGAAAATAATGGCTACATAAATCAGGCTATGAGGGGTTTAGCTAAGGTTATAAATTTCTTTCCCTTAAGTGGCATTACTGCACTTCTCAATCACATGTACAAAATCATACAATTTTCTGTCCCAACAAAATAACTTTTTGGTGGACAAAAATCAAAGTTTGTCCATTTGCTGCTTATGGAATGTTGCAAAAATTTCTTGATTAGACTCCACCAAAACCAAGTTTGTCATGACAGCAAATTGTACGATTTTGCTCGTGTGACCGGGAGACACTGTAATTAATATGTTTGTTTGTATGTGCCACCTATCTGGTATTTCTGATTCAGTAAGAGCACTAGATTACATTTATGAATCAATGTTATCATGGCAGAGTTGAAAACTAATTGGCCCATTTAAATACCTTTTAATATGTATCTCTAAACCAACACCTAACTTCATTGCTTTTGGTAGATGCTCCAGTCTGACAACAGTATCAGAGAAGGACAGCTTGATCCTTGATAACACTGTAAAAGAAACCAAAAAAAAAATAATAATAACTATTAAGCAAATATTATCTTTGTTAATACTTAGTGACATGAGCTAACTTTATGTATTAGCTGATCAACAAAAAATGCAATGAACACTTCAAATTCAGGGCTAAAAAAGATAAGCTGGTCATCAGACAATGTCCAGTAAGAATTGGAACTTGTCCAGTCAAATCTTTGCATTGCAGGTCATATTGACCAGTTACACTGAGTACCAGTTACGTTGAAATGAGATATACAGTAACTAAGCTAAAATTAATTTAGCCGAATGACTGGAGACTGACTGGAGACTAACTACCCATTATTTTTAGCTCACAAAATGTACCGTCAAGGATACGTAGCATATTATGTACCTGATTCAATGGTTTGAGCAAAGGATTCCAGCCCTTCAAATGACTGTGTCGTAGCCTCAGCTTGTTCTTCTCCAGGTGATGGGCCTTGTTTTAGACATTCCTGTGCTAGTTCCATGCTGGTTGTCATGGAATTAAAGATCATGGATTCTGTTAAATTCCCTAGAATAAACCAAAAATTAAGCAATCAGTCCTACAAGAATTAAAGCCTGACGTAACTGTTCACCATGTTCATTGCTCTAGCGTCCCTACTCTGGCATATTGGGTTTGATTCCCGGACTCAGCACCACATCTGACCAGAGTTTGTTCAGACATTAATTGATTTTGATTCTCCACAAAACTTGACCAGCTAAATTCCCACTCAATGTGTTAGTTAGCCATGCCTGACTTTGTTTAGCCCAGAGGTTCTTTAAGGTCCAATCTGTCCTGACTTTGATCAACCAAGAGGTCGTTTCAGGGTTCAATCCATGAGACAGCCGTGCCCTCACTTTATCAGTCCAGAGGTTGTTTCAGGGCTCAATGAAAATTGAATTTTATAATCTAAATATTAGTATTTTTAACCCCTTCCACCCCACGGAGTCCTTTATACTGTCAGTACAACCATGCATCCAATAGACTCCTTGCACTAAATCCCTTCCTGGGGTCAATACAATAAATTCAAAAATATTAACATCAAAAATTCAAGATCTCAATCCTTATGTGATCAAATGAAAAAATTATTTTCTTATTCTGGTCCTTAGATTGGGAGTTATTGCAAGGGGGTATAGATACCTATTTCACCTGGTTCAGATCTTTGTCGCATGGCAATAGTAAGCTCTAGACCCTGTATATCCATGCAACAACTATCATTAAGTAGAGCAGACCAGGGCACCGAGACAGATATATTCTTGATATAGCCATCGATGATCTCAAATGGTACACCACAGCTGTCTAGCATCTCATTCACAGACTACAAACAAAGTAATATACATCAAATAATATGTTCATATGTGGGGTGCACTCCAGCAGTTGCAGCTCAGGTATTTTGGGGCCTTAATAGCATGATTTTTCAAACTTTGAAGATTTTTTCAGAAAATCACCCAAACTTTGTTAACAAGATATTTTTTAAATAAATATATACAAGATATGTATCTTTGTTGTGAAATGTGATGGGTGAGTGTAGTCTTGAGAAAGACTGTTGTTGGTGGTGACTGACATTTTGACAACCTGAGTGGAAGTCATCTTCAGAGTTCAGTGAGAAAACCAACAACAGTCTTTCTCAAGACTACACTCACCCGGATGATCACATTTCACAACCAACTTCAACACCTGGGTTCAAACCATAAATTTATCTTTGTTTTATTTTAAGTATATAATTTCCATGGAAAGTAAGTGAATAACAGAAAGTTCAAAAGCTTTGTGAATTTTTTAAAAATAGTATCAGGCAATGTTCAAACATTTGTCTGGAACAGGTTGCAGGTTTGAGATCCCCAGTAGCCAACACCACAGACCCCTAGAACAAAATAATATCCCTACCCCTACCCCCACCCCCAGAACCAGAATAAACACCTCATACCCCTACCCCCAAGAGAAGTTTCTATATATACATAAAGACTTCCCATTGTCCTTTCCATTCGTCTAGAATGAACAAATTCCAAGTATTTGTATTCAAAAAAATGCATAGAAATTAAAAAGCATCAAAAACCTAAAATACAGCAAATGTATGAGTAGAGTATTAGAAGCTGTACAAAAATAAATGCATATTTTTTTCATTATATTGTTACAAAAGATAAAAGTTTTGGTAGCTTAAGATACAGGTAGAATAAATTGTTGTTTAAAAATGAAAAAAAAGAATTGAAATCCCTATGAACAATCGATATTTTAAGCCACACACTTCAAATATTTGAATTCAATAAAATGAAACCTTGCAGAAAAGCATTAAAATTAGGACAAAACTGTCTGGTAATTGGAAAATACATGTATGGATTATCTGTTTATGAATAAATAACAAGTATTCATTCACCAAGCCAAATTCTTGGTTTATAAACAATAACAATGAAAAAGGACAAAGTTCTTTATGGATAATATTTTCTCCAACAAAACATCAAAGTTTGACTCAGGCAAATGACTGTTGTGGGTGAGATAGGCAAGATATCTTAATACAATTAGGTCTAGCAGGTAATCACGAGTTTATTTTATAAAACACGTACCCAGACATCGAGAGGAACGTTCTCAACTCGTCCAGTTCCATTGTAAAGATCTACAGTCAACTGCTCGAGAGTTAACTTCTCTTGCAGGAAGTGCCCTAAATAGTGCTGTAAAAGATACCTACAAGCTCTTTTCTTGATAGAATCAGACCAAGGGAAGTACCAAGGCATGTTGGAAGTTTGTTCTGGCCTTTACGACTACATTAACTAGTTATTAGGAGAGATAAAGAAGCGTATTTTTAGCAGGAGATGAGAAATTCCCCTGTCAGTCACCATGTTTTATGACCGTCGTGTTTTTGTTTGGAAATGACGTCAAGGTTGACCAGCATGCACTTGGGTATCAATAGTGGACAGACAGACATTTACCACAGGGGACCCAATCCTAAACCTGAATCAAAGCCAGATCACCATAGAAACGTTTCTCAAGGGAATTGAAATTACTCTTGAAAGAAATGCTATTCGATGTAAATAGGGAGTAAATAAAAAGGTCCCCTCACCCTTCTGGAATTTCCGATTTTCTTCCAAACACACTTATTGTAACAAGCCTGAAGCGAGATGATGTTTTACCCCCGACTCTATACAATAATATCTTTTAAAATTCTTTCATATTAAATTTTTTGATTCCTTAGAGAATACAGGAACAATAGTCATAATTAAAGAACAAAAGCAGTGTGAAAAGGATTATGGTCTAGAGACAGGGGGAAAATGTCATCTTGCTTCAGGCTTATTTTGTTTTTCCTCCGACTCCCCGACCCCTGAGAATTTGTGATTTCCTCCATGTTGGAGTATGGATATCTTCTGGAACCACACAATGCAGATCATAGAAATATTTGGTCTTGTCTTTAAAATTTCTTTATTACATTTTTCTGTTTAATAATAACATAATCCACAGTAAAAGCTACCTACTCTAGTCTGCCCAGGGCTTAAAATAACGGTCATTAACTTGCTGATCATGATGCCTGGTCAAATTAGTTTTAACTCTGTTATGCCTTGTTCCTGGCATAACATTCTCGTCAAAATGTCCAGCAAGGAAAAAAATTCATCAGACAAGTTCCAATTCTGGACGGATATTGGCCAATGTTTGGCCATTATCTTAAGTCCTGTTGCCAACTCATAAAATATAAATGAGCTAATTATATATAACAGCTGAAAATTGATGAAATCCAAAACTTACCAGATCTTTTCATGTAAAAGCATCAAACCAAAAAAATCTCCTTCGGATACATAGTTCTCAATTGTTTATGATGATAACTGGTTAGAATCATTTTCCAGTTCCCATGCATTCTTTTTGCCATTACAACCCTTAATTTTCTTTCATTCTTTCATTCTCTATTTCTTTTTTCATTTATCATCTCTTTTTTATATATCATTGAAAGTTCCATTTTCTTTCAATTGGTGACTTTGTTAGAAGTTTACAACCCTCCTACTTATAGTTACAGGTTAATATCGGATAAAATGTGGCAAATGGACAACTGTGTCATTTGTATACAGTTAAGACACTACAAGGGCTAAAGAGAAGCACTAAAATGCCAGAGTCCATTGAGACCAAACTAAAGACCTCTTACTAAGGAGACTGTAAAACAATCATAGCAATGCTTGCTTCTACCAATAATGAATCAGGCTTGAATAATTTTGTATAGGAACTACTCTAAAAGATGGTATTCAAGGGTAAGAAGGTATGTAGAGGTTATACCAGCCAGGTGGTTCGGATTAAGGGAAAAACTGTGCCGAAGGTCTTGAATATGTAGACCGAAGCCCTTAGGCCTCGGCCCGTTTTCAAGGCAGAGGGAGTAGCTGGATGGTAAATAACTCATTTATTTTTTTCCCAATTACTTTTCCACGATTTTGCAATTTGTTTTGTTGCTTAACAATCTGGTATCCCATGTGGTGACATAATCTTCACAACCTGATATCGAACTGCGGTCAGAGATAGAAAATAAGGTCTGCTCGCACAGCCAATCAGAATGCACGAATTTTAGAATACCGGAAAGGGGAAAAAATTAATTATTTTTGTCTATTATTGCTATACTGTCAGTCAAATGATTAATTCCATTTAGTGATAATTCAGGCTTTCACAGATAAGTGTAGACACAGCCTTGGCTAACATTTCATTTAACAATGTTAGCTGTTGGTTTTAATTGTAACTACTGTAGTTCAAATTGTAAACCAAAAATCCCTTAATGTCTGTCATTACCGTGTATAATAAACTCTGTAATATAATGTTTTTGATCTAAAAAGTGAGTACGAATTATCAAATTTCAACAAATATACCCCTCGTCCTGGGTACATATGGCTTCCTACAATGACTTCTTCATGGCATGGTCTTCTTACGACAGGTAAAATCTCATCAACCCGTGGTTTATGGGCTTCGTTTTCGGCTGGCTTGTCTTCCTCTTCTGCAAATTCATCATCATCTGATTCATTGACTGCTACTGTGATGTTTTTGGAGTTTGGGTGAGACCATTCAAAGCTGACCCCAAAGCCGAGGTCATAGTATTCTGTGGCAAATTCCCAGAACAGACAAGTACCTAGAAAACAAACCAAAATAAAATGTTAAAAACTAGCTAATGATTAATCTAGTGTGCCAGCTCCAATAAGGGAATACAAATCAGCTATTGAGTACTCTAAAAGCAAAAGCCATACTTTCAAAATCTTTGTATATGTTAGGCCAAATGAAAAAATAAGTGTGTTTCCTGTTGCATGAGAAAAATAACTGGGGTTGGTAGGTCTAATTTTTTTTTTACTGAAACAACAGTGGAAATGAGCTTACTGGGAACCCTGTAGTGCTTTTGGGGATGAAAAAAAAGGGTTGGCAAAAATCGGCAAGAAAATTAGGGTCGGTCACACGACAGAAAACTCACTTATTTTTTTGTTTGGCCTTATAACACAAAAGAAAAAGAAAAAATTATACTCACCACTATCGTGGGTTGGTACCCTAACTGTCATGGTCTCTCCTCTACCAACTACAAGCACTGAACTAGGATCTGACTTGACATGTTGAATAAACTCCATGACTTTTGGCCTTGTCCAAAGTGATGCTGGAAGGATACGAGGTGCTCCATTGACCAATGGTGAAGCTTTCTCCTAAACATTCAGAATACAAAAATATTAAACAAATACAATGAAACATGCTCTGGAATATACAGATGCAAATTAGTAATTTTGATACCATATTTGGAATTATGGATTTGGCTTCAAGATGGCTGCTTCTCTCACATGACAAACTTTGTTGAATTTCCTGACTTTCACAGGAGATTTACTAAATCTTTCAATTGCATCAAACAAAAGAAATGTACATGTATGGCTGTTACACATTTCAATTCCCTTTTGTGAAGTAAGAAAGACCCTCAAGTTAAGGGATGGACCTAACAAGCTCTACTCACGTGTGATGCTGAGTCTAGGAATCAAATCAAAGACCCCATAGGTAAGAGTACTACAGCTATGCCACTTTTGATTCCCAATTAGTATTGATATTATTGAAAAAATAGAAAACGTGCGAGCATGCTGTGTGCAGTTATAAAGCACACGGGGATTGGCAGAACACGAGAGAAGTGTTAGGAAAAGCACAACGTGTAGCGGAGTGCTTATGAACACTTCTTCAGAGTGTTCTGCTAATCCCTGCATGCTTCATAACTCCAAACAGCACAGCAAGCAAGTTTTTTTTCTTTTATAAAATACAAACGGTGCATGTGTGCTTTGTGCTCTCATAAAGCACATGCTCCCAACCAATCAGAATGCAAGATTTATAACAGTTATTTCATAATGATTATTATCACTGCCTTACCTGTAGAGTTTCTTGTTTTAATGGAGTCTTTTGTTGTATCCCATCAACTTGCTGTTGCTCTTGCTGCTGCTGCTGTTGTTGTTGCTGTTGTTCTTGCTGCTGTATTAAGAGTTCCTCCTGTCTTTTGATTTCTTCTAGTTTTTTCCTGAAAATGAATTTTTCATGCAAAACCTATAAGAGTTGTAATGTTTCAGAAGGTTTAGTAGGACAATAAGTTTTCTAAAACCAGGGCTTAATATAAGGGACGAACATAGGACAGAACTTGGATTTGTCTGCTCAAATCTTTGCCCACAAAGGTTGAGCCAAAAATGAAGTATGAATAAGCTTATTTGTCCTGTGATCATGGTGTACCTTTCTTCTTCTTCTTCAGCTTTTCTCCTTGCTTCTTCCTCAGCTAACATTTGTCGTTCTCTTTCTGCTGCTTCTTCCATTTCTTTCCTCTTTCTTTCTTCTTCTTCTTGTACTTTTCTTTTTATCTCTTCTGCCTCTTTCTGCTGTGCTTCCATCCAAGGCTTGAGCTCCGGGGAACATTGTTCTATGAGTATACAAAAGTTTTCCATTGCTTCTGTCTTGCTCATGTCACCTAAGGATTCCCACACTCTCCTTGTTTCGAAAAAAAACGACAATGACATTAAAAAGATTAGAAACAAAAGTAATGAGAGAAGAAAGAAAGAAAAAAAGAAAGAATAGAGGGAAGAAAGAGAGGCAAGGTGTAGAAGGAAAAAAGGGAAATAAAAAAAAAAAAAAAAGAAAGAAAGAAATGGGTGGAAAAAAGGAAGCAAAATAATTTTAATTTATTATCAATAATTTCATTTAATAATTTAAATTTACTTCATTATCATTCGATTTTAATAGTGATGTTGGATATTAGTCTAAAGTAATATACATCATCATCATCATTATCATCAACATCAGCATCACCATCATCATCACCATCATCATCATCATCACCACCATCATCATCACCATCTTCATCATCATCATCAATTTCCCCCGTATGGACCACTTGTATATTCGGGGTGCTTCTGTCTGGAGAAGCATGTCCAGCAGTCGCGTTAAGTCTGGTTCCAATAAGTGTACATGTGCAGGCATGCAATCAACAAGAGCTACACATTTCTATAGCTTTGCCTCATAATATTAACATACCTTCTATCATTTCCAATAACGTCAAAGTAGCCTACATCTGGAAATTTTTCAGGGTCATATCGTCCACTAGTCACTTGCTTCCAATATGCTGTCAGCTGAAGCTTCTCGTCATAGGATAGCTTTATAATTTGCTTTTCTAGAATTCAAAGAAATATTTAACAAAAGGAAATTTGACAACAGTTCATCAATAATTTATGCTTTATTTTTTGACAAAGACAAACTAACAGTCTAAGCACCATACGTTCATTGAATTTCAGGTTCATAAAAAGATGTCTATAAAAAATTTATCCACTGGATAATAATTATACATTGGATAGCGCTATCCAGGCTTCATACAACCGGGCCCTGATTGACTTGAGCATTGGTTTGGCAAGTATTTACTATTTTAGGTGATGTCAACTAAATAGTTATCTAAGTTAGATAAATTTATCTAATTATTCAACAGTGTGAGTAAAATAATGCAGTGATATTAACATCAATAATACTAGTAATAATGTTGTCTGGAATCCTTGTCAAAGGTCGTTTAAATTTATATATTTTTAATCAGCTAACAAAAGTTGTTTTAAAAATGACCATTACCAGATTTATCTATAAAATGGGGGTTAATCATTTCAAGAATACGATACGAGTAAAATTGCCAACGACAGTTTTCAAATTAAAATTAGATAAACAGTCTTTCACAGAAATCTTGAGAAATCTTGCATTCAGAAGATTTAAGCAGGACGATAAATTACTTCTAAACCTAAAGTTGTGTCAAGACAATATTTTACAGTTAAGACACGAATAACATGTCATAACTGGCTTCATGACCAACTTCAATAATCAGACTTGCTTACCTTTATGATAATATTGAAGACAAAATCTATAATATTCTGTGAGCCCGAAACCATTTTTGTAAGGTTCTCCATTTTCTTCCTCATTCCTTGTATTTAATACATCTTTGCCCGAGGAGTTATGGTCTTCTGTTATTGTTAAATCGTGAGAGGAAGGATTTCCAGCTATATCTTCTCCGTCCGCCATCTTGCCACGTCTAAAATGGTTACATCAGTGCGCAGAATCTAAATACCGGAAGTCGAGCTTCTTTTGCCGGAAGTAGAGGTGCGTTTCCACTATGACATTTTTGGTAGTTTAAAATTCCTCTAGGTGTTTGTTTACATACCAGCTTAAACTAGAATAAATGTGCAGCTTGTTTCCATTATGTAATTTGAGGTGATTTTAAACTAGATAGATCACATTACTATACATAGCGCGAGATTCAAAAAGTGCCGGGAGAAGAAGTGCTTGTGTTTACAACACTGCTTTGAACATTTGCTTTATTCTTGAGAAAGCGAAATCGATTTCTTCGCAATCTGAGGTTAACTGCTTTGCAAAGAAGAAGAAGACGGCAATTATCAATTCTTCTGACTAATCAACTCCAAAATAGAGGAGTTCGCAATCGCAGACGACCAAGAGCATGGGTCTACCGTTGTCCATATTAATTTAAAAAAACAAGAGAAACGTACCCACAGGCACAGAAATAGTTAGGATAGACCAAGAGACAGAGCCCACGTTCTTCCCTCTGCTGCTTTTCAAGTTAGTCTAGATAAGTATTTTGACAGCAAATTGTCAAATGGTGAGCTCTGATTGGTCACGGCCGGCGGTAGTCCAACTTAAGCCATCTTTTTAGGTCGCTTATCAAAGGTGTCATTTCCGGAGTTGAAGCAACTAAACTCGGCTTTTTTTTGCGTGTAAACAGTTGACTAACTTAAGTTAGTTTCGAGTCGTTTCCACTGGTGTTTCCGGTATTTTTTCGTTAAACTAGTTTAAAATGTCCTAGTGGAAATGCACCCACTGTTGAATAGGTGACGTCACCTAGATTAGATAAGTTATTTACAATTTTAGCTAAAACTATTCAACAGTGAGACTAAAAGCACTCTAGAATAAAATATTTCGAGCAGCAGCGATTATATTTCAGTATTCGTCACAGGGAGCCCGGCTTGGTGATTCTAAATCGGTAAAACAAACTTGTTTCATATGTTGATGACATTACATAATAATCGTAACTCAATAAACCCATATACAAACGGTCACTACATAGAACTTGTAATGCAATAGTGTTCCCTGTGCCTAAACCTCAAAACAAATATCGTGCAACCTCTTTTGCTAGAAGAAAAATATCTAACTGTACGCAAAAAAATAACGTGCAAGGAAAAAGTATCACGCAACCAAAATTCCTGCAACCTCCCACCCCCCCCCCCCCGCCCCCCCCCCCCCCCCCCATCAATTATCTAATGGTCCATCCCTAAGTACCATAAAGCAAACTGAAAAGGTTGTCACTGTACTCCACAGGTATGGAAGCAACTCCACTGCCCAAAATGACAACCAACCGAGCGATTCTAGTCCAATTAATCCTACTCTTTTCTCTTGCTCCTTCGGCCGTTTTGCTCAATCAAACTTCTTTTCCATGTACAAGTGAGATATTTTGTCATGGCAAGTTACTTTTTGACATCCAAATGGCACGACCACGACTCTTTAATGACTCGAAGTCCTTCGTTGACATGAGGATGAAACAAAATGAAGCGCAAATAATGAAAGTTTTTAAAGCACTTGGAGAGAAACCAAGCCGCGATGCACTTCAAAAATTCGTCAGCACATATTTTGAGTCTCCTGGTAAAGACCTGGATACTTGGATTCCAGAAGATTGGAAGGAAAAACCTTCATTTCTTAAGAAGGTAATGTTAACTTTTCGTAACTCGGATTAAATATCAACCATATTAATGTCACTTAAATATTTTACATGATTAGCTCATAGGTCAGTTACAACCTTACTACTAATTAATCGATTATCAACCTTAATTGAACTTGTTTTCTTGGAAATTTGCTTCGTTTTTCCAAGAGAATTCAACCGCTTTTACGCAATAGAAAACTGAAATTCAAGACACGTGGCTTTAGGGAATGAGGTCAATAGCGTAGGGAGGGGGGGGGGGGGGGGGCACGGGGTGGCACGTGCCCAAAAAAAGTTATCCTGCGTAGCGGTTTTTTTTGTTGTTGTTGTTTTTGTTGTTGCGAGGAATGGGGATTAGGGAAGAGGAGGAGAGGACAAGGGGAAGAAGTTAGAAGAATAGTTGCTTTTTTAGGTACACCCTGATAACGGCCGATGCTTTCATTATCAATATCACCACCACCATCACCATCATCATCATTGATAACCATCATCATCATCATCCTCTTTATTAAGTCGGTAAAAGCCAATATGCAACACATCAGACTATAAAATAACCTTTGAAATGAATATAAATAAATAAATAAATCTGGATGATTCAGTCTTTACTGTCGGTAGAGTGCTCGATGCATTAAGTTGCAGAGCGTAATAGATTTGTAGATAGATCAAATACAAGACATCACTTTAGCTGTTACTTCGAGTTTCACACTATTTGCATTTGATCTATCTACAATCTAAATAAATAAATATAGATAAATATGTACATATAGCATAAAAACAAAAAAAATAAGAATATAAACAACAATAATATGAAAAATGTTAAAATGATATATGATCTATAACTTTAAATCATTATTAAACAAATTGGCAGTAAATTTTATACAGAACTGCTGAGTTAAAAGAAGCGTTTACTCAATGTTGGCAAAAGTACTCAAAAATCGTCGAAATCAAATTCCACTAATCTTAAACTTACAATGTCCAACTTTTTTAAGCACAGAAAGACGGTGTACTTAAATAGCGATCGGTACCGTTTGCCAACTAAAAGGTTAACATTTCGATACCGAATTTCGATCAGTTAAAGCACTTACTAATGAACTATAAAACAAAACTAATCGAGGTATAATGAACTAAATATTCTGTTCTCAAACAACGAATGGACCCTCGCTCCTTAATTTGTCTTGAATGCGAGGCTAACATGGAAATACAAAAGGAACAAATTCTATTAAGAAACATTGTGATTTCTTTTCAGTATCAGTTTCATGTTAGCCTCAAACCCAAGTTCTTTAATTTTTCATTGTCCTTTTACACTAACACTATCTATATTTTACTGTCAGATCAAGGATAAAAAGCTACAAGAATTTGGAACGGCTCTTAACATTCTGTGGAAAAAGCTAGGCAGGAACATCAGCACAGAAGCGCGAAGCCATCCAAATCGTTCCTCACTGATCATAGTTGACAAACCTTTCATAGTCCCTGGAGGGCGTTTCCGAGAGTATTATTACTGGGACACATTCTGGACGGTAGAGGGTCTACTGGTCTGCGAGATGGAGCAAACTGTTCGTTTTATGATCGACAACTTTGTGCAGCTGGTAAAAACCTATATGTTCGTCCCTAACGGTGGAAGGATTTACTACCTCAACCGTAGCCAGCCTCCATTTTTCATCCCAATCGTCGAACTATACCTTAATGCTACCAATGATTTTGACTTTGTAAAGGGGATTCTTTCTACTCTTGAGGCGGAGTACAACTTTTGGTATCGTAATCGTACTATAGATGTTGAAATAGCAGGTAAGAAGTATCGTTTAAACCAATACGCTGCAGATATGAACACACCAAGGCCTGAGTCGTTTTACGAGGACGTGCACACAGCGGAAGGAAAATCAGAAAAAGAAAAAGCTGACGTATACCAAGACCTGGCGTCAGCAGCTGAAAGTGGATGGGATTTCTCAAGTCGTTGGTTCAAGAGATCTTCAAAAAGCATAAAGACCATTCGCACAAGAAAGATTATTCCTGTTGATCTTAATGCTGTCTTGTATCGCAACGAGAAAACGTTGGAGAGGATGTACAGGCGAGCAGGGAAAACTTTAAAAGCCAATTATTTCAAACAACTTGCAGAAAGAAGGCAAGAGGCGATGGAGCGGGTGTTCTGGAACGAGAATGAATCTGCATGGTTGGATTACGACCTAGAATCCAAGTCTTCAAACCCAGAGTTTTATGCTTCTAGTATGGTTCCACTCTGGGCGGGACTCCACCGAGGGAACGTGACCCGAGATAAACTAGTTGTCAACAAATTAAAAATGCTTAGAGTCCTTGACTTTCCCGGCGGCGTACCGACTTCTTTGTCAAACTCCAGTCAACAATGGGACTACCCAAACTCATGGGCTCCGTTACAGTATATGATCCTGGAGGGAATGGCAAATTCAGCGGATAAGAACATACAACACACAGCCTTTCAACTGGCGCAGAACTGGACACTTACCAACTATAAAGCGTGGAAGAAAGCTAAACACATGTTTGAGAAGTACGACGCCCGTGTCCAAGGTGTACCAGGGGGAGGGGGAGAGTATGATATTCAAGTTGGTTTTGGTTGGACCAATGGCGTTGCGCTGCATATCTTAAAACGATACCCAAGTCTTCTTCAAATACCCACATCTGGGCAACCATCCTCGATAGCAGTATCGCCCATCAAAGTCCTGTTCGTAGCATTCATAGTGGGATTATCTTTGTAATGTGAAACATGCTGATGAAGTTCAAGGACTTCGAACCGAGTACTGTATGAAGTGTGTGTGTGTGTGTTAAGGGGGATGCTTAGATTGGATATATATTCCAGATTACATAGTTTACATAGGATTAAAATGTAGAGTCTGAGAGCTGATAACTTAGGCCCCCTCTCCACCGTTAGTGGCTTTCTAAGTGTCATTAAACTAGTACTAATAGGAATATGAGCATTATTTTTCTATTTTTCCTATTTTTCATAACAATGTTTTGTTGTTGTTTTTTTTAATTTTTTATAAAAATGCCAGATAACGTTTTCAAGGATATTTGGTTTTTGATGACTACGCAGTACTAAGGGAATGGTCTACTCTTGTGCTGCCTTTACATGTAAACTGATTTGGATAGAACAATAAAGACTTACACATAGCAAAAAACATAACCTGATGTTGACTTATACCTCTTCTGAGATAGGGAACATGGTGCACTGTGATCTAGCCTGGGTACAAACATTTTTTGCCAATCTTGCCTTATATGATATGGTGTTGTTTGTACTCAAGCTAGACCAAATACGATCCAGTTTATGGAACTCAGAAAGGGCATTTGGGAAAGGAGGGGGGAGGGGGAGGGGAAGTGGAGCTCAAGGTTGATACAACCTGCAGACTGCAGAACTCGCATTACTTTGTTCCAGAGGTTTTCTCGCTCCAATTCTTCCCGATCGAAACGACGGCGGAGAGGTATGAGATCGGCATGGAACTAATAACCCGAGGAAAACCCGAGGTAGCTCATAAGACGGAATTTCAAACTATTTCTATTGATAATTTTAATGCTTAAATATAATTAAAAGCAAGCTAAAAAGAACAACATTACAGTGTAAAAATATTTTCGAAAAAAATTATATGAGGTCCCACCGAGACTTGAACTCGGATCGCTGGATTCAAAGTCCAGAGTGCTAACCATTACACCATGGGGCCGGTCACATGACTGTTACTCACAAAATGTCGATATCATTTGTAAAGAATTTAGTTGAGTTCAAAATACCTTATTTTCGCGTAATATTTAACGTAGAACTATCTTATTCTGTTTTATTTCGAAGAAAATGCTTTTTTCTCGAATCCTACGGGTAATGTTCCTTCTTTACCGACAATACTTTTGGAAAAACACATTTTCCCAGGTTACTCCTTTTTTTAATTTCATACTGTTGATGCTTTTGATGTTCCACTGTTTAGCAACCAGTTTGTAAAAAGTAATAAAAAAATATATATAATAGGGTTCAGCCGAAAAATATGATCTGCCTAAAATTTAAACCAATCAAATGTCTACACATAAATAAACGAGTTGTGGAAGTCTGGGACCTAGTAGTTTATTGTTCTAGACTACATTCAACCATAAGTCAAGTTTATACAAAATATCAGCTGTTGAAACTTGGGGGGAAAAGCCCGAGGGAAAAAGATAGTTAAAGCCTTAATATATTTATATCTACTCTGATCGTGCCCGTAGCCTCATAAGTAAATCTCGTCAAAGATTTAGATAGCGATACAGATCGGTTTTTAACGATGAATCTCACTGGTTCAAACATTTTTATTAGCTTGGTGATTTTTAGTTTTGGCGCGTACCTAATAACTGCACATGAGGAACATCAGGGAAGCCGTTTACATGATACAAAAGTAACACATGATAAAGAGTAAGTAAATCTATAATACATCTGATTATCATGGTATTCAGACCGCAATCCGTGGCTGCGTTTGTGGAGCTGTTTACTGCCACTAATCAAAGTGCACGTGTCTAAATACGCATTCAATTAAATTGAAACTACAGTACTGTATGCTATTTATTATTTCCTTTCATTTATCATATTTATCGGCATTACCTAACTGCTACTAGTATTAATTATAACGATAGACAGTCAAGATCAGAATATAAATTTCGGTAATTTATCTAAAATATTTTTTGCCTCATGGTGGAAATTTTACTTGTATCAAAATTATTAGTAAATTAGAAAATAATATATAATCTAATCAAAACAGTGTTGTAAAAAAAAGAAGAAACGAATGAATTTTTTTCAGTTTACAATTTGTTAGAGTTTTAAGAACATGAATTTGAAATTTAATCTCAGTGATAAAAAATTAAACGTCCTATTCAAATTCAAGAAGGAATGAAGAACAAACAGGTGATAAAACATCAGTATCAGTATCAGTTCTGTTCCATTATTCCATTTATTTTCCATTAAACAGTGGGATTTGCTTTAACAACAGGACATAATGTTTCTCTCCAGGCACATAAAAGAACATCTAAAAGATGAAATAGATGTTAAAGATGAAAACTTAAAGGAGGAAGACCTTCAGTTCCACTATTTCAAGCTTCATGATTACGACGGCAATAATAAATTGGACGGAATAGAGCTGATGAATGCAATGACTCATTACCATGACGAGGAAGATAACAGCACAACTACCTATACTGATGACCAGCTGTCAAGTATGATTGATCAAATTCTTGGAGAGGATGATACTAACAAAGATGGCTACATTGATTATCCAGAGTTCATTGCATCACAGAAGAGTTAAATTGAATTGAAAATTTGAAGTCACATTCCTACACCTGTGAATCGGATATGAATTAGGACATCATCTATTGATTATAAAAGGTCATTAATCATATCATCTGGAGGAACAGAGAAACTATGGATTGACTCATTAAGACAGATATTATCAAGAAGACATTATTAATAGATGCTAGTTCAAAGACTTTGTTTTGTTCCATAAATACTCACACTTCCAAAAGAGAAGGGTGGAAATGCTAAACCCCATACTTGCACGACGTTCCAACTTAAAAAAGTATTTTCAGTGACTCCCTCTGAACCCTCACCTCCCTCCCTCATCCCAAGTCTACCCCTTGGCAATTCTAATCCTCTTCAATAGCAAGGTATAGATATTTCTTGGGAATTTAGAATCCAACAATGGATAACATAGATTATATTGTAGAGCAATTTTCGTGTGCATGGGAAACAATATATCAAATTTGTAAGCTGTACTGTTGACGTACTGTATCATTGATACTGTAACACTGTATATGGTTCTTGTGATTGGATGAATGGAAGACTGGCACAATCAGGTCATGTGTAACTCTAATGCAAATTTTCCATTACTGGAAGACACTAAGAAGTCATTCAATGTTACAGCATGTCATAAAGTTTATGTGTACTGTAAGTCAGTACCATAAATTACTCACACATACAAAAACCACTTCGTTGGTTTGAGCATTAAACCACTTTTCATACTTCTGTAACCTAGGCAACCCCTATACCATCACCATTTTTTCTAGAGTTTTCGCTTCATTCCATATTCCATAGTTGCAATGTTGATTTACTTGCAATGCTACTGTCATAGTTAGATACTTTCCGTCACACACATTCTGCTATCCTACTTTTTATGTTACTTTTATAGTTGCTTAATGAATTGCTATCATGCAATATTTGAATTCTATACTTGGGTATTATAGTTCCTCTTAATTAAATGATTGCACCATTTGGAAGAAATGAATGGTAATTTATAATAAAACTTAAATGGATAGACTCGGCCCGTATTTTTTTGTTCCTTTTTTATGAAAAAGAGAAGTTTACTAGCTAGCTTAGCACCTAGACTATCCCCCAAATTAATGAATGGGATCTTTACAGAGTAGCTATTAGTTCACTGCAAGAGAACTTTCTCTAATTCCTTGAGAAAGTAAGAGGAAAAAAATAATTCAATAATTCTGATCAAAGTCTTAGTCTACACATATAAAATAAAAATAAGAATATCATCATTTTTTTTCTCTCCTATTTGTGTTGGTAATAAAATAATATTCCAAATCCTTGTAAATCCAACGAAATGTCCTTATGATCAGCGGTTATGCACAAGAAATCAGGATTCAGAGGGCGCAAAACGTCATTGACCTGACGTCATAATCGGTATGTACGTCATCTTTATAGCGCATATTATGTAATATCAACGAAAACATTCAATTTCTAGCTTTCCATCTATAGAAATTGTTTTCTAAAAAAATGGTCTATGAAAAATGCATGTTTCTGGATATGTGTACGATTTTAACAGTACTACCTAGGGGCGGAAAACGATCTATTTTTGCGTTTTCGCAAAACGTGCGATCAGCGGATTTGCGCATCGAATAGAACGCGCTGTTACCTCATAATGGCTTGATATCACAGTAAAAAAAATCATTTCGGTAGAAGATTTTGTCGAGAGTAGACGTGTTGCTAGTAGCTAAAGAGAATCCCTAAAAAAACTAATTACAAACGACTAAAGAAGCAAAGTAGGTGAAGAAAACATATAAACCTATAGTGCGGCTTTCGGTTCTCTAGTTTTACTGAAAAAATTTTGTTTTCACCTAGAAATGGAAAGAAACAACGCAAATCAACCAGAAAAGAAATTTTTCTCGGACTTTTGTGAGTACAATACTTAGAGCTAAGACTGTCATGTGATCACTGATGATACACTCACGTGACTATATTATTCTATCTGGTCTTTTGCACATTTCATCAGAATGATTATCTAATATATTTGTTTTACTTTCGTTTTAAATTTCCAGGCAATCTAAGCAAGCGGCGCCTTGTTAGCCGTTTGAAGGTAAATAGTTAATCCAACACCTATTTAAAAACTAAGTCATATACAGATTAAATTTTCTTGATCGATATTTTCTAAAGTATATAATGATATACCTTTATCTTTGCTGTTATCAAAATTGTTTCAATTCTCGTTCCTTTTGTTTTGTTTTGTTTTTTTTTGTTTTTTTTTTTTTAGCGTTTTTCCGATCTGTGGAAAATTTTTCATTTATCGCCTTTTTACGGCACAGGAAGCCCATACAAGTTTTGAGAACTGAATGTAATTTAACAAAAAAAAATAAAGAAATAAAAGAAATAAAAGCAAATATTAACTCACATGAGGTGTTGTTTGCGTCATCCTAGTTGTATTGTAATGATTTCGAGCTATTTTAGCGATTTAAAAAAAAATTTCTTTCCTCTCTTATATATGTTTACGGGTGACGTCACGTCACTTACCGAGAGTAGGATCGCGTTTACATACATCCGTTATCAGTTGACCAGTGAAAAATACTTTAAACACGAAAATCTCCAAGTAGTAGATATTGAATAAAGGTATGATTGTCTTTGGCGAGAAGTTCTGCAAGAGGTAAAGAGAAATATAGGAAAACGATGAATATAGTTTTGCTTGCCGTTTGCAGGAAGAAAAACTGAAACCTTATCTCAATGTATGAATTGATAGCATTAATTTTTGTCATTAAGTTTTTATATTGAAAAAATATACACTTTTAAAAAACAGTTACGGCGTATTGATGTAAAAACTGAAGTACTGATCTTAATTTAAGTCTTTTAGCATAAAAATTTGCACCATTTTTCACGCAAAGATTGGGTTCCTTTTTTTCATGAAAAACGGTGTTAAAAATTATTTAGCTTAAGGTTTTTAACATTGGTTTATCTTATTCCTAGGCATATGAAAACGCCACAAAGACCTTTTCAACAGAACTGAAAACCTCTAAAGAAAAATTGACAATATGCGAAGTAAGTATTTCGATGCCTACAAAAAATGTTTGTTTGTTGTTTTTTTTTTCGACGGACCGAGTTTGACGCTATGCAGGATAAACTACAAGTGCAATATTTTGCACCTGAAGAAAAAGAGTATCGAAAAACTAATGATTGAAAAACTACTTTTCGCCGTTTATTTTACGATGTCATGTTTTCTTCAAAGTAAGAATTACCTGTCTTGATTGCTTCCAGTAAACAATCCAACAGAGACACGCGAACAGAGACCAACGCCGCCATATTGTTTCCCGCTTTGTCCAGTGACTTTCTGTGATATGATTTTAGCCACTTTCTAAGAACGTGGGACTTCAGTTTCCAGCTTCAATATTGCTATTTGCAATCCAAAATAAGCCAATTTTCCTTATTTTTAATGTCTTGAGCTGTTATAAGAGGTCTAACTTGAGGCTATGTTAGCTATAAATCATCAGTGGTTGCGTCTTTTTTCGTCTTTAGTAGTCACGTGATAGGTCCCCTCCCCTGGGCTGTTAGCAAAAATTCGGCATGTTCTAATCACAGGCTAACCACTCTAATAAATGAAGGAAATACTAAATGGTGTCTTGTCTTTGTCTTTTAATTTATGCGCGCGCGCTATCGATTTTTTGTCATCTCACCTACCCCCCTTGGTAACAATTTTGTTTTTCTACTATACAATATACTATACAATATACTATATTGTATAGTAGAAAAACAAAATTGTTACCAAGGGGGTTAGGTGAGATGACAAAAAATCGATAGCGCGCGCGCATAAATTAAAAGACAAAGTCGACAAGACACCATTTAGTATTTCCTTCATTTATTAGAGTGGTTAGCCTGTGTTCTAATATTCTACTTTTTCGTCCTTTTTTTACCAAGACTCTTTCCAAGGAGATGGAAAAACAGGTTAAAAGGTAAGGATATAAATACTGAAGAAATGAAAATATAGTTGACCGCCCGTTTAACTTTTTTTTGTTGTTTTGTTTTGTTTTCGTTTTCGTTTTGTTTTGTTGCAGAACCAGGGAAAATTACAAAAACATCCAGGTATTGTAAAAAGAGACCGATTCTATTTGATATTTCATTTTCAATTTATTCCATCATGCCCTCTAGTTATTATTTTTTTTAATTTCCCTCTTAGCAGCAGTAAGGGGGACTCGCGATCACCATTCGGAATCGCCCGGGAATTACCCGTGTTTATGCACTAGCGTCCCCCGCGGGAATTACCCGTGTTTTGTTATATGTTGCGCGAATGTTAAGATATTTGTCTTATATATGCATGAATGTAAAAAGTTCACCAATGACTTCTGTATAATTTGCCTAAGATCCAAAGTTAACATACCTAAGCCCAAGGGTTTCTGGTGTTGTGGTAAGAAAATGCAAATAGAAGACGACACGTCAGCGCAGTGTTACGAATGTGGTAAGAATATTCGTAATGCCGTACCAAATGCTACCAGAGAGCAGTATTACGCCAATGGAGGTCGTAAGAAAACGCCATATAAGAGAATAAAATACTTTAGGGACTGGATGAGTCACATCCAAGGTTATCGACCGGTATATTTAGACGATGAAGTAAAGGAGAAAATCATAGACCACTTAGAAGAGCCAACTCCACAAAGTCTACGGAAGACATTGAAAAAATTAAAGCTAGGGAAATATTACAAAGCTATTCCCTATCTTTTGTCTGAAATTACCGGTAAGTCTATTCCCGAGGTTTCTGATATGACAAGAGCTGAGTGGATGTTCTGTCGGCTGGATAAGGATATTCCTTATTACCCTGACGTAATTTACGAAATATTTCACGAAATCGACCCCAACCACCCCCTCTTGGGATGGATTCCAAGAAGATAGCGAATCTTATGACATAAGATGAGAAATTACGCGTAATAATTCGCCAAATAAGGTCATGCAAATAATTTATATTACGCGTAATAATTTACTAAATAAGGTCATGCCGTGTATTATGGTATAAATCTTATGGCATAAGATTACGCGTAATTTCCAGACTGTCGTTCGATATGTAAACGAAATCCTGTCACGCTTTTTTCAAAGTAGATGTTTACTGAGCAAGCTTTCTTTGAAGCTCTTCTTTCGCTTCTTGATAGATCTTTTTGCGAGATTCCTCGGAAAGATCTTTTACGACTGTTTTTTTATTTCTTATGTCCGTCTTTAATTTCTCGTACTTTTCCTCTTCGGCTAAGATAAGCGAGAATTCTACGTCGTCTATCTTTCTGTCACGCAAAGCCTTCGAGACGAGGTCAGTGATAGTATTTACTTTAGCCCTTGACAGAGCTATTGTCGTGTCATGCTTGGATATTTTGCTTGACAACTGTTTCATAATGCCCGTAGCAACAGCAGAAATAATACCACAGGCTGCCCCAACGCCGGCCAAAGGAACCCCAACGATTATTCCCGGCCCAGTAAGCGAAGTAGCAACGCCAGAGCCCGTTAACACAACAGATATGGATCCTGAAGTTATCGCAATCTTATGTAGCGTACTCCGGGCTCTGACGTACTTTTTTCTAACTTTTTCATAGTGTTTTGTTTGCCCTTCCAAGTAAGCCAGGATTAAGTTCGCTTTATTCAGACGAAAGTTTTCGGCATCCGTTATTGGTGCCGTAGTGTGATAATTGGGAACATCTGGGTACAACTGAGGTGCTGATGGTATAACTTCCATTATATATACTAATGTACGACGCTTTTGGGAATGATATTGAGGAGCAGCCACATCACGACAACAGGGATTACTGGAATTGGAGGGCCTTCAGGAAGATGTTTCCGCATGCCGACCCTAGTAAGTTCGAAAGAAGACCCGATGGGATTTACTTTAACGGCTCCAGGATGTACAGCAATGAGGATTTGAAGGCACCAAAGCCCGTTCGTAAAGAAAGGCCACCAAAACCCGAGCATAAAGAAGTACCACCCAATTTTCCAAGGAATCTATTAATGGCCAAGGAAGATTACCCATTTTACGACGCCCAAGGTGGTATAAACGACTTCGATAAATTGGTAACGCATTTGAAGATTCCAGTGGGTAAGCAATCGTTTGACGTAGTAGTAAGGGATATCTTTAAAGAGACAATGTTGAAGCATACGTCGGGTAAAGAGGCCAGGGAATGGTTAGCAGGACCCAACATGCGGTATTGGCCACAGCAGTTAAACTTTGCTATTTGGGCTGCTACCAAAGGCTGCGGCGTTGCCGCGGATATGTTTCATATTCCATTTATGCGGTTTCATGTTGCCTTTACGGTAAGGAGGGTGTTGAAGGAGCTTAACGTAGCACTACCAGGGATAAGGCGTTTAATGCGATGGATAACCGATATGACGCCGCTGCCCTGGAAAGGTTAATGAATGAGTTTAAGCCGCAGCAAAGAGACTTTCGCTATAAGGAGGGTAAGACGCATGGGTTGGGCATTGTTTATGTTTGGTCGGTTACCGGCGAGCGGCCGGCAGACATGGAGCACCAAGCATACCCAAGTAATGAGTTAGAGTTTGATGACATGGGTGGTGATAAGGGTAATAACACGTTAATTACTAGGATTCAAATGATCTTTCCTAGCACTTGGGATCCATTCGTGTTAATGAAAGGAAAAGGCTTAAAAAATTTAGCTAGGATTAACCGCAGCATAGAAGCATTCGTTTACTGCATTCTAGGAGCGCAGGTAAATACCCGCAGCCCTATTGTTGGCGCCCAAGGTGCTTCGCAGGAGACGCAACAGGAATTTCTAACCCTGTTTGAGTCCGCGATAATAGAAAATGATATATCCAAGTCGACGCAAAGATATCAATTAGCAGTGCAACAATCTAAAGTGCGGTTGGATTACGCCTTGTCACCGGGTTGTTGGTTGATGCCTAGCAATTTGGTTATTAACGTTAATTCCGTTGTGGGCTATAACAACAAGCTTCAAACAGCTACTAAGGATATGAAGTTTGGTGTGAACGACATGAACTCTGATACTACCAAGGGCATTCCTCACTTCGTAGAGAAGCCAAAAAAGTCACACGCAGAAAAACCCGAACCAAAGAAGAAACCACCAAAGAAGGTTTTGCCTGCGATACCTGAGGAATATGACCATAACTTACTAAAAGCCGGCTTAGCCGCCGCAGGCGTTGGTCTGAGTTATTATATATGGCGATGAACAACCCCTACGTAGCTGGAGTAGATTGTGTCTATACGACTTACACAGGCGAGAAAAAATACACCCAGGCATCTTGGGTTGATGTCACCGGAATGTCCGTGAATTTGAACTACTCAGGAAAGAAGTTAATCCTTTGTAGTATTTGCATTGGCGCGAGTAGTCATGCAAACGTAGGATTTCGTTTCTGCGACGACAACGGCATACTGCAGCCTATGCGCGCGAAGACAAACAACAGGGAGCCTGCGCATTTCTCCGTAGAGCCGCCAGCGAATAGCCTTGAAAATCATTCCGTTTGGACTTTACACATGGTTGCCGATTGCCACGGGAAGGTAAAGCTGCAGATAAGAGTAGACGATACGGGAAAGGTTACGGTAAATAGCATAGAGGATCAAAGAGACTACGTTTATAATCACAAGAGCATTAGCACTCTTACGGTGGTTAGCCTTTAAATATATGAATAACCCACATGTAAAGGAAGATTGGTTCCTTCATTACTTGGAGGAGAAGGACTACGTAAATGATGAATGGTTTGACACCGAATTGTGGGTAAAGGTTGGAGGTTTAGGATTAATCATGTGTACTATTAGTATTTCAACGGGGTGGCATTGTAATGTTGGGTTTAGGATCGTTGATGAGAGTAACCGACCATTACTACCCTATAGAAAAAAAGATAACAATAGGGCTCCAGTTCATTTCTCATTCGAAGCCGAAAGAACAAGCGCAGAAGACTTAACACCAGTAACTTTTCATATGATAGCTAATTGTCAATATGCAAAGTTACAAATTCGCCCTAGTGATGGGATCACGTCGGGTATCAATGCCGGTGAGCTGGGTCGCGTTCAGATAAATGCCGCCCCGTCAAAAGATCCCCCGACGGATTCTATTTGGAATCATAAACCCATTTCTACTATGACTGCCCTACCCCTGATACCAAATTATCAAGGCGGCGCGAATACTGTCTTTACTTATCCCCATGCAGTCGAGGACGCCTCGGATGCTTGACGACGATAAGCCACCAGTAATACACAAGGATAAGATCAACCCCTCATCTTCTTCAGGAGTACCACTCCAATAGCGACGACCAAGATCCAAATGTTGTTGCCCACGAACTTCAACAGTTCGCCGCCGGCCCTAAGTGCCAAGGAAACAACCGAACCCAGCAGCCCAGGAAGACCGGCTGCCATCTTTTTTCCTAAGTCCGTCAGCCCATTGCCTAATTTCTTTACGCCCGCGCCTGTAGCCTTAAGCGTGGATAGGATAACTCCTACTACGGTGCTAATAGCAACCGCAAATGCCAGCGGAATACCATACTTCACCAGAGCTCTTTTTACCTTTTCCTTGGTGGTAAGCCCCAGCTCTTTTTCCAGGTTTTCCTTTTGAGCCCGCAATTCCGCAAGGCGTATTTCGAGCGTATCTACTTCCTTTTGGGCTGCCTCCATTTCTTCCTCGGTACGAGTTTGGTCCGCAATTACTTCTTGCTGCCGCTCTATTTGCCCCTCCAGGTCTTCGATGGCCTGATCTCTTTGCCGGATTTGTTCCTCCTTAGTATTGATTTCAGCCATTAACCGCCGCCTTTCCACCAAAGAGCCAGCTATGGTGGTTTGTAGGTTTTCGGTATCGTCTCTTGTTAAGTCCAACTCTTGCAGGGCGAGGTTAAGAGCCCTTTGGGCTTGGTTTCTTTCACGTCGAATTCGGGTTCTTTGGTCTACCAACTCGGCTATTTCTTGATTTTTAAATTCGACCTCCCTCCTATGCGCGTCGGCAAGCCGTTGGCTTTGCTTCATGTATTCCTCCTCCCTTTCTTCCAACGTTTCCCGCAGCGCTTCCGCTGAGGCGCCAGAGCTTTGGGCTTCTCCTAAGTCCTCCCGTGCTTTGTCTAATTCGCGCAGGGCCTGATCCACCTGATTTCCTATTTCTTTTATTCTTTCATCTTGATGGGCGGACTTCTTTTCAGCATCGGCAAGTAGCTGACCTTGCTTTGCATATTCTACATCTTTTTCTCTTAACTCCCTTTGCAGATCCGCGGCACGTTTTTCCGCGTTGGTCCTTTCGGTTAAGTTGTGCAGCCTTTCTAACAGGCTTCTAGTAGCACGCTGAAAGCCTCTTAATCTCAAGACGTCACCCCTAACGTTGCCCTCCTCATCAAAGAGGTTTTGCGGTTTTGTCCAGCGGTCTTTGTCGGGAAATCTTAAGTCTTGGACGCTTATGAGGACTTTGTTTCCCTTTTCCGTAAGCTTTACGTCGTCAGCATCAAAGTTGTCGTAGCGCAGCTCTAGCTCCCGCGCTGCCCACTCTACGGTTTCCCGCGTGGCTGCTTCCGGCTCGCCCATGTTTTGAAGCTCTATGTGCTCACGCGGAAACGTGTACTGGCGTGCTTTGGGATGTCTTAGGGCCTTTGCAATCCTATCCCTTAGGGAATCGTCGACTTGTTGGGTGGGAAGCAGCGGTTCTTCATCACCGTCGTTAATGTCAGCCTGACCTTCCTCAGTGGTGGGATCGAAGTCGGGGTCTGTTCCTTCTACTTCCATTATATATGATAAGCTCAAAGTTAAACCCCAACGTATTACCTAAGCAGGTTGGCGGACTGAAAGCAGAACGCACCTTTCACCGGGTCACCTTTACCCCCAGCAGCGCTAAGCCAGGAGAAACCTTGTACGTGGGCGTGCCCCGCCTAACGGATAACCTAGTCTTAGTTCCTGGCACCTTGGCTTTGAGGTTTGACCTAGCGGTGCAGTCAAGCCCCACAGATGAAAGGATTATCGTTAACAACGTGGGTCGCAACATCGTTTCTAAGATGAGAATCAAGTTTGCCGGGGAATCCCTTTTGGACTTAAATAGGTACGATCTGTATACCACCTATAAGGACCTATGGTTAACAGCCTTCGACCGCGCGCAAAGGATAGAACAAGGAATTGGTAGTGTCATTCTGCGTAAGGTCCGCACACCTACGAAAACGCAACCTACTGACGGCAGCGGAGAAACCGCAGTGGCAGACGCAAAGCGAATAAAGACAGCCTATGGTAGCAAGTATGTCATCCCGTTGGACTTTGAAGTAATCACGAATCACGGTGTGTATTACCCAAGACAGTTATCCGAGCTACAGTTTGAAGTAACTTTAGCAGATGCTAATAACATCATTGGTGGGCTGACCACTGCACTTACCACAACAACCCCATACTCTATTACCAACTTAGAGCTGCAGTATGAGACCGTGTACAGCGAAGAGCTGGCCCGTAGCGCCGGTATGGAATACAGCGCCGGAAAGGCATTCCTTTACGACCACGTAGTGATGAATAAGATGTTCAGCTTCCTGGATAAGACGGATGAGGTTATCAACAAAAGTATTAACCTCCCCCGAAGAAGTCTCACGGGGCTGATGCTGGTGTTTACCAAACCCTATGAGGCCGGTAAGCGCGACTCCGAAGCCTTTCACAACCCCAACATTACTAACGTCAGCGTGAATATCAACGGCGTTCCAAACAAGGTCTACTCGCAGGGAATAAAGCTCGCAGACGTGTACAGAGAGGCCATGCGCAAGTTTGGCGACCAAATTAGCCCCGAGGAATTCTTTAAGGATAAGTATGCGCTGTGGATTGACATGCGCACCATTAACGACGAAGACCTGCATGGTCAGGGTTTACGTCTAGTAAATACGCAGGATGGCATAACATTGGAGATCAAGCGCACCAAGAATACTGACGCGCAGGACGCTGACAAGATAAACTGCTACGTTTTCGTCGTGTCTGACGCGCAACTGAGCGTAGAAATGAATCAGCTAAAGAGCGTTGCCTATTGATCCACTCGCTCATCCTTTTGATAAAAAAATATCGTTGGTATATAATGCTTCGCGTATTCGAAAACAACGAAACCAAACTGCAATGCATAGTGCAAGGCGATAAACTATACTTCAAAGCAAAGGAAGTGGCGGCTGCGTTGGGTTATGAACGCCCAAAAGATGCAATTAAGGTGCATGTTCGTGAAAAGTATAAGGTAAAGCTTAGCGAACTTAGAGTGGAGGTGAATCGCCTCCCCTCGTATTCACAGCCTAATTCCCTGTACGTAACCGAATCTGGGTTGTATCAACTAATATTTAGCTCTAAGATGCCAACGGCAGAGACATTCCAGGATTGGGTTTTGGAGGAAGTTCTTCCCGCATTGAGAAAGACAGGTAAGTATGAAATAGAAAGGCGGTTCGATAGTCCTAACAAGTTAGTCTTCAAAATGGAAAATGAGTTTGACCTGCATAAGAAAGTCGTGGACTACATACGCCGCTTCTACCCACAGATGCTCATAGCGCCCGGCTTAGGGGAATCGCAGGATTCTGACAGCAAACGCATAAAATGCTGGCAGAAGGGTTATCAAAGGGGTCAACCCGACCTCTTAATACTGAACGCGCATTTAAGGTATGAAGGGCTTTGCATCGAATTAAAGACGCCGAAAGGAAATGGCATACTCTCCGCAGACCAACGCAAGATAATTTCGCAGTATGACGCGAATGGTTACCTGACCATGGTTAGCAACGATTATGACGTCATCTGTCGTGCCCTTAGCAACTACGCGGAAGGCATCCGTATTCCCTGTCGGTGGTGCTGCAAACGCTTCAAGACTACGGAGACAAGGGCAACGCATTTAAGAATATTTCATAGATATAATGATCGTCAACCAAATACACTGGCGTGACCTGATTTGCGGTAAAGCATACGAAATAAAAAATTACGTCGTCTTCGAAGACATCGACCGTTTACGGTTAGTCCTCAAAGACTTAGAAGGCAAGGAATATTCCCTTTGGGCGCCGGATTGCGTGCGGTACGTAATTCAGGGCGAGGAATTCACCCACTTACGCAGCTATGGTAAGGTAAATGGCCGATGGAAGTTTGACATTGAAAGAACAGTCACTCCATCTCCTCTTTGTAGTTAAGCGCGTCTGCTAAAGTCCGCTGCGCTTTAGGATCCGCGGAGCACCAATGCCCCACAAAGGATCCTTCGGAGAATACCCTGTCGCAATGAAGGCAGGTGTATTTTTTACGCGGTTTGGGTATCGGTGGCTTACGAGGGGTAATGCAGTCGGCAGGTAGTTCGCAAGTAATACAGTCCATATATTGAAAGGGCGATTAGGAATCCTCCTAAGAAGGCTGCTGCGTAGGCTAGCATATACCTTCAAAAGGGGTCCTTATTTTTATTTATTATTATTAAATATCCTTAATTCATTATTATCGAATATTCTTAATAATAATAAATAAAAATAAGAATGGGATTTGAGACTCTTTGCACAAACCCTATCTTACTATCTTAGGTCCTTTCTAACTTCTACGGGCTTTCCTTGCCGCCTCATTGCCGGCATGCCAAGCTTCGAAGCGATCTAAGTACTCTTCAAAACCGCCTTGGCCTTCATACAAACACTGCCAAATATGTTGACCGCTCCTTTGATAGCCGCAGCGCTCACAAAGCGCCTCCCAATATTCCCTATCTTCCCACCTTACGCCTTCGACGCAGTCAAACTCCGCAAAGCGCTGGTCAATTTCCTTCTTCCGGCGCGTTAACTTCCTTTGGGTTTCCTTTGGGCAACATCGTGCGGCAACGTCGCCGTGCTCCTCGCAAGCCACGCTTAGCAGGTCGTAATTACCGCGGCATCGATGTCGATGCCATTCGTCGTTCTTGTCCTCCTCGCAGCGCTCACATACATTCTTTAGACAGACACGGTTATCCACGTGGTAATCCAACATCTGCGCGCTGCTAAAGAGGCGATTACACTCCTTACAACGCCTTTCGCGTGCCTTCTTAGCGCATACCTTCTTTTCCAGGTGGTATTTTAACATTTGCTTGCTGCTGAACTCCTTGTTACACCGCTCACACTCCATATATAATAAGGATTTAATAACCCTTATATGGGATACCGCATAAAGTCCTTAATGGACTCTTTTGCCCGGATACTATTTCAAAGAGTGTCTTAGAATGTTGACAATAAGGTTAAATCTTTGTTAAGTATATGTGGAAAGCCCGTAAGGATTAGTAGGCGGCTTAAAATAGCAAAGTAGGGTTTGTGCAAAGAGTCTCAAATCCCATCCTTATTTTTATTTATTATTATTAAGAATAATGAATAATAAATAAAAATAAAGACCCCTTTGAAGGGCACGTCTTAACAAAGATTTAACCTAAACGTCAACATTCTAAGGCATTTTTTGGAATAGTTTCCAGGCATCCTTAACAAAGATTTAACCTTATTGTTAACATTCTACAGGGGATATCGCATGAAGTCCTTAACGGACTCCTTAGCCCACGTTGCCATAGTTATCAGCGCGCCAAACCGTTCTGCACGCTTCAGACCGCACATTTCATCGTACAACTCCTGCACGCGCTCTTTTAACCTGTCTATCTCCTCCCTTTGCATTTCTATGGTGTCTCTTTTATCTTTTGCGTCGGCGACAATTCTTTGCACTGCTTCCACTGGCTCCATATATATCAGGGAACAAGTTCCCTTCGAGAGAAGGGATATAAATGAACCCAGATCACATGCCTTGTAACGCTCTGATAGTAGGACCCACCGGCTGCGGAAAGACCCAGTTCGTAGTAGAGCAGCTATTAGGACCCTTTAGATACCGTTTCGACTACATCGTGCTATTATGCCCCACCTACGTGAATAACCGCACCTGGACGGGCATAGGAGTGAAAGATGACGACTTCTTCGTAGATATCTTAGACCCTAACGAGTTATCCAGCCATCTTAAGTTCTGGCACAAGCAATTCCCTAAGGATACGCAGACACTCCTCATATTGGATGACATCGCCTGTGGGGACGACGTAAAAAGGCGCACCTCCGAATTAGTGAAGCTCGCCTTTAGCGGTAGGCATGACAATATCAGCGTTTGGTTGCTCTCGCAACAGCTTACCAGCGTCTCTAAGCCTTTTAGGGAAAACATAGGATCGCTTGTCGTATTTTATACTCCGAGCAAGTCTGACCTGGAAACCATCTTAAGCGACTACGGCGGTGAGATATCCAAGGAACAGTTACACGAATACATGCGGCATTTAAAAACGCACCAACATTCCAAGATGATCTTCTCTTTGAGGTTTCCGTATTCCATTAACATATATGGAGATTGAGCAGCTCTTAGATGAAGTCCCCACACAGTTAGACGAAAGTAACCTTAAGGAACAACTTAACATCCTTGTGTCTTCAGGGAAGTGTAAAGAAATGATAGGTAAGAAACTTACCCATGAGCAAGTTAATAAGCTGTCGGAAGAGGAAGTCAAGAAGTTCCATAAGAGGTACGAGGCTGCCCTTGCAAGTAAGACCACGGACGCCGTAGCAGACTCCGCTATCCGACTTGCCACTAAATTGCTTGGACTTGCACTGCCCATAGACGACGTGGAGCAACTGCGGAAAGACATAAGCGAGGACTATGTTATCGCCCAAGAACTTAAGATAACCTGTGGGTGGTTGTCTTTGAAGTGCGGTAAGTTAATGGCAGTCGCCTCTGCGGCACTTCACGTAGCTCAGCACGTCGACTTGAAGGAGGTACTAGGTTCCTTCGGAACATCTTGGAAGGACTTCAAGAAGGACAGAGAAGTCGAAAAGGTCTTCCAGGCAGCACTTACTGAGGTACCTGATCAAGTCGCCTCAAGTACTTAGTCAAGTCGTTGTCAAGTCACCTCAAGTACTTAGTCAAGTCGTTGTCAAGTCACCTCAAGTACTTAGTCAAGTCGTTGTCAAGTCATTGCCAAGTCATTGTCAAGTCGTCATCAAGTTACTTGTCAAGTCCTTCAAGTCCCTTAATATAAGATGAGTGGCACCGAAGAACAACCACCCGTAGAAGATACCAAGATTACCAAGGCTAAATCTCCGGGCAGAGTCGCTGCCGGAAAGAAGCTCGCGGAGATGAATAAAAAGAACAAAGCCAAAAAAGAAGAAAAGGTGGAGGAAAAAGAAGAGGAATCCTTTATTAATCCGGGATACGTCATTGGCGCGTTAGGAGTCGCTATAGCAGCAGGCAGCCTCTACTTACAATGGCGGGCTACGAAGCCAAAAGTAAAATTGGAACCAGCACATTACGCACCTGTGGAGCCGGCTGTTAGAAAAAGTAAGATCCCTGAAATGGAATAATAACCTTCTCGCTTTGTAATATAATGTCGACCGCGTTGTTGAAAACTGTTGAAGAAGCAGCTATTATTACTTCCATCGTTGCGGGTATTGGTTGGGTAGGTAAGAAAGTGCTCAAAGAAGACTTTACTGAAGACCCAAGCAAGAGCTTCGCTAATTTTGCTAAGATGACCGCTGCCGTAGGCGGGGCTATCATGGTAAAGGATTACCTACGGAAGGAAAAGTACCTGCCTAACATATAAATGGCTAGCGTGGTCGCAGGTGGAGTTATTGCAGCTTTAGCATTCACTGGAGCTAATTATGGTGGTCAGTATTTGGATAGATTAGTTAGAGGTGATCGCAGCGGAGATTTGGCCGCCGAAAGGAAGAGACACGACTTAGCGCTGGAGAAATATCAGCGAGACGTTGCAGCTTGGAATGAAAAAAGACAAGCTTACAGGGATTGGTTGGACAAGAACTACCAAGACAAAATGCAGGCAGACAAGAACTTTGAAAACACAGACTACGCCTTTAAGCTCTATGCACAAGCACACCCCGCGGCACCGACGGGGTTAAGAAAGCCTCAGTTTAAGAATTACTACCAGCCTTCTAAGAAACAAAAAGACAATGAGCTGGTATTTGTAGGAGTCGCAGGGCTGGCCGGAGGCGTGGCTTTGGCGTATCTGCTCTAACGAAGGGGAACTGTGTTTCCTGAAATATATGATCGTCTTTTTGGAAAGCGACAAGAATGACTTTACCACTTACTTGAATCCTCCCATCAAAGCCCATAAGGTTAGGCTGGTTAGTTGCTCTTTGTACAATTCTTGGTATAATTTAGTCAATGCCTTGATCACTGAGCATAAAGGCGGCGGCAATTATCAAGGCGTATTGCTGCCCGATGGACATTACACACCAATCACCCTTGCTAAGGAATTAGCAAAACGCGGTTATACGCTCACCACAGGATTGCCGCACGAAATGACCCTCAAACATAATATGCCAAACTATTCAGTAACTTTTGGAAAGTCTGACCCATTGGGATCTTTATTATGTGCCTCGGGCAAAACAATTACCGACACAGCCGTACCCGTGAAATGGAAAGTCGCATCCTCTTACGAAGTCTATTGCGATTTAGTCCATAGTTACAACAATGGAGAAAAGTCTTCTCTTATGTCCAAGTTTCTGCCCAAAGGTAATCCATTTGACTCAGAAGAATACACTCCCATTTCTTTAAGCTATGACTTGTCCAATTTGGTAGAAAGCATAAACATCACCATCAAAGTGGACGGAAAGACGGTGGATTTTAACGGACGTAAGATCAATCTTGTCCTATCCTTCGCTTGAATCAAGCGAAGCGCGATTCTATTCATATAATGGGCCGCGTAGAGGACAAACTCAAAAGGATTTACTACGGACCTGAAGGCTATTGGAAAGGAGCGTCGGCCATCAAGAAACTCGCGACCGCGGCCAGGGTATCAGATGAAACGGCTAAGAACTGGCTAAGAAAACAAACCCTCTGGCAGGTCTATCTTCCCGTGCCTAAGTACATTCCCAGGCCCAGCTTTACCGTAAATACCCCCAATGAAGTTCATCAGGCAGATTTGCTTTTCTTACCGCACGACAAGGTGAGAAGAAAGACCTATAGATACGCTTTGACCGTAGTTGATATCGCAAGCAGATACAAGGATGCCGAACCCATAACCAGCAAGGATTCTGGGGAAGTCGCCGAAGCCTTAGGTAGGATTTATAAGCGCGTCTTGAAATGGCCCAAGCTGCTGCAAGTGGATGCGGGAACGGAGTTCATGGGCGTGGTTACTAAGACCCTGAAAGACCACGACACTAAAATTAGGAGAGCCGAAGCTGAGTACCACAGGGGTCAGAGCATCGTCGAAAGATTCAATAAGACCTTAGCCGAGCGCCTCTTTGGGTACCAGTATTGGAAAGAGCTGGAAGATCCGTCCAAACGCAACAGGGAATGGACTCAGAGGCTCCCCCAGGTCGTCGCGGCTTTGAACAACGAGGCGGCCAGGGCTACGGGAATAAAACCCAGGGATGCCATAAAAAAGAAACACGTGGAACACAAGTCCTTCGTCAGAAGTTCGAGGGCGGTCGGACTGAAGGAAAAAAAGCTCCCCCGCGACATAGTGGTCAGATACCTCTATCAGCCGGGGGAACTCGAAGGTGGCAGTAAGAGAGCCACGGATCCTAACTGGTCCCTGGAAACGTATGAGATTTCAAAGTCCGTCACCAAGGAAGGGCAACCCGTGTTGTATTACCTAAATGGCCCAAGTCGCGGATTTGTCAAGGAAGAGCTGCTCATAGTCCCCAAAGACTCAGAGTAGTGCTGCTCCGCGCGCCCGATTGCACTCTAGGCATGTCAGTCTTACATTGCCTCTACAATGCCCGCGTTTGTTATTTATGCGATCCACGGAAAACTGTTGATCGTCATTTGGGTCAAACCTCCATAGTAGAGGTATGTTACATTTGGCACAGCGTGCCCCTTTCTTATAGACGTCGTCCACGCATAGGTCGAACGTCATATCTTTTTCTTCGTCGTGCCGCTTGTAGCGAAGGAGTTTCTTAGCAATGTTCTCCTTAGCTACGTCCTCTGGCGTCTTATCGTAGCGCAGTTGCGGCCCCCAGCCTCTTTTCAACTGCTTGGCATACTCCACACGGCTTACGGCGGTGTAGATAAGGTTGCTCCAACACAGCCGCTGGTCTATGATCCATAAGGTTTCTCTTATGGTAAGCCCTTGCGCGCTGTGGACTGTCATGCAATAACCCAAGCGCCAGTCTGGATGGGAGGTTATTTTTTCCACCTTTTCTATGGGTACCCAGGCTTTATCATGCGTTACCGCATTTTGCAGTTGGATGTCGGTACCAGGTACCCAGACGTCTCTTTTTTGCATGCGGGTGTCGTGGGGTTTGTAGCAAACAGGTACGGGATGCGTAGGGAAGCGCTCTCGGTGTATATTTAGCAAATCCTTTTGTATGCGAGACTGTGCTGCGCGTTTGCTGCTCAGCACCAGATCCTTTGGATGCCATGTGTAAAGGAAGTCCTCGTATTTCTTCGCTCGTACGCGTTTGCGCAGTGTCTTGCATTGCTCGGCATCACTAAGGCCCCTTAATTCCGCTTTCAGGTTCCTTACTTGATCCTTGCTGCGGTAGTCGGCGTTAATTTCCTCCGCATGGTCTACGAACCCCTTTAGCCATTCGTGGGGCATCTCTCCGGCTATTGGAGGAGGCTGGCAGGGATCTCCGGAGAATATCACTTGACACTTTCCACGGAGGAATTCTACGAACTCCTGCAGGATTTCTAAAGGAACGGTGCAAATCTCATCCCAAAGTATCACCGGTGGTATGTCGTGGATAGCTTCCGGTACCCACTTTTGGCCATTCCAACGAAAGAAGCTGTGGTACGTTTGAGCGTCGTGGCCCATTTCGCAGAGTTCTCTTTCCAAACGATGCGTTGGCGTTAGCACCTTTACTTTTGGGAATAACTGCAGTACGCGCGTCGTCTTACCGCTGCCTCCCGTACCGTAAAGGTAAGAGAAGCGTTGGTAAGAGATTGGGTCCGCAACTGAAGGTAGAGGCTCTTTGGTAGGCGTTACGGTGCCCTGGGCGTGCTCGCCGTGATATTCTACGCGGCCTCTCCAAGCTTTGATCTCTTCGTCTTTGACGCGCCATTGGCCACTTTCCGCTAACTCGTCTTCTGTGTAGAATTCTTTCATCTTTTCTAAGACGTGCGGTTTCACGTACAAAGAATCCGTGGCTACACGCGGAATGTCTTCTTTGTCAAACCGCAGGAGCATCGCAAGAAGGTTAATGTGCGCGTAGGCTAACATGCTGGCACGCAGATGGTAATACTGTGGTCGATGGTCCTGGTAGTAACACAAAGCATTCCATTCGTGTAGTTTATCATCTACGAGGTAATCCCATTTCTCTACAGACACCATCGTTCCTTTGTCATGCGCGCGCTTTATAAGGAAGCTTAGTTCGCCTTCGTCTGTTATCAAGCGACGCTGCATATGTTTTTCTCCTTCTTTAGCGCCCTGTGTGAATTTACCTATAACAATCCGCGCTGTGAGGTTGTGCTCCGGTAACCATTGCGTGAAGGCGCTGTGACAAAGTATGGCTTCATGCGCTGTGTATTCGAGCAGCTTACGCTCTTCAAAGAACTTCAATAGGGGCACCGGTATCCATTCTTTCTCCTGCAGGTGCTTCCCACACCACGCATAGATTATGGGGTGCAGACCCGCTGCTAATTTCCAGGTGGTCAACCGTACAAACCCCGTTGCTGGGGCGTCGTAGTGACCATCCAACGCAACACGAAAGAATTGCGAGTCTGGATGCCCGTATCTATCATAATATTCCTTACAATCCCCCAGGCCTTTGAAGCTTGCGGGGTAACAGTGTTTCATATCCAGCGACACGTATTCATCTTCATCGTATTCCATGTTCCACAGACCGCCGTGGCCGTGTTCTACGCAAGCTTTAGCTATGTCTTTGAACTCCTCCGGCGTGGATTTCCAACCGTTTCTTTTCTTTGCGGCTAAGAAGTCCAAACTGCGACTGCTAAGCACTTCGTCGGAGAAGTCTTCTCCTAAAGTCTCACAGGCGCTTTGAATGCGCAGCTGTTCCACTTCAGGACGATACAAAGTACCATCTTGGGTCATAAATTGACTTCCCTCCGCATCCATTAACCAAATAGAATTCTCGTGCATTAGTTCTGCAAGCGGCGACTCCTTGTAAACGCGCGTCTCCTTCTTCTTTGGGAACCTTAACTCCCTCCACGCATGTGCGTTATGCTGGTAAATTACGATAGGCGCACCCCGGCCCCCATACTTGTGCGTCCCGGAGTAAATGAAGCCGTCGGTGATGTCTTTCACGTGTATGCGCCTTTCTAAAGCAACCTCTAACTTCTTGATGTTTTCAATGGTGGCTCCTGCCCTACGAGTAGCATGCTCCCATTTCCTGATGGCTTCTCTTCTCTTCAACGTAAGCTTACCTCCCCTAGAGGAATCCTCGAAGAACTCTCTAACTAACTTACCCACGCAGTTACCCGGATGCCGCATTGGTTTGAGCTTCTTAACGTCCGGGTTCTTAATTTCATACGCACCGTAAATAACCACGGTGACCGGGTAAGCAACTTCGTAGAACAACATGTCGATGCCCACCAGCGCCCCAGGACGCGTGTCCTTGTTTAAAACGAACAGGTCCTTCCTGCCAGACGCCCGTATTGGATTCCTGCCCTTTTCTATTATCCACTCGCCGTCTAAATACTTTATAAACGTCAACTCCAGGCGGTAATTACCTTCGGGCATTAAGTCAATTATCCTTTCTGCTCTTTCCTCGCTCATCGTCTCATCTGTATCTCCCTCCATAAACGTTGTGAAGGCAAAGTCGGCGTCTAAGCGGTCCAGCACCTGAGTTCGCAGTCGGCGCACAGTCTTGTTACTAATGCTTTTGATGGTGTCCATCTATATCTAAGGAATATCTTATCCTCCGTTTGCGACACAAATATTTTAACCTTCGCAAACATAGCAGCAGTAAGGAAATCTTCGCGCAACATATAACGGGACACGGGTAATTCCCGCGGGGGACGCTAGTGCATAAACACGGGTAATTCCCGGGCGATTCCGAATGGTGATCGCGAGTCCCCCTTACTGCTGCTCTCTTTTCTTGGTTTTACAGGAAGAAGTGATAATAACACTAGAGAAAAACAATGTGATGCGAAAAACGAACGAGGTAAAAATATTCTTATTAATTCAATGTTAACTCTTATTAATTCACTTAACTTAAGCATGATAATTGTATTCCAGGAACTGAAGGAAAAACTAGAAGAAGAAGAAGAAAGACACCAAAGGTGTGTTTGTCAGTTTTTAATCAGCTCCCCTCTATTAACTATGTAAAAAGATGAAAAAATTCAAAAAAAACTACAAAACAGATAGGACCATGTGGCAGATAGTTAAGAACAGGTGTAATTTTTCAATGTTTAGGTCGTTAAATGGACTGATGATTTTTAATATTACTTTGTTTGTACATACTAAAAGAGTTATATAAATAGTTCATTTTTAAAATTTTATTTTCTTGGCTGCACCCCTGTGCATAATGAATCGCCAGCAATCATGGTATTATCTTTACTCTAGAATCGAACGTTACTCTATCATCCAAATGCTTGAGCTTGAAGAAAATTATAAGGTGAGTTTTAAATATTTTATGTTGTGAAAAAGCACCAAATTTAGAAAAATTCTCATGCAATGTTTTGACATTGGAATACAGATCATGGAAGATGAGTTAGAACAAACTGCACGGTATGAAAACTTTTGAATTTCTTTGACGTTTGCATCTTATTTTAAAAAGTGACAAAAATCGTTTTAATTTATTTTAAAAATTCTTGTTCATCCTAAAATATTTAATTATATATTAAATAAATATTTAATTTGATTAGGTTTCTACATAACTTTCATTCAAATTTTAATGCGACTTTTTTATTTAAAGGAAAGAGGATATCATAAAGGAAACGAAAAGGAGATTGGAAGATTTGGTGGAAAAAAGATCGAGGTACTTTGTCAAATAATGTTATAAAAAAATTAATTAAACTTAGAAAAAAATTCTTAAAACCATTTTATTTTAAAGAGATGAGAATCAATGGAAAGAAGAAAAAGGTGGAATGGGAAAGAAACTAGAAGAAATGAATGCAATGATAAATGAGACAGAACTAAGGTATAATTTTTTAAATATATATATATTTTTTTCATGGCAACGTTATGAAGTAATGAAAAAAAATTTCTGATTTTTTCTGAGCATTCATTACATATGGTTCCATAAGAATCATTTCATTTCATAAAATAGGCCTTAACCACTGTCTGTTTTGCTATAAATTGTTTAATATTGTTATTCATCAGAAGACAAAATAAATGTATTTGGATATAGACCTGAGGATACGTGGCTATCGACTTTCTAAAACTTTCTGCTCTTTTAATAATAACACATATTTTTTAACCTAATAAATTTCAAAAGCGTATTTGCTTTAGACATTGCAATAAATGCACTGGGTTGTGTCTGACATTCTCATTTTTATTTTTTTTATTTTTCTAAAATCAGGATGGAAAAAGAACTAGAGGAAAAGAAAGAACATATGGCAGAAATGGAAGAGAGGTATGTTTCTTATTAACAGCAAATCAGAAGAATATATTGCACAAGTATGTTGTAAACTCTCATTTTTAATTCTTTTTTTTATATATATATTTTATTTTTATATCAGAAAGAACAAAGAACTAGATGAAATTAGAGAAAAGAATGCAAAGTTGGAAGAGAGGTACGATTTTTATTGAAGACAAACCTTTTAAAGACATTGCTCCACAGCTAGGTTGTAATCTTCATGACATTCTCATTTTTAATTTTTTTTTTTAAATCAGGATGGAAAAAGAACTAGAGGAAAAGAAAGAACATATGGCAGAAATTGAAGAGAGGTATGTTTCTTATTAACAGCAAATCAGAAGAACATATTGCATAAGTATGTTGTAAACTCTCATTTTAAATTATTTTTTGTTACCAGAAAGAACAAAGAAGTAGATGAAATTAAAGAAAAGATGGTAAAGTTGAAAGAGAGGTATGATTTTTATTAAAGACAAACCTTTTAAAGACATTGCTCAACAGCTAGGTTGTAATCTTCATGACATTCTCATTTTTAAATTTTTTTAAAAATCAGGATGGAAAAAGAAGTAGAGGAAAAGAAAGAACATATGGCAGAAATGGAAGAGAGGTATGTTTCTTATTAACAGCAAATCAGAAGAATATATTGTGCAAGTATGTTGTAAACTCTCATTCTTAATTCTTTTTTGTTACCAGAAAGAACAAAGAAGTAGATGAAATGAGAGAAAAGAAGGCAAAGTTGGAAGAGAGGTATGATTCTTACTAAAGACAAACCTTTTTAAGACATTGCTCCACAGCTAGGTTGTAATCTTCATGACATTCTCATCTTTAATTCTTTTTAAAATCAGGATGGAAAAAGAACTAAAGGAAAAGAAAGAACATATGGCAGAAATGGAAGAGAGGTATGTTTCTTATTAACAGCAAATCAGAAGAATATATTGCACAAGTATGTGTTAAACTCTTATTTTTAATTCTTTTTATTATTATCATTATTATTTATCAGAAAGAACAAAGAAGTAGATGAAATTAGAGAAAAGATGTCAAAGTTGGAAGAGAGGTATGAATCTTTTTAAACACATTGCTCAAAACTAGGCTGTAATCTTCATTTAAGTTTTCTTTTTTTTAATCAGAAACAAAGAACTAGATGCAGCAAATGAAAGAATGAGGAAGATGGAAGAAAGGTACTTTTTTAGGAAAAGCAAACCATTCAAACATATTGCTCAAGTATTTCGTAAATTCTTATCTTTAATCCTCTTTTATTTTATTTATTCATCAGAAAGGACAGAGAACTTGTTGAAATCCGTGAACAGATGGCAAAGATGGAAGAAAGGTACTATCCTTTTTAAAAACGTTTTTTTGTTTACTTGTAAATACAGAAGAACTTGATTTTATTTCTTATAATTATTACTGTTAGGAAAAATACAGAAATTCAAGGACTCAAAAACAAAGTTGAAGAGATGAATACTGCAAAGAATGCAAAAATTGATCAGGTAATATAAGATTTTACTATCTTAATTAAATTCACTGCAGTGTTTTTGTTCATGTAAAACGACTTATAGTTATGAACTATAAATTAATGATATTTATTTATTTGTCTCACGATATTGAAGGTCATTTGTAGGAGAACTGCAACATTTCAACTGCATATTGTGAACTAGCTAGAAAATGTCGCACAAGCCCTATCAATGCATGTAAACATACAGTCCTAGAATATAAAGTTTTAAAATATTAATTAAGGTTTCATTTTGGTTTTAGCAATGCGCACATGTAGCCACACAAACACCAAGGAAAAGGAACATGGTCCAAAGATTATGGAGATGTATCATGGGCAGAGGCCACTAGTAGTTATTTTATAAGAAGAAGAATGTGTTAGGCAGCTCAGGATCTTCATTCTTACTATAACTACAAATTTATTTATTAAAGAGAATACTTGTCTACAATTCTATTCATATTTTCTATAAACAAAAAAGTCACAAAATACAACAAAAAAAGTTTACATTTCATGAAGTTGTTTAAAAATATTTAATTAATATATATTTGTAAATAGATGTGCATTGAACAGTTTAATAATATTAAAATGTTTATATATTTTTGTGAGGTATTGTTGTTGTTTACCATAAATTTTGTTTAACACCCTTACTTAAAATTATAACACAGTCAATCTTATATTTTCACCATTATAAGCACTAAAGTAGGTAGTTGAATCAAGTGTCAGGGAGATAGTCCAGGGATAGCCATTTTATAGCTAGGACCAAAAGTTCAGGATGAAGATGTGACCAGTACATAATATTAGAGGTTTCTTATGGGTGTTTATGGGTGAATAAGAGCACCCAGAACTAAAGGAAATTTTAATAAATTAGAGTATCCCTTTTACAGATGTGAATGTGTAGCTCCAGAAACTATTTATACCCCCCTCCCCTCCCCCTCACAAAGAAATTTGGAATTTCCGTGGGGTGGGAGGGGTCAGAGAAAGAACAAGATTCCTGAGTTTCTATGGAAGAAAATTGGAATTTCTAGAGGTGGGGGGATGGGATCTTTAAAAATAATTTCTCCATAGGGGGGGGGGGGGGTATGGATAATTTCTGGAACTACGCATTATATTTCTCTGTGAAGAGCCAGAAACCAGGCTCTTAAAGAAGCATCCTTTTTATATTGGTAGTGCAATAATTAAACCAGAGCAGAGCAATAACCAAGGTAAACACATTCACTCCTTCCCCAGTTTGTCAGCATTTCTATAGATTCTTTCAGCTATAAAGCTCCTTTCAAGCACATGCTGTACATGTATGTGAAAGATTTTAAGGTAGGTTTATAACAGCTATGGTAAGGTAATTCTTAGGTGCATGGGTGGGTATGCTAATTTCAAAGTTAATTCATATTATTATGGCTCAAGCGGATCCTTAAGTAGGAGCAGACCTTTTTCGTATAACATTGTTACCATATCAACCTGCAATAAAGAGGTATTTTTTTACTATGACCATTTGATTATGTATTAACGAGATAAAAAAGCTGAAAAATGGTTGCTAAAATTCATTAAAATTTACCTTAAATTCTGTGCTTTCGTGAGGAAGGTCATCTACCTTGACATAGTCAGGGAAGGCATTGAGGATGCTCTCTATTGCAGGTCCAGCCTGAAATCATGGAAAAATTTCATACTAAATGCTAAAGTAACTACTGCAAACCTCTGAACATAGGCCCTGGATTTACATTTGCCCAACATACCCTTTTTAGTCTAGGAACGATAGAACAAAAATAAAATCACATTATAATAGGGCTTTAATTTTTGCAGAAGGGCTTATTTTCACAGGTTTATGGCATTTTAACATTATGGTTAATGTACAAGATTTTTCGAGACAAAATTTCAGACCTCTTAGCTTAGCAGACTGTGCGCAAACCTGTTTAGGCCATTGCTCATTAAAATACTACTAAATAAATATTATTGACCATTCACAGGTAATTTATTGTACAAAATGCATTGTTCATGGCACATGCATATGCTAGGTACAGTATTTCGAGTCTAATAACAAATTCCATTAAAAACACCCATAATCTAATAACAGTCATGAATACCTCAGGATTAAATTCCAGTTTTTGTGGTTCAACTTCATGGTAGATTCTTGAATTCTCCATTGTATGGTAAACACACACACTGTCTTCCTCACTGACAAGCCTTAAATTTAAACATTTATTATATCCTTATTAATATTTTTTTTACAAACATTAATATTGAGACTTGTAAGCCCAAAGTTGAACAGTACTTTAATGATGCCAGTTCAATGGGACTGAATGCCCTTGCAACCACTACCCCCTCTGCCTCCCCTACCCCCCAGACTTCTCATTACCCAAAAAAAGGTTTTTTCATCCTTTGTTTTAAATTTTGATATGTCCAAATAATTGTAATTTATTTGACTGGTAAGGATTTCCTGGCCAGGCTCTGGAAACTTTTACAATCACTTTTTTTTGTTATACTAGGTAAAATGCAAGAACAGCACCCCGCACCAGATGTCAACAGATCAACTGTCAGCTCTTTGCCGACAGGGCACGTGCTGCTGATCTTGGTTTTTACCCTCTTGTTATCTCACTTGTATCGATCAACTAACCTTGCTATGCCTTTTCTTATTAATCTCACATGGGTTTCACTAGTGATGGTTGCAGTGCTGACAACCTTGTTACCATCCCATGTTGCACCTGACCCGATTATACTCTGGTTTATCTCATCTGAAAAACGATAACAAACCACCTTTTAGCAATACTCTGAAATGACCTCTTGGCTGATACATGAATCTAGACACTAATTAGAATTTTTAAAACTCTGATAAAACACTAGAAGTAAGGGTGAGACCTCCACTGACAATCACTGATGAAGTGTGATCCAAGAGTTCATTTTAATCAAACCTGAGAGGAAAATAACTATTAAGTTAACTTACCTTTATTGAGAACTGGTGGAAGGCAATCAGAAATAACTCCAATTGCCATCTGAAAAAATAAAGAAACCTTATCACATAAAGATTAGAGCTTTTCAAATACATGGAAAAATGGAATTCTCGGACTGATCATTTGATTTAGATCAACTAACTGCAGCTGTTGTAAATAAAAAAACAAGAGTCAATTAATATACTTTCTTGCATCGAAAGACAAACAAAAAATCCAAACGTACCTGGTCTGCAGCAGCATCGACAGGAGAATAGGTTACCAGTTTTGACATGAGTTTTTCAACTTTACGCAAGAATTCTGACCTCTCCTTGGTAATCTACAAGAGTCAAAACATTGCAAATCAAATTAGGAAAAAAATAACAGTATTAGTAATAATCTTATAGGACATGATAAATGCTGTTCATGGAAATGTGAATGCTGCTTGCAAGTTAATCAGTAATGCAACCTGTACTGGTCATTTATAAAACATAGTTAATACATGTATATAAGATATTATTATTATCTTTCACTTTATAAAATATTTGAGTTATAACATGAGCGCTGATTGGCTGACTACAGTGATTATATCAGAGGACAGAGACACTCTTGCACAAAATTGTTCAAAATTTTTTATTACCCGTAAAGCAATTATAAACAGATTGCTGATATCTCTGTGCTGTGATATAAACACTCTGGGAGCTCCAGAGCACTCCAGAAGCAAGACAAACACTCGGCTACGCCTTGTGTTCCTAAGCTTGCTTCTCTCTTCATCTATAGCTCACAGCATGTACAGAGACATGCATGCATGTTTCATACTCCTTAAATATAAGAGCTTACAGTATCTGAGTTAGCAACACCAATATAGTCCAGGTAGTTAAGCGGCAATCCTTGCCTAAATTCTGGGTCTTCATCAAATGCGGCTTGGAGAGCAGCAGGGACAAGCTGAAATTCATTTAACAACATTGTCAGAAGGTTGAGAATAGGAAATGCATTAAATCCATAGTGCTTTACTTACTTTTTGAAAAAAGTCTCCCCAAGAGTTCTTTTGATATGTGGACAAGGTGATATGAAGAGAATGGCTGTCACTTGGTGTATCAGCCTAAGTAGTATAGGGAATGGGGGTTCTAGCGCAGTGACCACACGAGGATTTCCCGTTTAAAGTCACTAACCCGTGTTTGTGTAGCCCTCATTCCCTATGAGACCCCCAGGATTACCCGTGGGGGTAACAGCGCACTCGAAATATGTTAGTTTACGCCAGGATTACCCGTGAGGGCAACAGCGCACCTTAGTATAGGGAATGGGGGTTCCAGCGCAATCTCAACACGGGCAAGACCCGTGTCAAAAATCCACCTACGGACGACCCCCACTCCAAGTGTGGTTGAGGGCAACAGCGCACTTAAATATGTTAGTCTATATATGGAGTGCGAAGAATGTAAGAGAACTTTTAAGAAAGAAGCGGATTTGAAAAAGCATTTGAAAATGAAGACGAAGTGTATGAGCAGTTATGATTGTGGATGTGGTAAGAAGTTTGAGACTAAGGTTAAATTGTTTTGGCATTGTCAGGACTGTGAGTACGACTACGACGACCTAAAAAGTGCTTGGTATTAGGTATAAAATATTTCCTATTATATAGATGGAATCCCAAAGCAACTTCAGCACGGTGTCAATACCCGGTAATGGTGAGATTGACGTTAGACAGTTTTGGCGTCAGTCAGAAAGGAAGGTTAAAAGGACTCTCCGAAAAGGTATAGAAGAATTAGGAGCCCTGAAAGCGAGCATAATGGTAGAAGTAAGTTTGTCAAAAGACGAGGTAATGACGACAGCAATGTTGCGATCAAAGTCGTTAGTGATATTAGAATCCACGAATCTGGATAGGTCACTCAGTGAAGCCTTAGAAGCAATAATGGAGTCGCTGTCTAACTACACGAAAGAAGGATCGGGTTGGACAGTAGAGGAGGTTGAAGGAATAGAGATAAGTATAGCCAGGTACGTACCCATACGAGGGGGGAGTTACGTACCGCTACCAACGTGGGTAGAAAGGAAGAAGGCTATTGTAAACGTGAAGAATGAAGACAATCGATGCTTTATGTGGGCAATCAGGTCTGCACTGTATCCAGCAGAGAAGGATCCCTGTAGGACAAGTAAGTATCCCACAGATGATTTAGAGTGGGATGGTGTGGAATTTCCCATGCAGTTGATAGACATCCCCATATTTGAGGAAATAAACGATCTAGCAATTAACGTCTACGGAGTCAGAGAGCAGACGATAGTACCGTTAGTTCTGTCAAAAAGTAAAGGAGAGCGCGTACATTTATTCTACCACGGCGGACACTACTCATGGGTTAAACACATTAGCAGACTATTCTACAGACATACTAAGCACAAAGGCAAAAAGTACTTCTGCGACTGCTGCTTGCTGTCATTTACATCCTTAAATACCCTAAAGAAACACGATGAGATCTGCCGCGGAGTCGAAGAAGTGGCGCAACGGATCCAGATGCCCACCAACAAAGAGCTTTCATACGCAGACCATCAAAAGCAGATGCAAGTGCCTTACGTGATATATGCAGACTTCGAAGCGTTGATAACTAAGGAAGAGCAGAAACGTGGCGCCACGAATAAGGTAGGATTACACGAGATCTGCTCCTTTGGTTACATAGTAGTCAAATCAGACGGTAAAGCAAACCCTCCTGTGATTTACCGAGGTAAGAACGCAGCTAATAAGTTTCTAGAAGCATTGCGAGAAGAGGAGGAAGAGATTAGAGAACAATTAAGACGTCCAAAGAAGATGGAATTTACCAAAGAGAACCAGGAGGCTTTTAACAAGGCAAAAAAATGCCACATTTGCCAACATACGCTTCTTCAGTTTGGAAGACGAGCCAAGAAAGCGTGGGATGAAGATGGAAAGTATCTAGGAGAAGCTCATTTTAAATGCGGGAAGTATGCTAAGAAAGGTGAGAAGCCGGGAAAGCCCTCCACGCACTGCATTCATTGTCATAAAGCATTCGTTGAGGATTTCTATGTGGATAAGGTTAGGGATCACTGCCACATCACTGGTAAATACAGAGGAGCGGCTCATTGGAAATGCAATATAAACTTCAAAGTAAATCCAGATATGGAGATTCCGGTGTTCTTTCACAACCTCCGCGGTTACGACTCCCATTTGCTACTACAAGGAACAGACGGCTCCGACGTCAAATGCATACCCAACAACAAAGAGCGCTACATGTCCGTAACTGTGGGTAAACTAAAGTTCTTAGATTCGCAGCAGTTTATGGCGGACTCCTTAGCAAACTTGGTTAAATACAACACGGAGTTCCCCATTTCCAGCCAATACGGCGCGGAAAGGAAAGGAGTGTACCCATACGAATACATGGATTCCTGGGATCGATTCAAAGAGTCCCTACCACCCAAAGATCGCTTCTACAGCACCCTAAACGAGTCCGGTATAAAGGATGAGGAGTACCAGCATGCGTTAGACGTGTGGGAAAAGTACTCCTGTGAGAACATGGGGGACTACCACGACATCTACCTAAGGTCTGACGTAGTGCTGCTTGCAGATGTTTTCCAAAGCTTCAGAAAGATGGCTATGGAATATTACGGATTGGATCCCGCTAATTTCTACACGGCTCCTGGGCTCAGCTGGAGTGCTTTGTTAAAGAAGACAAATGCGCAGTTGGATCTCCTAACGGAGTACGACATGTATCGGTTTATGGAAGACGGTATTCGTGGCGGCGTATGCGGACCCAGCCGACGTTACGCCCGCGCAAACAACCCCTTAGTAGAGCACGACCCAGAGAAACCAACCACATACATTTACTACCTGGATGCGAATAACCTTTATGGTTGGGCAATGTCACAGTACCTACCTGTGAGAGACTTCGAATGGGATCCAGTGAAGCCGATAGACTTCTACATGCAGGTAGGAAAGGAGGAAGACAAGGGTTACGTTTTAGAAGTGGATCTGGAGTACCCAGAGCGCCTGCACGACGAACACAATGAGTTCCCCTTAGCACCAGAAGCGATAGAGATACCATTTAAGCAGCTAAGTCCGCTGCAAAAGCAAATGTGCCCTGGCTACAAACCGTACAGGAAACTAACTATGAACCTGATGGATAAGAAGAAGTATGTGGTACATTACCGCAACCTGCAGTTCTACGTGCGACACGGAATGCGCGTAGAGAAGATCCACAGAGTCCTAAAATTCACGCAGGAACCCTGGATGCGCCCCTACATTGACTTTAACACGCAAAAGCGTACCGCAGCGAAAAATGACTTCGAGAAAAACCTCTTCAAACTGATGAACAACAGCGTGTTCGGAAAGACAATGGAGAACATCCGCAAGCGCGTAAGCGTAAAAATAGTCAGCACCAAAGAGGAAGCAGAAGCATACGTGTCACAGCCAGGCTTCGTTAGATACGTAGAAATGCTGAACTTCTACGTGATTCACATGAAAAGGGCAAACCTCTTACTAAACAAGCCCGTTTACACAGGCTTTACGGTGCTGGATCTATCGAAGCTGCTTATGTACGAGTTCTACTACGATAAGCTTAAGCCAAAGTACGGAGACCGCTGTCGCCTCCTATACACAGACACCGACTCCCTAATTCTAGAAGTGCAAACGGAAGACGTTTACGAAGACTGCCTCCCCGACATAGACGAGTACGACACCAGCGGTTACCCGAAGGAGAACTTCCTTTACTCTGCGAAGAATAAGAAGGTAATTGGGAAGATGAAAGACGAAATGTTAGGAAAACCCATAGTAGAGTACGTGGGTCTGAAACCAAAGATGTACAGCGTGCTAAAGTTAGACGGCGTAGAAAAGAAAGCTAAAGGCGTAAAAAAGTACGTGGTTAAGAAGGACATTACGCACGAGTCCTACCTCAACGTATTACGAACACGCAAGGAACAGCGGCATAAGATGAACAGCCTGCGCAGCTATGGTCATCAGATACATAACGTCACGCAGGAGAAGGTGTCACTGTCTGCATTTGACGGTAAGCGATGGATGTGTGATGACGGAGTGCATACGATAGCATTCGGACATCACACGATAAGCAGTTCTTCCATGACGAACCCACGTGTGGGGCCATCGTGAAGATAATACAAGATGGGCTGACCCTTCTTAGCTATTACGCTTCGGATCTGGTAAGTTTCCAAAGACCAATTAGGATCCGTAGCTCTTTTGGATCCTCCTTCTAATTCACCCGGTCCGTAGAGATATCGGACTGTGACATTACCTAATTTTTTTTCATGGGGGAAGACCGCCCTCGAACTTCTGACGTAGGACTTGTGTTCCACGTGTTTCTTTTTTATGGCATCCTTGGGTTTTATTCCTGTAGCCCTGGCCGCCTCGTTGTTCAAAGCCGCGACGACCTGGGGGAGCCTCTGGGTCCATTCCCTGTTGCGCTTGGAGGGATCTTCCAGCTCTTTCCAATACTGGTACCCAAAGAGACGCTCGGCCAGGGTCTTATTGAATCTTTCAACGATGCTCTGACCCCTGTGGTACTCTGCCTCGGCTCTCCTAATTTTAGTGCTGTGGTCTTTCAGGGTCTTAGTAACCACGCCCATGAACTCTGTCCCCGCATCCACTTGCAGCAGCTTGGGCCATTTCAAGACGCGCTTATAAATCCTACCTAGGGCTTCTGCGACTTCCCCAGAATCCTTGCTGGTTATGGGTTCGGCGTCCTTATATCTGCTTGCGATATCCACTACGGTCAAAGCGTATCTATAGGTCTTTTTTCTCACCTTATCGTGCGGCAAGAAAAGCAAGTCCGCCTGATGAACTTCATTAGGGGCATTTACGGTAAAGCTGGGCCTGGGAATGTACTTGGGCACGGGAAGATAAACCTGCCAGAGGGTTTGTTTTTTTAACCAGTTCTTAGCCGTTTCATCTGATACCCTGGCCGCGGTCGCGAGTTTCTTGATGGCCGACGCTCCTTTCCAATAGCCTTCAGGCCCATAGTAAATCCTCTTGAGTTTATCCTCTACGCGACCCATTATATGAATTCCAGGACGAGATTGATCTTGCGTCCGTTGAAATCCACCGTCTCTCCGTCCACTTTAATGGTGATGTTTATGCTTTCTACCAAATGAGACAAATCATAGCTCAAAGAAATGGGAGTGTATTCTACTGGGTCAAATGGATTACCTTTGGGTAGAAACTTGGACATAAGAGAAGACTTTTCTCCATCGTTGTAACTATGGACCAAGTCGCAATAGACTTCGTAAGAGGATGCGACTTTCCATTTCACAGGTATGGCTGTGTCGGTAATTGTCTTGCCTGAGGCACATAATAAAGATCCCAATGGGTCAGACTTTCCAAAAGTCATTGAATAATTTGGCATATTATGTTTGAAGGTCATTTCGTGCGGCAATCCTGTGGTGAGCGTATAACCGTGTTTTGCTAATTCCTTAGCAAGGGTGATTGGTGTGTAATGTCCATCGGGCAGCAATACGCCTTGATAGTTGCCGCCGCCTTTATGCTCAGTGATCAAGGCATGGACTAAATTATACCAAGAATTGTACAAAGAACAACTAACCAACCGAACCTTATGGGCTTTGATGGGGGGATTCAAGTAAGTGGTAAAGTCATTCTTGTCGCTTTCCAAAAAGACGATCATTATATTCTAGGCGCCAAAGGCGCCACTAGAGGCTAAGCGCAGCTTAGACTAAATACGCCAAAGCTACGCCTCCCGCCAGCCCTGCGACTCCTACAAAGACCAATTCATTATCTTTTTGTTTCTTAGGAGGCTGATAGTAATCCTTAAACTGAGGCTTTCTTAACCCCGTTAATGCCGCGGGGTGCGCCTGCGCATAGAGCTTAAAGGCGTAGTCTGTATTTTCGAAGTTCTTATCCGCCTGCATTTTGTCTTGGTAATTCTTGTCCAACCAATCCCTGTAAGCTTGTCTTTTTTCATTCCAAGCCGCAACGTCTCGCTGATATTTCTCCAGCGCTAAGTCGTGCCTTTTCCTCTCAGCGTTAGATTCTGCGTTTCTATCACCGCTAACTAATCTATCCAGATATCTACCACCATAATTAGCTCCAGTGAATGCTAAGGCTGCAATAACTCCACCTGCGACCACGCTAGCCATTTATATGTTAGGTAGGTACTTTTCCTTCTGTAGGTAATTCTTTGCCATGATAGCCCCGCCTACGGCAGCGGTCATCTTAGTAAAATTAGCGAAGCTCTTGCTTGGGTCTTCAGTAAAGTCTTCTTTGAGCACTTTCTTACCTACCCAACCAATACCCGCAACGATGGAAGTAATGATAGCTGCTTCTTCAACAGTTTTCAATAACGCGGTTGACATTATATTACAAAGCGAGAAGGAAAATCTAGGTCGCCACGGGTGATAAATCTACTCCATTTCAGGGATCTTACTTTTTCTAACCTCCACAGGCGCGTGATATGTTGGTGGTTCTACTTTTGGCTTTGCTGCCCGCCATTGTAAGTAAAGGCTGCCTGCTGCTATAGCAACTCCTAACGCGCCAATGACGTATCCCGGATTAATAAAGGATTCCTCTTCTTTTTCCTCCACCTTTTCTTCTTTTTTGGCTTTGTTCTTTTTATTCATCTCCGCGAGCTTCTTTCCGGCAGCGACTCTGCCTGGAGATTTAGCCTTGGTAATCTTGGTATCTTCTACGGGTGGTTGTTCTTCGGTGCCACTCATCTTATATTAAGGGACTTGAAGGACTTGACAAGTAACTTGATGACGACTTGACAATGACTTACGGACGACTTGACAACGACTTGACTAAGTACTTGAGGCGACTTGACAACGACTTGACTAAGTACTTGAGGCGACTTGACGACGACTTGACTAAGTACTTGAGGCGACTTGACAACGACTTGACTAAGTACTTGAGGCGACTTGATCAGGTACCTCAGCAAGTGCTGCCTGGAAGACCTTTTCGACTTCTCTGTCCTTCTTGAAGTCCTTCCAAGACACCAGTACCTCCTTCAAGTCGACATGCTGAGCTACGTGAAGTGCCGCAGAGGCGACTGCCATTAACTTACCGCACTTCAAAGACAACCACCCGCAGGTTATCTTAAGTTCTTGGGATATGACATAGTCGTCTCTTATGTCCTTCCGCAGTTGCTCCACGTCGTCTATGGGCAGTGCAAGTCCAAGCAATTTAGTCGCAAGTCGGATAGCGGAGTCTGCGACGGCGTCCGTGGTCTTACTTGCAAGGGCGGCCTCGTACCTCTTATGGAACTTCTTAACTTCCTCTTCTGACAACTTATTAACTTGCTCATGGGTAAGTTCCTTGCCTATCATTTCTTTACACTTCCCCGAAGACACAAGGATGTTAAGTTGTTCCTTAAGGTTACTTTCGTCTAACTGCGCGGGGACTTCATCTAAGAGCTGCTCAATGTCCATATACATTAGGAATCATAGATTCCAACCGTGTAGGGAAACCTCAAAGAGAAGATCATCTTGGAATGTTGGTGCGTTTTTAAATGCCGCATGTATTCGTGTAACTGTTCCTTGGATATCTCACCGCCGTAGTCGCTTAAGATGGTTTCCAGGTCAGACTTACTTGGAGTATAAAATACTACGAGAGAGCCTATGTTTTCCCTGAAGGGCTTAGAGACACTGGTAAGCTGCTGGGAAAGAAACCAAACGCTGATATTGTCGTGTCTACCGCTGAAGGCGAGCTTAACGAGCTCGGAGGTGCGCTTTTTTACGTCGTCCCCACAGGCAATGTCATCCAATATGAGGAGCGTCTGCGTATCTTTAGGGAATTGCTTGTGCCAGAACTTCAAATGGCTGGATAACTCGTTAGGGTCTAAGATATCTACGAAGAAGTCGTCATCTTTCACTCCTATGCCCGTCCAGGTGCGGTTATTCACGTAGGTGGGGCAGAGCAGCACGATGTAGTCGAAGCGGTATCTAAAGGGTCCTAATAGCTGCTCTACCACGAACTGGGTCTTTCCGCAGCCGGTGGGTCCTACTATCAGAGCATTGCAGGGAATATGGTTCGGATCCATTATATATACGATGGACCCAGTGGACGCAGTAAGAAGGATTGCCACCGACGCAAAAGATAAAAGAGACACCATAGAAATGCAAAGGGAGGAGATCGATCGGCTGAAAGAGCGCGTGCAGGAATTGTACGATGAAATGTGCGGTCTGAAGCGCGCAGAACGGTTTGGTGCGCTGATAACTATGGCAACGTGGGCTAAGGAGTCCGTTAAGGACTTCATGCGATATCCCCCGTAGAATGTTAACAATAAGGTTAAATCTTTGTTAAGGATGCCTGGAAACTATTTCAAAGAGTGTCTCAGAATGTTGACATTGTTAAGGATGCCTGGAAACTATTTCAAAGAGTGTCTCAGAATGTTGACGTTTAGGTTAAATCTTTGTTAAGACGTGCCCTTCAAAGGGGTTGTTATTTTTATTTATTATTATTATTAAATATCCCTAATTATTCTTAATAATAATAAATAAAAATAAGAATGGGATTTGAGACTCTTTGCACGAACCCTACTTTACTATTTTAAGCCGCCTACTAATCCTTACGGGCTTTCCACATATACTTAACAAAGATTTAACCTTATTGTTAACATTCTGAGACACTCTTTGAAATAGTTTCCAGGCATCCTTAACAATGTCAACATTCTGAGACACTCTTTGAAATAGTATCCGGGGCAAAAGAGTCCATTAAGGACTTTATGCGGTATCCCATATAAGGGTTATTAAATCCTTATTATATATGGAGTGTGAGCGGTGTAACAAGGAGTTCAGCAGCAAGCAAATGTTAAAATACCACCTGGAAAAGAAGGTGTGCGCTAAGAAGGCACGCGAAAGGCGTTGTAAGGAGTGTAATCGCCTCTTTAGCAGCGCGCAGATGTTGGATTACCACGTTGATAACCGCGTTTGCCTAAAGAACGTATGTGAGCGCTGCGAGGAGAACAAGAACGACGAATGGCATCGACATCGGTGCCGCGGCAATTACGACCTGCTGAGCGTGGCTTGCGAGGAGCACGGCGACGTTGCTGCACGATGTTGCCCAAAGGAAACCCAAAGCAAATTAACGCGCCGGAAGAAGGAAATTGACCAGCGCTTTGCGGAGTTTGACTGCGTCGAAGGCGTAAGGTGGGAAGATAGGGAATATTGGGAGGCAACCTGCGAGCGCTGCGGCTGTCAAAGGAGCGGTCAACATATTTGGCAGTGCCTCTACGACGGTCAAGGCGGCTTTAAGGAGTACTTAGATTGCTTTGAGGCCTGGCATGCCGGCAATGAGGCGGCAAGGAAAGCCCGTAAGGATTAGTAGGCGGCTTAAGATAGTAAGATAGGGTTTGTGCAAAGAGCCTCAAATCCCATTCTTATTTTTATTTATTATTATTAAGAATATTCGATAATAATGAATTAAGGATATTTAATAATAATAAATAAAAATAAAGACCCCTTTTAAGGGCGCTTGCATAATCTAATAATAATAAATAAAAATAAGGACCCCTTTTAAAGGTATATGCTAGCCTACGCAGCCGCCTTCTTAGGAGGATTCCTAATCGCCCTTTCAATATATGGACTGTATTACTTGCGAACTACCTGCCGACTGCATTACCCCTTGTAAGCCGCCGCGTAAAAAATACACCTGCCTTCATTGCGACAGGGTATTCTCCGAAGGATCCTTCGTGGGGCATTGGTGCTCCGCGGATCCTAAAGCGCAGCGGGCGCTTAACTACAAAGAGGAGATGGAGTGACTCTTCTTTCAATGTCAAACTTCCATCGGCCATTTACCTTACCATAGCTGCGTAAGTGGGTGAATTCCTCGCCCTGAATTACGTACCGCACGCAATCCGGCGCCCAAAGGGAATATTCCTTGCCTTCTAAGTCTTTGAGGACTAACCGTAAACGGTCGATGTCTTCGAAGACGACGTAATTTTTTATTTCGTATGCTTTACCGTGGACAAGATCACGCCAGTGAGTCAAGCTGAGCTTCATTATACCTATGGAATATTTTTAGGTGCGTTTTCAAAGTGTCGTAGGATTTGAACCGCTTTACACAGCCCTTACAGGGAATACGAATGCCGTCCGCATAATCCATGAGGGCACGACAGATGACGTCGTAATCGTTGCTAACCATCGTTAGGTAACCATTTACATCAAGCTGCGCAATTTTTTTGGATTGCTTCGCGGATAAGACGCCGTTTCCTTTTGGGGTTTTCAACTCAATACACAACCCGCGGTATTTCTTGTGGGCGTTAAGGATTAAAAGGTCTGGCTGGCCGGCTTGGTAGCCTTTTCGCCAGCAGGTTATTCGCTTGCTGTCTGAATCTTGAAGTTCGCCAAGACCCGGCGCTATGATGAATTCAGGGTAAAACCTACGTATGTAGTCGACTACCTTCGCGTGTAGGTCGGCTTCATTTTCGATCTTAAATACTAACTTGTTTGGGCCGTCGAAGCGCTTGTTCATCGCATATTTACCCGTCTTTCTCAACGCGGGTAGGACTTCTTCGAGGACCCAATCTTGGAATTCTTCTGCCTTTGCCATCTTCGAGGAGAATATCAACTGATACAATCCGGATTCGTTCACATACAGGGAATGTGGGTGTGAATTGGAAGGGAGGCGATTCACCTCCATTCTAAGTTCGCTAAGCCTTACCTTGTATTTATCGCGAACGTGCACCTTAATTGCATCTTTTGGGCGTTCGTAGCCCAATGCGGCCGCTACTTCCTTTGCTTTGAAGTACAATTTATCGCCTTGCACGACTTGCAGTTTCGTACCGTTGCTTTCAAATACGCGAAGCATTGTATATTCAAGAAATATTTTAACATTGACGACTTCATTCCTCAGCCGTCCTAGTAGGCAACGCTTTTCAATTGGTTCATTTCTACGCTTAACTGCGCGTCAGACACGACGAAGACGTAGCAGTTTATTTTATCACCGTCGCCCGCGGAGGCATTCTTGGTGCGTTTGATTTCCAATGTTATGCCATCCTGCGTATTTACTAGACGGAGGCCTTGACCATGTAGGTCTTCGTCGTTAATGGTGCGCATGTCAATCCACAGCGCATATTTGTCCTTAAAGAATTCCTCAGGGCTAATTTGGTCGCCAAACTTGCGCATGGCCTCTCTGTACACGTCTGCGGGCTTTATCCCCTGGGAGTAGACCTTGTTTGGAACGCCGTTTATGTTGACCCCCACGTTAGTAATGTTGGGGTTGTGAAAGGCCTCGGAGTCGCGCTTACCGGCTTCGTAGGGTTTGGCAAACACCAACATCAACCCCGTGAGACTTCTTCGGGGGAGGTTAATGCTTTGGTTGATAACCTCATCCGTCTTATCCAAGAAGCTAAACGTCTTATACATCACTACGTGGTCGTAAAGGAATGCCTTGCCAGAGCTATATTCCATGCCAGCGCTACGTGCCAGATCTTCGCTGTACACGGTCTCGTACTGCAGTTCTAAGTTGGTGATAGAATAAGGATCAACAGCCCCGCTAATTGCGCTGTCCATTCCTCCTATGACGTTCGTAGTGTCCGCCAAGGTTACTTCAAACTGTAACTCGGATAACTGTCTGGGGTAATACACGCCATGGTTCGTAATTACTTCAAAGTCCAAAGGTATGACGTACTTGCTACCATAAGCGGTCTTTACCCTTGTTGCGTCTGCTACTGCGGTTGCTCCACTGGAGTCCGTAGGCGCGGGGTTAGTATCGCTGCGAAGCTTACGTAGAATAACGCTTCCAATTCCCTGCTCTATCTTTTGTGCACGGTCAAAGGCTGTTAGCCACAGATCCTTATACGTGGTGTACAGGTCGTACCTATTTAAGTCTAAGAGGGATCCCCGGCGAACTTGATTCTCATCTTAGAGACGAGGTTCCTACCCACGTTATTGACGGTATAGCGCTTGTCCTTGGTGCTTGGTTGTATTGCTAGGTCAAACCTTAGCGCCAGGGTGCCAGGAACCAACACTAGGTTATCTGTTAGGCGGGGCACGCCTACGTACAGCGTCTCCCTGGCTTTGCGCTACTGGGGGTAAAGGTGACCCGGTGAAAGGTGCGTTCCGCTTTCAGCCCGCCAACCTGCTTAGGTAATACGTTGGGATTTAACTTTGAGCTTATCATATATAATGGAAGTAGAAGGAACGGATTTTGACCCCCTTACCGAAGAAGGCCAAGTCGATATTAACGATGAAGAATACGATGCATGGACTAAAAACGCGGGGGCAAAGCCTTTGCTTTACGACATGGCCTTGATAAGCAAGTATGGCAATAGGTGGAAAAGCTTCAAGGCAGCCTTGAATCGCATGTGGCAATCAAGGAACCGCGGCAGCCCCGTCCCCGAGTACTTGGAACTTCAAAACACAGACGAAGCAGCCGCGCGGGAAACCGTAGAGTGGGCAATGCAAGAGCTAACGCAGCGCTACGACAACTTTGATGCTGACGACGTAAAGCTTACGGAAAAGGGAAACAAAGTCCTCATAAGCGTCCAAGACTTAAGATTTCCCGACAAAGACCGCTGGACAAAACCGCAAACCCCTCTTTGATGAGGAGGGCAACGTTAGGGCGACGTCTCAAGATTAAGAGGCTTTCAGCGTGCTACTAGAAGCCTGTTAGAAAGGCTGCACAACTTAACCGAAAGGACCAACGCGGAAAAACGTGCCGCAGATCTGCAAAGGGAGTTAAGAGAAAAAGATGTAGAATATGCAAAGCAAGGTCAGCTACTTGCCGATGCTGAAAAGAAGTCCGCCCATCAAGATGAAAGAATAAAAGAAATAGGAAATCAGGTGGATCAGGCCCTGCGCGAATTAGACAAAGCACGGGAGGACTTAGGAGAAGCCCAAAGCTCTGGCGCCTCAGTGGAAGCACTGCGGGAAACGTTGGAAGAAAGGGAGGAGGAATACATGAAGCAAAACCAGCGGCTTGCCGACGCGCATAGGAGGGAAGTCGAATTTAAAAATCAAGAAATAAGGGAGCTGGTAGACCAAAGAACCCAAATTCGACGCGAAAGAAATCAAACTCAAAGGGCTCTTAACCTCGCCCTGCAAGAGTTAGACTTAATTAAAGACGATAGCGATAACCTGCAAACCACCATAGCCGGCTCTTTGGTGGAAAGGCGGCGGTTAATGGCTGAAATTAACACCAAGGAGGAACAAATCCGGCAAAGAGATCAGGCCATCGAAGACCTGGAGGGACAAATAGAGCGGCAGCAGGAAATAATCAATGACCAAACTCGTCCCGAAGAGGAAAGGGAGGCAGCACAAAGGGAATTAGAAGCCCTTCAGGAAAGAGTCGCGGAATTACAAGCGCAAAAGGACAACCTGGAAAGAGAATTGGGACTTACCACCAAGGAAAAGGTAAAAGAGCCCTTTTGAAGTATGGTCTTCCGCTGGCATTTGCGGTCGCTATTAGCACCGTAGTAGGCGTGATCTTGTCCACGCTTAAGGCTACAGGCGCGGGCGTAAAGAAATTAGGCAGTGGGCTGACGGACTTGGGAAAAAAGATGGCAGCCGGTCTTCCTGGGCTGCTGGGTTCGGTTGTTTCCTTGGCACTTAGGGCCGGCGGGGAACTGTGTTGAAGTTCGTGGGGAATAA